>NC_070642.1:5795241-6113741 GCF_947347685.1 Pleuronectes platessa
TATACTTCCTCTAACACTTAACATAATATGTTATAACAGATCATATCGATCCTCTGCAGTCGTGACAGCTGGTCTATGTTGTTCGTACATTTAGCCACTAGAGTGCAGTGCCCTCACTGATAAAATAAATCTCAGTGTACACACATGGTTTTTCAAAGGTTGTATTCTGATCGTTTCTAAAATATTTCTCTTTTAGGGGATTAGAACTATAACTGATGGCTATGATGTTATGTGTTGACACATTTTCCTTTTCGGTGAAATTTGCTTTGTCAATTCTTGTGACTTTCTTTCCTTTGCTGTAGTAGATATTTGTCGATTGATTTTTAGCCCTTCTCACTCCGGTCTGTGCTCCACGTGATGACACGTATTTTCTTCAGAGCTGATTGTCCTCGGAGTTGTGATTTGAAACAGCAGCACCAGTCCCTGTGAACATCAGTCAGGGGGAGTGCCGGATTTGATCATGAAGAACGGCAGGGAAGTCGAACACGCTTGATGAGAAATCTGTGGTACGACAGTGATAGGTGTTCAGAGTGTGCACCTTAGTCCCTCAGATTCAGCAGTAGGCTGTGTTGTATACAGAACATATACAGCACAACACTAAAATAAATAAAGCTTTAGGGTTATGGCTACATTTTTACCGTAAACAGTCCTTTCCTACAATCTGGTTTTAATTGGTGTTCAATACAATCACTCACAGCCACACACCTAGGCTATAGCAGAATTGTGGCTCCTGGGGATTTTCTTAGGTTTAGGCACAAACATATAACAAAGAATGTTAATATTTGTCAATGTTTCGTAGGATTTTGCTGTTTTTATGTGCAGTGTGTAACATGTTGTTTTGATGAAAGAGCATTTTTTAAGTTGAGTGTTCAGAAACTTAAAGAATAAAGTAATATTCTTCCGTTGTTAAAATAATATAGTTAAGCAAAAGGTAAAAAGAATCCAACTGAGATGTGGTGAAGGAAATGGAAATAGTAGTTCAAGTAGCTCGTAACATTGTCTCATACAAGAAAATTGTTGAATAAATTAAGATTAAAATTTATTTATTTTAACACATTTGATCAGATTAATTTAATTCATTTGTATTTTCAGGGTTTTAGGTTTGTCAACTTGTTCAGTGTACTCCTCTCTCCTTCCTGAATAACTACAGAAGAACATCTCATCATGACCAACACTGGGAAACAGTGTGTGTGATCCACAGTGTCTTGGTCTCTTGTCTCATTTATTTCTAAATACATTTCTCATGTTTTTCCCAGCCCTCTTCAGTTTTTTTTTTCAGTGTATTTTATTCATATCAAGTGACTGTAATCCTTGTAATCCCATAATCTAATTTTGCTCGTATTTAGATATGTCAGATGATTCGATGCTGTGGCCGGAAACGTTTTAGACACTTTATTTGAATTATTTAATAAAGGCTTACCTTCTCTGTTCAGGGTTAAACAGGGATACTCTGAAGCTTGGTCCATTTACTGTATCAAAATCTTAATTTTCCAAAGCTTCTCTCAGCAGCTGCTGCTCTTTCAGGCAGAAAGGTTTCCCTGAGTCTCCTCAGGGCTTCTAAAGTCGTCAGCAGCTGCAGGGCCGGAGGAAGAAATGTCAATTAAACTCAATGTAGACCAGCGTACAGATGTGTACAGATCAACAAGGAACAAAATTAAGACTTTTTAAGTCTACTGCAATACTTGTATATTATACACTCTTTGTGTGAGGCCATAGAGGTTACCTGGTGCGCTATCGGCCGTATCTCACTGACAGACAGCGGCATGTTGTGTCCGTCACTGAGAAGCTCGTCCAGACTCCTGTCCAGCTTTTCAAACACTAGACAGGTATGTCCTCTCTGCTGTAAGTTTTCATAGACGTGCACCACGTTGGTTTTGACTGAGTCCAGAACGCTCAGGACTTCCATTATGTTGATCTGTGAGAAGGAACAGTACTAAATTAGCAGTTCATTTATTCAACGAAACAAATGTTACAAAACCTTTAAGCTGGCACCAAAAGACTAACCTCTCTTTTTGTGATTATTTCTTTGTCAGACAAAATCTTCACGGCAACATCCTGCTTTAGGCACAAGTAATGGCACCAATAATGTCCAGATTGTTGAAGCAACTCTTCTCGCTTATCAATTCTGTGAGAAAGCAGGAGAACGTGTGAATGTCACAACATGTGAGTCGTGAGTTTCATACACATGATGCAAACATGCAGCTGAAGCATCAATTACGTTCATGTAAATAATTGTTTGGTGTCTGTTCTACGACAATGAAGATGAGTAACTGAATATTGCCTCATAACCATTTCAATGAGAAATATTGCAAGAGATTAAGAAGAGTGACGTCCTCTGAACAAAAGAAAAACCTCATCAAAAGTCAAATCAGACTTCAGTTTTCAGGTTCTTCACTCAAGTAGCACATCCAGATATTCAAGAAGCCAAAATAGAAAGTAAAAAAACTTAATTATAAGCAAGAATTTAAAACTGTATTTAGTAGACACAGTTTCAAAGCAGTAATTGTGGAGGCAGGATATCTCTGTCATGCTATTATATATAACAACCAAGCATTACTGTTACTGAGTAATCAACATGTCAGTTGAATTGACTGTATCACAACATATGGTAAATGGTTTTGTATTTATACATCGCTTTTCTAGTCTTTACGACCACTCAAAGCTCTTTACAGTACAGTTTTACATTCACCCATTCACAAACACATTCATATAGATCATCTATTAGCAGCACATTCTTGTTACTATCAATGTATTAAGGTTTTCTGACAGAAATGGATTAAATGTTCATAATACAGATCGATAAAAAGGTCAATATTGTTGTTGTTTTTAAATATCTTAATCTGTGAAGGAAATTGTAGCTTTAACTTTCAAACAAACATAGAAGAGAATAATTGATTCTCTGTTTTGCTACATTTTATGCTACTTTATACTTAACCCACTACATTTCAAAACACAAACATGTACAGTAAAGTAATTGAGTATATTTACTCACGTACTTAATTACCCACACGCTGTTTATGGGTGTTTGTTTGTGGTGTACTTACTATGTTTGTCTGCTGCCGTACAATCGGCTGATTGTGCATTTCCATCCATTTTTAATTGACAGAATAAAAAATGCCTGCGCTGAATGATCTTCAGAAATAAGTGTTGTTCACAGATGTAGTGTGTTCAGTTGAGGTCATGTGAGAAATGAACTGCTTAACTCTGTCATCCAACAAATATCCAAGTCACTCCAATATTCCATGCCTTTTATCTGTAACTAACCCTAAACTATTCACTTCAATGTTCTTTTTAGGGCCCGAGCACTGACAGACACTGACAGACAGTGAGGCCCTATTGAAATTGTAAGAATTATTATCATTTTTAAGGCAAATGAATTGGCTTTTTGAGGGCTTTAATTTTTCATTGATCTTTCCATCTTAGATGTACAAATGGTTGAAATATGTATTAAATAACCACACACACACACACACACACACACACACACACACACACACATGTTTGTACATCTTAGTGAGGAAACTCAAACCCCAACAGTCCATTAAAGGTGGGTCATAAAAGTGAGGACCGGCTAAAATGTCCTTACTCCATTGATTGTAGGCTCAAACTTGTCCTCAGAAGCAATCTTTACTAGAGCACACAGACACACAAACACACACACACACAAACACGTTTACTTTGTTGTGTTGTTACAGTTTTTGTTGCAGTGCCCCCAAATGTTTTGTGCTGTGTCATCATCTGCGTCTAAGTGCTGGTCAATTAAACTGCAATACACTATTATTAATATATTCTTTAAAGCATTTACACTCGGGTGTGTGTTCGCGGTATACTTACTATGTTTGTCTGCCGCGTACAGTCGGTTGATTTTGAATCTCGATGAATTTATTTTATGACAGAAATAGATCTTTTCAACACAAATTTAGGCACTGAATCGTCCTCAGAAATAAGGGTTGTTCACAGGTGAAGTGTCTTCAACTGAGGTCAGGTGATGAATGAACTGCTACAATACTGTCATCAAACACAGATCAAAGTCACTCCAACATTCCATGCCACATATCTGTAAACAGTTTTGTGCTATATATATTTTTTCAAGCATTTTTTGTTCATGCTTTTTAAGATCAGGGTTGCTATTATTTCCAAAGTTTTGATATACCTTTTTTTACAGATCTTTTTGTGAAAATATTTGTATATACAGTATATATACAGTGCCTTGCATAAGTATTCACCCCCCTTGGACTTTTTCCCATTATGTACTGTTACTAACTGGAATTCAAATAGACTTAAATAAACTTTTTCCCGTTTGATCAACAAAACATGCATAGTACTTTGGAGGTGCAAAATAAATTTTATTGTGACACAAACAATAATGAGAACAAAAAAGTTGACATCTGTTGGGTGCATAAGTATTCACCCCCCTGTGTCAATACTTGGTAGAACCCCCTTTCGCTGCAATTACAGCTGCAAGTCTTTTGGGGTATGTCTCTACCAGCTTTGCACATCTAGAGATGGAAAGGTTTGTCCATTCTTCTTGGCAAAAAAGATGAAGCTCAGTCAGATTGAATGGAGACCGTCTGTGAACCGCAATCTTCAAGTCTTGCCATAGATTCTCTATTGGATTGAGGTCTGGGCTTTGACTGGGCCATTTTAAGACATTAACATTCTTTAATCCAAACCATTCCTTTGTAGCTCTGGCTGTATGTTTAGGGTCATTGTCCTGCTGGAAGATGAACCTCCGCCCCAGTCTCAAGTCTTTTGCAGACTGCATCAGATTTTCTTCAAGGATTTCCCTGTATTTGGCTCCATCCATCTTTCCCTCTATTCTGACCAGTTTCCCTGTACCTGCTGAAGAGAAGCATCCCCACAGCATGATGCTACCACCACCATGTTTCACTGTTGGGATAGTGTGCTCAGGGTGATGGGCAGTGTTGGGTTTTCGCCACACATAGCGTTTTGCATTGAGGCCAAAAAGTTCAATTTTGGTCTCATCTGACCAGAGCACCTTCTTCCACATGTTTGCTGTGTCTCCCACATGGCTTCTGGCAAACTCCAAACGGGATTTTTTATGGATCCCTTTCAACAATGGCTTTCTTCTTGCCACTCTTCCATAAAGGCCAGATTTGTGGAGTAGACGACTAATAGTTGTCCTGTGGACAGATTCTCCCACCTCAGCTGTGGATCTCTGCAACTCCTCCAGAGTAACCATGGGCCTCCTGGTTGCTTCTCTGATTAATTCTTTCCTTGTCCGACTCTTCAGTTTGGGTGGACGGCCTCCACTTGGTAGGTTTGCGGTTGTGCCATATTCTTTCCATTTTCTTATGATGGATTTTATGGTGCTCAGAGAGATGTTCAAAGCTCTGGATATTTTTTTATAACCTAACCCTGCTTCATATTTCTCCACAACTTTATCCCTGACCTTCTTGGTGAGCTCCTTGGTCTTCATGATGCTGTTTGTTCAGTAATGATCTCCAACAAACTCTGAGTCCGTCACAGAACAGGTGTATTTATACTGAGATTAAATTGCAGACAGGTGGACCCTATTTACTAATTATGTGACTTGCAAATGTGACTTGTGAATGCAATTGGTCACACCAGATCTTTGTTAGGGGTTTCACAGTAAAGGGGGTGAATACATATGCACTCAACACTTTTCAGATTTTTATTTGTAAATAATTGTGAAATCCATGTAATATTTCCCCCCACTTCCAAATGATGCACTATTTTGTGTTGGTCCATTACATAAACTCACGATGAAATACATTTTAATCTGTGGTTATACCATGACAAAATGTAGAAAAGTCCAAAGGGGGTGAATACTTATGCAAGGCACTGTATATACATATATTTGTGCGTGAGTTGTGTCTGTGTTTCACATGGGATTCCTGTGTAGAAGTAAAGAGAGCTGAATGAGCCGAGAATTCTGAATATTCTTTAGAAAGCTACATTGATTAGGCCTGTATACACTTCTTTTGGAGTCTATTAAATCTTCCATCATATTAAAGCAGATGACACCTCACTGTACCTCCCATCCATGCACTGATAACTCCCTTCATTCTCCACTGTTGATGTCAAATCCTTCATGGTAAAAGCTTTCCGTCACCTGACTGAGATCCTAAACTTCCAACGTGCAGACACCTCCAAGAATTACAATCCACATGCCTGGGCTCATGTCATTGAATGGTATCTCCCTTGCATGAAATTATATAATCTCTGATTCGTGTTCAAAATTTTAAGAACAATCAACCCACTTCTCCGCACTGGCTTCCTCCATCTAAGACCTGTTTCAAAAGGAATATCATTACTGTTTGTTGCTTAAACTACTTTCAGACACGAAATGAACTCTAGATGTCCTGAAGAGTTTCTGTGGACTTTTTCCAGTGCATGTCTGAAAGCACCTTATGTTAGCCCTGTGATACACTGGTTACCTGCAGGGTGTACCGCACCTCTCGTCCAATGTGAACTGAGGAGGGGGAGCTGAAGCCAATCACAGGATGAGTGGTATGGATAACGGATGCATTAGATGTTCACAAGTAACTTGGATTCAAATTGTGGGATGTGGTTGGTAATACAGAGATACTTCCATTGAAAACAAATACAAACCGTTTATACTGTGTTTATCACAAAATGTGTGATCATAACTGAGCCTGTTTCTCATTGTTAAGACCCCGGGATTTAAGACATTTTCCCTTGTGCTTCCTGCTTGTGTTTTTTTATGTCATGTCTTTCCTCCTGTTTATGTTGTCATGTGCTTGTTTTGTTTATTTTGTCAGGCCATGTGTGTTTTGTTATTGTCCTGAGACACCGCCCTCTACTGCTTCCCGCTCTTTTTCTCCCTCACCTGTTCCCTATGCCTGATTTGTTCACCTGTGTCTTGTCTTTGTTAGCCCTTCTATTTAAGGCCAGTCTTTCTGTTGTCCACTGTCGGATTGTATCATTTTTTTCACTGTGAAGAATCCATGCAAAGGATACTGCAATTTTTTAGCTTTATTATCTGTATGATTTTTGACTCTCTGGTTTGGGAGCCTCTTTGTTTTTCCCTTTTTGGAACTCTGTTTTTGCCAAATTATTGTATTGGATTTTCTGTTTTTTGCTCTTGTAAATTTTTGCCTTTTTGGATCCTTGGTTTTCCTTCTTTTGAAATAAAGAAGTATTTTTTGCATCCTGGTCTGCGATTGGGTCCTTGCTCTGTGAAAGCCTAACACTCATTGTTGGAAACTGTGAATAGATTTACAACACATCAGAAATAACACTGAATACTGATGTTGCTATATGTTCACATTGAAAAGTTATGATTATTTGATAATTTAAGACAATTAGTCAAAGTTATGAAAGCAGAGACACAGGATGGAGAGAAACACATGTCAATCCCTCATGTGCACATTTTTGTTTTATTTGAACCTTAATTCAAGAGCATGACAAAATGTGTGTAAGCTTTGAACACAAAACAGGTGATGATACATACAGTCATTGTGCAGCATGTGGTGCTTGAGATACATAACGAGTGGTGATACACATAACATTTGTCGCACAGTCCCATTGATGCATGTGATGTTTTTGCACAAAACATAAAAAGTTCCAGGTTTGTTTGACTGCTGTCAATGGCAAAGTCAGCAAAGAAAACAGTGTAATAATGTCAGCTCTCAAAAAGAAGCAAAAAGTCAACATGTAATCATTGAAGATTGAACTTTTTTCCTGCACAACAATTAAAAAAGAAACGATCAGGTGGATAAAATACACGTTTCTTCTCAGATAAAAATACACGTTAGGATACTGCATGACAAAGGGAAATATATATTATTGCACCAGTGCATCTTATAAAGACAAACAAATTTAAGATTTCCCCGAAACATGCTCATCTTCTTTATCTTTCATTCTTTTATTCTTCACATCATTATCCAAACATTGAAAATAGAGAACACATTTTTCCACAAAAGATTGTTGTACATATTAGCATTGGTCATGTTTGATTCCATGGATTAATCCAAGATCCAAGCAAATATTTAAACAAAAGGGTAAATAATAACCAGGCCGTCTTTGATAAACAGTGGGAGCTTGCTCTGAGTTCAGCTTTCTGACCAAAAACTCGAAAGAAGGTTATTTTTCATGTTCAAATGGATCCGAGAATAATCAGACAAAAAACAGATTTACGGAGAACACTGAGGCTCACTGTGAGTTGATTCTGTTGGAGCAAAAATATTTGGTTTTCACCAAATCATGTGTCACAATAAACTGTAGAATGATTTGTCTCAGTAACCTTATGAAAGTCACATGAAAAATAACTCAACTTATCTGCTCTTACTTATTCTGTGGTCACATCCTTTCTCACGCATTTTTACATCAATCCCTACCTAATGTGACCACCGGGGGACTTCAGCAACCTCCTGATGACGTCAATGCAAAAGGGTTAAGGTTAGGATTAGGGTGAGGTCAATGCAAAAAGAGGATATAATTATGAGTCTATCAAATACAGAGCAGCAGATTCAGCTGCACATTTGAATTTAGTAGTAATGTTTATCATGGTTTTAATGTCAGATTATTATCAACTGAAGTCTTGATTTATAGACAAATACTTCGAAACAATGTGAAATGATTTAAGTAAATTAAGTTAATTTTCATACATTTATTTATCTCAATACTTAAGTTACAAAGTACTTTGCAAGAGAAAATAAAAGTTTGAAAAAACTAATTTCAAGGAACATTAAAACAGGAGACATAGCACAACAAAAACACAGAAAGTATAGTTTATAACAGCAACAGATCTTCAGGGTTTCTGGTCGGACTTTAAAAGGAGGCAGACTGTTCCGCAGCCTGAGACTGAGGACAACGAGAATCAGACCCCTCAGCATTGAGGGGGGTGTAACTAGCAGGTCTCAGTCAAGTGACCAGAGCAGCCTGAAGAGGTATTTCTACTTTACTCATATTCTCTAGAGCAAGATCTTCATTGTAAAGCGATATTTAAAGATAGTCTAGTGATAACAAGGTGCATTTTTTTTAAAGGGTTGACCTGAGACCAATTTGAAGGACCGTAGTCCGAGAATAGCTGTCAATTCTAAACAATGTACAACATAAATTAGATGACAAACAATAGTAGTTAATTTTCTTTTAAACAAAGAGAACCCTTTACATTCCTTATTGACCAACAAACTAGAAAAGGACCAACAACTAACAACCAGTGCCCGAGATTCATTGTAATCCAAAAAAGGGCATTGGAGTCTTGAACACATCTTACTTCAGGATTTCTAATATTTCTTCTGAAAAGTATTAAGGCATCAGTCCCCACTTATGATTATTAAACCAAACCTTTTCCTGTGAACTGAGAGCAAACTCAACCCCAGCCTGCTTTTGTTCTTTGTGCATAAACATCAGATGTATCAGTCATGATTCACAATAAACAGTACAGTGTACTTTTTGGAAAACTAAACATCAGTTAATTTCATCATTGACATTGGCCTTGTAAATACCTGACCAGCAAAACATAATTTGACCCACCAAGATAAGAAATAAGAACTTAACCATTTTTAAAGAAAACCCTGTGATCAATCTGCACATAAATAATCACAGCCCAAATATGTAGGCTGTGAGCTGTAAGCTGTAAGTGTAGAGGGTCTGAGCAGTGGAGAGGTGTTGGAACAATGCAAACAGTGCAAAGCTTAAGCAATACAGAGCTGGTGCTGAATGATTGGTGCAGCACTGTTATACAGGGGGACCAAAGAGTGAGACACTAGGAGATATGCAATGACTTTGACTTACCAAGACAGTTCCCAGTGGCCAAAACACCAAAAACATCTGTTGAGTATAATGTAAGTACTTTCTGTGCACATTAGTAAGACATATAATAATTCATTGTAAAAATACATTGTACGTCTGTACAAGTGTCAACACGATTAGGTTAAACAGTTTAAGAGCTGCTGAATTTTGATCCCAACATGTATGATTTTTCCCCTCAATCATACTGACACTGTGGACAATAACCGATCAATCTGTACTTCTGTTGTAATTCTATAATCAAGATTGTCCATCTAAAGATGCACACAAGGAATCAGGAATCATGGCTTGTTTCACATATGCAATACCCGGAGATTGATCGACTTTTGTGTGGTGAACCAAATACGCCTGATTTTGAGGTGCTCAGGTCGTTCAGCAATAGTCAGCAAAGACAGTATTAGTTATGTTGCTGTTGGATAATATACCGGGAGAACACACACAGAAGCATGTTGATGGCCTCTGAAGGCCACAGAAAACATGGAAATGTTATTTTTTTCAATACAATCTATTGACACCACGGTTGCAGATCATTTGAAGCCACTTTTGTCCCACTCAGACCAAACAAACGAATCACAAAAGGCTAGTTTGCAAAAGCAATGGAGAGGAATTGATGTCACACGTAAGAGTGCTTCATAAAACTATGCAATCAAGCCAAAGCTCAGCTGCTAATGTGAATATCAAATCATGTCTTTTCTATGCACTGTGGGTAATCAGACATGGTGTCAAAAGTGCAGTTGAGCAGCAGGAGACAAAACAAATCACAATCACACTTAAAATATAAACATGTATTTAGGAACTGTCCCTGCGAGGAAGATTATTGACTGTTCACAAAAGACAATAATTGATTATACCTTTGTAGTATTCCTACGTAGTCATAGAAGAGGAGGAGACATTAATAATTATACGAAATACACAACACAACAAATGGGACATGACAGTTTGTGAATCTAAATATAGACGTGAATAAGTGGCACTGAAGAGTTGCTGGAAAATCCACCATGTGGAATCTGTCTACCTTGGGTTGCAGTGATAATAGAAGCCAGTCAGGTGTTTAAGACAGTAGGACATGCCTGAGTGCTGGCACACAGAGGAGAACAAAAAGGGATTAATGAGGCATGTTTACAAAAGGCAGAGCAACAGGACAGCATTTGACTTTCAGCAGCAAGTAAGGCATCACCTCATCAGTAAGATCCATATTATGAGAAAATGCAACGCACTGCAAGTTGATATTAATATAATCTTTTTTTGTGGAATATCTACAAATATTTACATTTTAGTCATATGCTTTATCAATTTTACATCCTGGACAATCAAGAATTTTCAGAATATTGATGCAAGTATCTTTGGTCAGTACAATACAACTTTATATGTGTAGCCCATATTCACAAATCATAATTTGTCTCATTCGGCTTTAACAGGGTGTAGGGTTACGGTTAGGAATGACCCTAATCCTCAGCAAGAGTAAGGAAAAAAAAGTGATTTGACCAGTTAATGAAGCCAAAGCTTCCGAGCAGAATGGCCAAAAGTTATGTCAAGACTGAACAAATCGGCACATCAGGATTTACATCTGATGCCAATAGTCAGAACCACTGCAGGCAGAAATGTGCCCTTTAGGTAAGACAGATGATCGATGGCTGCTGAGGTCTGGGTGGAGGATGGGAGTGCAGCCCGTCTGGCTTTTCAGAGTTCCAGACATGGTTAGCTTCACACAATTATCAACCATGACCATAGTCACCACCTAACCCTAACAAGTCTTTTAGTTGCCTAAGGCTCAGTTGTGCTGTATCAGGAAAAACATAAATTTCAACACAGCCCCTTTGGAAGACATAGTGTTGCTAATAGTGTTTTTTCAAGACATAGTGACGACTTACAGCTTTACACTACAAGTCACATTAAGCCATATTCATACAGCAGCACTTTTCTACCACACCTTCACACTGGGTCAGTGACCTGCCCATGGACACTTCAGTATGCGGACTGGAGGAGCCAGGGTTCGATCCTTTTACCTCCCAAACCCAAGCCTTTCATTCGGTACACAGCACCAATCATAGCTTGAAGTGGGTATGAGATTGTCTAACGCAGAAGGGTGTGGGATAGGGATATTTACAGAGCCATTCAATCATCTCGAGCAGCTCTAATTAATAAAGTGTTTGTATTTTTTGCCATAGTCACTGTCTTTCCCCAACTTTAATTACAGAGCCCATGTGCAGTTAATCTAGCAAGTAAGAATGTTGGAAATGTTGGCATGAGACACAATAATGTAAGTCACTCAGTGTATTATTGTGCAGAAAATGGCAGTGTTGACGTTCTTGTCTTGTGACATAAAGTTGAATTTCCAGAGCAGCTGTCGAACTTGCAGAGGTCATTCATTCTTAAGAAGACATGAAATAACTTTGATCACCCAACATTTCAGCAATCAAAATTAGCACAGACGAATCAAAGCCAGTATATTTGATTACTTTCAACATTCACTACAACATGTTATATCTTTTATTCCTCTTTGCCCCCACCTCTGTTATGTGTGCAGTGAATTTCTCCTCACCCTACGGCTGCAAGCTAGCTTTCCTTAAGACAGGATGTTTCACATTTCCCCATGCTTCATTCCAGATAACTCAACTGTTGAACTTTCGGAGCACTCTTGAGTGAGTCTTTGTTTCAGCAGAGAATCAACCCCCAAAGCAATTAATTGCACTGAAAATCATGAGACAGACATGCAAGATGTGACTCTGAAATATTTAAGAGACACTCAAGTCACTGTCAAGACCTGCAAGTTAATGGTCATGTAATAGATGGTGTCAATAGGTCAAGTTATGCAGGCTAAATGAGCTTACTTGTTTACATGAACTGCAGGAGAAGGGGGATCTTACAGAGCACCCGTTACAAAACTTTCAGTATAATACTGACATTATCAAATTTGATCTCGAATGAGAGCATCCATTTGCCAGCAAAAGGTCAGGACCATGCAGTTTTAAAACAGATAGGTAGTGGCTTTACCTCTCCCTCACTCCCTTGTGCTCCTGCTGTTTTCACACTCCTTGGCTATTGTTTGTACCTGATCTGTGTGAGCTTCTGTATACTGGGTCCGACCTTCCACATCCTCGCTCGGCATAATAGTGGATTTAAAATGAGGCGTTTAGAAATACATACATTTTCATCGGCAAATTCCAAATCAAACTACATGACACTAAAATTATGATAAATAAACTTACCATTCAATGAAAATTAAATTCAGTGTGGCCTTTGAGATTTCGGAAAACAGCAGCGAACTTTTAAGACCTCGTGAACTTGGAGCTTACATGAAATGTTGAGATCCAAGCTTATAAATTAGAGGGGGGTGCTCTTATGGATTCTTCTCAGAAACACGACCCCTTTTGAAGGCAGCATTAAACCCTGAGGTTTCACACCACTCTTCACTAGATTCCCCACTCACTCATTTGGTTCATCTTTGCATGTTTGCCTTTTACGTCAACCAGCTTCCAGCCACGTCGACAACCCCCCCCCCCCCCTCCTGAGAACCAGTACCCAGCCAGCTCTGTGTTCGTCTTCCAGTCTGGCTAAATCCACTATTCTGTTGCCCGCCCAGCTCTCCAGGATCTGCAACCAAGCCATGACCAAACACCCAGCTCAGCACCCTGCTCTCCATCTAGATATCAGTCCCTGAACAAAGCTAGTTCCCTTGAATTCTAAAAAACTTTCTTACACTGAGTCTGAGTTATTAGAGTTACGTAGTGCAAAAACTAACACGACTGTTATTGAACTGCGTCCATTGTAACATGCTTCCAAAAAAGTCTCTCAATCCCAATGTCAGCGTGCTCAGTTTTGTAATGTATTAGCTGGGAATAGTAGCCAGCCAGGTCATGGTTGAACTGGCTAATATTCTTCCATTTTTGTTTCTTTAAGTCACATGAACGTTTCAGGTCCAAACAGCCCCTCTGAAGTCATCATTCTCATGTATCCAGCCCACAAGTATGTGGCAGGCCACCTGGATTTGTTCCGGTTGTCCTGATAAACTATCCGACAATGATAACACTTCATTAGATATACTGTTTACTTTATGTGTAACACCAACCTGCTTTCACTGCATATTGAATGTTTTTGCTACTAAAGTGCCCACAAGTGTTAACCCTCAACTTGTTTATCTTACCATTAAACGCTCATCTAAAGAATAAACAAGAAGGGCAATGAGAGAGCTCATACCTCCACCAGGGTATTGTATTGAGAAAATAAAGGAGCTCTATTAGATCCACTTGTTTATGCAGATCCACTTGAACATTTAACAGGTTCTACCTCGGGTGATGCCCTACCTGCTCAAAAGTTAAAAGGAAATTGCTCTGACAGGCAGATAGAAAACCTAACCTCCTCTGTAAAGGTAAAAAGCTATACCATGGAAATGCAATCTAATCTTCTCCTTGTGCAGTTTAACAGCTGATGAGTCACCATATTTTGATATACACGCGATGAGCACTTTATTAAGAACACCATATATACTAAGGGCTCCAAAATGTGCCAATAAATAATTTCCCATACAATGCCACCAGCAGCAACAGTAGCCTGGACTGTTGACACCAGGCGGCCTGGTCCAGTGATCCATGCTGTTGACTCCTGACTCGGAACCTAGCATATGCAGGTGACAAGAGGGATTCCTGATGGGGTCTTCAAGGTTGATCACGTTCACTCAGAGAAGTTCGTCTGCCCACCAGAGTTGGAAGGAGTGGTTATGTTGTCTTTCAGCTCCAACCAGTCCGACCATTCTCCTCATCGACAACCTGTTTCCATCCACAGAAATGCTGCTCACTGGATGTTTCTCTTTTTGAAAACTCCAGAAACTTAGAATCTCAGAATGTCAGCAGCAGAAATCAGTCCTACCAGTCCGAAATCGCATTTTCCTCCACATTCAGATGCAAGGTATAGACATTAGCTGAAGATTCTGACCTGAATGTTTGCTCTTTGATTGGACAACTGCACAGTGAATTAGGTGTTCCTACTAAAATGTTCATTAGTATATATCCACTGTGTACAAGGTGTTAGGGTACAAAAGACAACAGCCTGTACAAACAGTAGAAATAGCACTTCCACTTCAAAAACATGTTGAAAAAGGTTTAAATTACATTTTTAAAGCATATATATATATATATATATATTTATACACTCTCTTTGCAAGGTTCGTTTCACAAAAAAAAAAAACGTTACATCTCCAAATGTGACATTACTAGTTGGAAAGTTCTCAATTTCAAAAACCTGAGTCGAGGCGTATTATGAGACCAACACTAGCAAGTCAGCCAATAGTACTTATTTTCCTTTTTTCATGGCAAAACTGACAGTGTGTCTGAAATACTGAAAAAAAATAAAAACAGAGTCTAAGAGCTCGCACAACATATTACTTGTATGTTGTTACGTCTGAACATTACAACACAGCTCCACATTTGAAGGAGAACCTTGTGGGGAAGATGTGTTTCCAAGTAGGAGGAGGTGGGGAACTGTGGTAAGCATATGTAAATCCATCTTAGGCATTAAAAACAAGCAGCAAGACCGAGAGTGAACAGTTGATGAGGTCAGGCAGCGTGTGACTGGGTAAGTGCAGGACACAGAGGTCAGGGAACAAGGCAAACTTTCCAAAGTAGACGAGGTAAGGAGGTCACACAGTCTAAAGCGTCTGTCTCACATCTCAATGTGAGCTTCTTTGGCTGGTGCCTTGTCCTTTAATGAGCCAGAGATGGTGCAGAACCTGCGGGGAACATGGAAACAGCAGAGAACAGGCGCATCAGATGGAAACGCTCCGCCAACTAAGCCGATCAATTGAGATTCATTTTAGTTCAGTGTAATTAATACCTATTATGTAACACTTAACATAATATGGTCAAAACACTACAATATAATCTGTTTTTGTGGAAGATTCTTGAGTCTGCACATATGATGGAGTTAGCTGTTGCCACGTCACCATCATATGCCCTTGAAGATGAGATTGGTTTGTGGCTTTTAATCAAAAGCTGGGGTGGATTTTTCAATTGAGCTCAGCATGGTCCACATTCATCCAGCACATCTGGCTGCATCTGCTTTTTTTCGTCGTCCTACTTCTACAAGCCACGACTACCTTTACCTTCTTCTTTCAACTGCAGTTAAAGGTTTGGTTTAAGCAGCAAAGGTTGTCCCTGCTATTCAAATTCCTTTGTTTTAAAATAAATCTATTTGAGACACTGGAGATTGGCAATTGAATCCTGGCACTGATTAATCCCCAAAAGTCACTTTTGCCATGAATTAAATGTATAAAAAAGTAATGTACGACAGATGTGACAGAATGTGGGAGTCACAGCATTACTAATTGATAAGGTAGTGTGTCCTTCTGTAGAATAACCTTCGTTACACAACGTTATCCTGCGAGCCAACTACTGGCAGCAACTGTAGGGGTCCATAGTTTTCATCAACAGCTGTTTCAAGTGGTCTATGGTGAAACAATATGGAAAACTGGAAGATGACATAACTGGTTTCTAACATGTGTGTAATGAATGAAATTCTGGCTGCAGTCAATAACAAGCTGTACGTAAAGTCGGAATCTGTTTTTCTTTTGAGACTCTTATTGGTTCACTGTAGTTTCAAGATGGAAATACTCAGTTTGCTGCTTATTTTGCTAAAGATAAGTATTGTAATCATATAGAAGCCACATGGGCACATCAATGATAGATAGATAGATAGATAGATAGATAGATAGATAGATAGATAGATAGATAGATAGATAGATAGATAGATAGATAGATAGATAGGAAATTTTATCATGGGATCATTTGTTGAAAAAGTTTATACAATACCAATTTGATTGAAAAAGCTGATAGCTACACTGCTGTGAATAAACCGGTGAAGGAGAAGCATTAACATAACTCCAGTGCTCTGCCTGATCTATCAATGTGCTTCAGCTATAATTAATCATCAATAAAGATGAACAATTACAATCCTCTTTACCTTGACTTTCTAAAATGCGTGCGTTTCTTCAGGGCCACACAACAGGAGGATCTTGCGCAGGCGTTTTTCAGGTCCACAACCTGGTAGATGATGGGGTTGTACATGGCTGAGGACTTGGCCAGCAAGGTTGGAATGACAGACACAGAGATGGGCACTGAGTCCGGGTCACCAAACGCAGACACCACGGACACGATTGCATAAGGAATCCAGGCTATCAAGAAGCCTGCACAGATCAGCATTGCCACCTGGAAGAGGATACAAAGCAGTACTCATGTCACAAAGTTGACCTTAACATGATTCCTGGACAAGCAGTACTTTCTTCCCCTCTCCTCCCCTCCTGCCTCTCACCCACCTTTGTAAGTTTCATCTCAAGGTTGTGACTGTTGTTGATCCGGGCATCAAACTGCGACATCTCCTTTGCAGAAGACTTGACTTTGAAGATGATCATGACATAGGAGAAGACAATAATGACAGTGGGGAGGATGAGGCAAAAGATGAGGATGGTGATGACGAAGGCCTGGCCGGACACAGAGGCCTGCGCCAGCCACCAGTCCAGCGTGCAGGACGTCCCGAAGGGCTCAGGGGCGTAGTTTCCCCAGCCGATCAGGGGCATGGTGGCCCAAAACATTGCATACGCCCACACAAATGCCAGGCAGAGGAAGATGTGGTGACGTTTGAGCCATGTGCCTTAGAGGGAAAGAAAAGAGAGAAATGATGATGTACTAGGGAAGCGATAGGTACTAAAAAACGCATCTAAACAGAAATGTAGCCTTAATTCTCTCACTCCAACCTTATTTTTCTTAAACCTTTTCCTTTCTATCTTTAATCCTGACTCTCAGACCAGGTTTTTGACTGCTGCCTTCTCACTGTTGTGACAATTAGCCAAAACGTAAAAACCCTTAAATCAATTCTTGACAAAAGAAGGCACGGTTCAAACCCCACTCTTCCCCATCTGCATGCCGAAGTGTCCTTGGCAAGATACTGAATCCCTAAATGGCCCCTCATAAATGTTGAGTGTACTAAAAATGTAAGTCGCTTTGAACAAAAGCGTCAGCTAAATGTAATGTAATGTAATGTAATGTAAAGCTTCCATCAGAAGTGGCTAAGCTAGCGGACGTTAGCATTTGTGACAGTCCCTAAATGCACCTTGTCGCAAGATATCAGAGGACTTTTAGGCTTAAAACTTGCTGTTAATTATGCTGTTTCAAGTCGAATTTGATTGTCAGGGCTTGGGGACACCTACATAACACCACATGAGCAGTATGGAGGCATTAGATTTTTCTGTTTTTTTATTACGTCTGAACACGTGGTCACCAGTTAGGTCAATTGTATTAGATTCTGCTGCAATGCTGTTAACCCCTTCAACTCCAGAAGTGTTTTGTGGAGTCACTACTCGGATTTGGTAGAACAGGAGATTTGCAGCATTGAATCTTTAGAAATTATGAGATGCCGTCATGTCGCCATGGAGCAAAGTTTACGATAACACGAGGAACTGTTTTTAGAGCAAAGGGAGGAACTACCCAGTGGTGGACCTATTAAAGGGCGCAGTGAATGTATATGCAAATCAGGACAAAACATTTCTATCACGTTAGATAGTTATTTATATTTATTCTAATTCAAAAGCCATCCCATACAAATTTGGGCATTCCTCCGGTCTAAATGGAACTTCATTGTTTGAGACCCTTGTAAATGAGATACTGACATACCGTAACTGAGATGGCAGATTTTCAGATACCGGTCTAGGCTGACCATGGTCATCGTGATGAGGCTCCCAACACCAAAGAAGAAGCCCGCCCAGCCGTAGAATTGACAGCCCTCCCAGCCAAACAACCAGCGGTGGGAAAAACTAGACACAACGAAAAAGGGCTTTCCCGTCACTGCAGGGACACAGAAGGAGAAGGAAGAAGATGAGGAAGGAGGAAGTAAATGGAAATGGGTTTGAGATAGAAATAGGAGGGAAGATGAAGAGGAGAATGGAAGAGATGGTTAGAATCGTAGAGTGGGGTTTAGGACAAGAGAGGAAATGGTAAACAAAGAAGACAGGGGGTAAAATACACATTAGTTTGACAAGAACCACTCTCACATTTACACACATTAATTATTAAGTAGTAACTACAACAAATCAACTTTTACTCTTCCATGGGCAGCAATTATTAAAACAAAATTATTTTCCTCACTTCAAACCATGCATTGCCTCAATGTTTCCACCATGCATTACAAATAGAATCAGTGTTTTGTATTAAAACTATGTTTAGGCCTTTGGTAATCAGTAAGTGTTACGTCTGAATGATGTTTGTATTATTGCGACATCCATCTACTGTCAACTACAAGGTTCATATAGTCCATATGCAGAATGGTGACCAATAAATGAAACCAGATTACAAATGAGGAGAAGCAGATTTTCAGACTTTCTTGTCGAGGACAAATTAAACAGTTCACAGACATAACACAAACTGTATAATGTTAGAGAAATTTAATGAATGCTGATCCAATCGAGCTTTCAAACATAAAAATGGAACAGCAGTCATTCCAACTTTGCTCACATGTGCAGCGGAAACTTTTCATAAGTTAACGCATTAATATGTGAAGCATTAATAATTGTGTCAGCAGTGAAACTCAAGATCTTAGGGTGTCGACGACACACTGTAAATGAGATGCTTCTCATGATTCAGGGACACACTTCTATTTAATATGATATTAAAAAGGTAAATTGTGCTCTTCATTTTGGTTTTGACGAATGGGTATCAGTACATGTCTGGTTACACAAAATGATAAAAAATTACTAAATAAATAAATAAGGAAACCTTTTCAATACTATTTGCCTGTTTGATATGTGTAATTATTCAAAGTATAAACACTGCATCAAAACCATCTACATGAATACAGTGGTGCAAGCTTGAGTTCTACCCAGTCTGTTGAGTTGAGATCAATTTCACCTCGATAGCCCAACCGTGAGAAGAGAACTGCGACAGGCAGAAAAAACCCTGGTCAGTATTTTGTACTGCTGATGACAAAGGCCTCTTTCTCTTATCTCAGATTTTAAAGATAAAAATTATGAATCCATTTGACAGCTCGTGGGACAACAGGCAACTTGAGCACCTCATTATTGATCAGCACAGAAGACAGAAACAGCAGAGAGAGGAAGGACTATGATAAGCACGCAAAGCTGTGGTAGCTGTTGTGGTCTGCTCTTCCGTCCTGAAAACAGGCCTCCGCTTCTTGACTCACATGTTCACAGACCAATGCCCAACACGTCAACTGATTCTGTTGCCTTTTATTTGTCTGATTCGTTTTTAACATTCGTAGTCCAACTTGAGTTCAAAGACTGCACCCATACTTTGTTTTCAATGTGTATCCTACTTGTTTGGTGAGACTCAAAATGGGACTCAGTTCCAGCCCTTCCTTCTATCACAGCTGTTTATCAAAATACATTCAAAGTAAATACTTTGAATGTATTTTATAAAGGAAGGGATGGAACTTAGTCCCATTTTGCTAATCGTTTTTGTGAGCCAGCCGCTCCCGTTTCAAGTTTTCCATGTATTATTATAACTGAATATTAGACAAAGATAACCCAAGTAAATTATTAGTCAATTTATTGAGAGCTATAATCTGAAAACGGAGGAAGCTCATGGAAAACTTGAAACGGTAGCGGCTGGTTAACCAAAACTTCTCCAAGAGGGATTCAACGATACGACTCAGTAACAGCCCTTCCTTCTATCACAGCTGTTTATCATCTGATCAAATACATTCATAGTAATTGCTTAAATGTAATTTCTTCAATAATTACTTCATTAAAATATTAAATCAGAAGAACAAACACTACATACTCACTGAAGAATCAAATTTGTTTTACAGATAACACAAATACCTGGCTCTAACCATCTTTCTGGAGAGCAAGACAGGCCAACAGCCATATATGTGGCCAGCCAAGAGCACCACAAAAGAGATAAACATCTAAATCCTCTGGAGGCAAGATTGCATGAGACACGATGAGCCAAAATGTTTCTTGGAATCGCTGAAAAACCCAGTGCGGCGTGTACTAATGATTGCTCACATGTCCGGAGGCTTAATCAAGTTTACACATTCTGAGTCACAACAATAACGTCACAGAAACTTTCAGCCCCTGTTCTCAGGCAAACTGTTTTGTTTGTCCTGAGGCCTTTCCCGCTTGGTAACAGCGACCATTGTTGTCATAAGTCTCCGAACTCCTGTTGATGAAATAATTACATAAAAGGGAGAATATGAGTTCCTGTGAAGCTCAGACTCACTCCCTGTCCCTTCCATCAACTTTATTTGGTAGTGGTGAACTTCATGTAGCTGCAGCTTTTGTAAACTACGTCCATGCTGCTAGATATCAGAGAAGCTAGTTCAGTAATCACTTTAAAAGAAAACTGAAAACATTTCTCTTTACTTCAGCCTTTAATAGATCTTGCATTTGCCCGCACTCCTGTGCTTTTAACATGTTCATAACTTTATTTCCTTTAAAAAAAAAAAAAAAAAAAACTACTTCAAATACTACATCACTCAGCACTACAAGCACTGAGTGATGCTGAAAGCAGCATGGAATTTGCAGTATAACAACATACTTTACGTACAGCTTTTTATTCACTGCAGTCAAGACGAAAAATGCTGAGAACCATGACTGTCACATAACTGTTGCTGTGGTAGATAGTTAAAATGCAGATGGTGCCGTTTTAGTTTTGTCAAGTGTCAAACAGAGAGTTGCATGTTATTAAACATAATTCTTCTAACATTACTTCTAAAGCAGTGGTTTAAATAATATTCAAGTGTGTGATAGAGATTAGTTAATCTGCACTCAATTAGTATAGCCTGGTTGAAAGATCTGCTGATCGATTGGATATACCTGCAGAGGCTGGATTAATGGAGCTCTGGGCACGGTGTAATTCTTGATGACGCTGACGCAGAGGAAACACCGTGTCCAAGTCACTTTATTAACATCTCCCCTTTTCAGGTAGGAAATGAATGCTTATGTTCTGTGAACATGTTATTGAGTTGTTTTGTTACAAGATAAAATTTATTTTGATTGTTGAATGTGTGTTTGTGCAGCTAGTTAACATGTAGCTCCGCTCTTCCAGTGGCAGGCAGGGAGCAGCACGTGGGTAGCATGAGTGCAACAGATGTTGTGTGCATGGTAACCATGTTTAGCTTAGCCAGACACACAAACAGAAAGTATGATGTTGCTGATGTGTTTGTGTGTGGTTAATGTTCACTATGTTTATGGGTGTAAATAATAAGGATTAAGATATTTGTGTTTATTGCCAATAATTTGTTAATGTTCAAGGATTAATAGGCCTTTTCCATATATTGTTACCTGTCCATTTAAGTGAATGGAAAGAAAATGTATGACACTGTTTAGCATTTTATATTCAAAACTGTTGTAACTATGTAAATTGAGTCTGTAAATTATAAACCATTCTTGATGACGCTGACGCAGAGGAAACACCGTGTCCGAGTCACTTTATTAACATCTCCCCTTTTCAGGGCACAACATTGCCTTGTCCTTGAACCACAGCCAGTGCTGTGAAAAGCTATTCCCCTCTTCAAACGGATTTGAAACAGGATAATAATTCAGATCATCAAACTTTGATAAATGATGATTCAATTTATTGAAGGTAAACATCTCTCCACTGTCTGTCAGAGATATTATCTGAAAACGGAGAAAGCACATGGAAATCCAGGCTGCAAAACTCCCCCAAGAGCGATTCTCCCTTGAGGTTTCAAAAGAACACAGAGAAACATCCTAAGAACTGGAGGCCTCACTAGCCTCAGTTAAGGGCAGTATTTATGATTCCACAAAAAACGAAAGACACTTGACCAAAAGGGCATCCATGAGAGAGTTGCTGTGCAAACCACTGTTGATCAAAAACAACCAAAAGGATCATCTCACATCTTGACTGCTCATACATTTTTGGGATGATATTTTGTGGACTCATTTAGAATCGTACTTTTATTCTTATCTTTAATAATATTTTAAACTTAATTGTTTTTTTCATCATATTCTATTCTACTACATATTGTTCTGTACTGTATTCTTGAAGCCAGCTGGCACAAGAATTGACTTTATTAACACTGTCTTATTTTACACAGTGGCAGTAGTGGGATTGTCTGTCTGCTTTGATGCTTCAGGACCTTAAAGACTTGAAATTATCGATAGAGCCCTGAGTTCTACTCTGCTGCATTTCCTACCTCTTAACATCCCTGCAGGTGAATGCTCGTCCGTCAAGTCGTGATCTTAAGCTCACAGTGCATTTGAGTTATATGCAGCAGGACTATGATCGGAAGCACACAAGCAAGCACTCACCTGAAAATATATTTTAAAAAAATCCATTTAGGTTTTGGAGCATCCTCCAAAGTCTTAAATTTAATTGCATTGCTGTTAAATTAACATAATACTTCAATGAAAAGTGGGCCGACACTCCTCCACAGTAATCTTAAAGAGTTGTTAGCAAAAATCGCAAATGTTTAATTGCAGTTATTAGCATCAAGTCTGCGAACACTAGTTACTAGGTTTTGGGGTGGGGCAATTACTTTTTAAATGGGTGATTTGGAAACTGTTTCAGAAGCTGCTAGATCTGAGAAGTCATGCTGGTCGATACAGAGAGTGCAGGAATAATCAGCTTCTCACGGTTTTGCAATCTCACGTTAAATCTTTTTGCCTGCAGGTGGCAAGAAAAAAAAATTCTTTCACTTCTTATTGAAATACCCTTTCAATCCAAAAGTAGGATTATGATTAATAATCTTGGGGCCATCAATATTCAAAGTGGGTTTCATTAAAAGGAGCTCACAGTTTTGAAGATTCATCTTGTAAAGGAAAAAAGTGGAAGTGATGACCTGGTGGTATTGTTTACACGAGATGGTCACAACCTGAGACCTATAAATGTCCACCCTGGATTTTGTGGTTATCTGGACAGTGGATGTCAAAATGAATTGCTCCGAACCACAGTGTTAGACAGAAAATCCTTTGATCTGGAGAGTGCCTGTTCTGGATTGCTCTGTGCACGTAAGAACAAGACAAGGTTTATTCTCAGCTATGACTGTCTTACTTTCATTGAATCTCATTAATGTTTTTCTTTTGAATTGGCAACATGATTTGAAATACTGTTATCCAGTTTTAGGCAGCTTATGACACTGCTTTCGTTAAGTACATTAGGATTTTCATGATGATCCGAGAGAGCACCTTGTTTCCTGTTGAACACTAATAAAAGGCTTGATGAGAGAACAGGTCAACCAGAGGAGGATTAGTGAGGATTATAACACTGAGGATAACAAGTATTATGCAAGGTAAAAAAATAAAAAAGTAGTTAAATTAAACATATTTTTTCATAAATATCTAAAATTACAAATGTATTTTTTCAAATTGTCCATCCTGACATGAGCAAGAGAGGTTTCTTTTAGTGGTTGGGCATCTTCAGTTAAGAATTATAGGAATTTGCACCTTCATACAGAGCAACACAGCAGCATAATTACCAATGGTAACAGTATAATGACTACAGGCTGATTAATACTGTTCCGTTCTCACCAAATCATACAGAATGGACGATGTAAACACCTGTCTTGTATAACAACATTTTTGACCCTGTTTAACTCAGTCTTCAGAGTCCATTCACCCCTTACTAGCTCTCATTACTCTTGGTCTGACTCCCACACAAAAATATTGCCCCCGAGCAACATGAACTACTAACAACTATTCCATTGTTACAAAGGGCACTTTGCAAATCGTTCTATTTAGAAGTGTGCACAGCATCTGAATCCACTTCTGCCAAGATTAGTGTGTAAATACGGAATAGCTATATTTATATAAATGTTGGAACATGTAATTTAAAGATTTAAATCAGGAGGGATGGGTCTGAGGTGAGGTGTAATAGCAAACTGAACCAATTTGATTAATTGAGAATTATTATTGAAAGAAAGAAATTGTAGGGTGAGTTCGAATTTATAGTTGAATAGCTGTAGAGCTTACATAAATAATACATTTGAATCCTTTCAAACTATGGACAGAATGAGGAAGATGGTGTTGCGGAATAAATCTATAGCTAATGAAAATGTCCTTTAAAACAGCACAGCATGAATCAGACAGACAAATTTAGGACCTGCTTGTTTAACTGGTGCATGGTCCATTTTGGCATAAAACTCTTATTCAGCATATTATGATGACATCAACCACATCACAAGGCTTGAGAAGAGAGCCTACTTGTTCAATAACATTTATTGTGAGCCAGGTCAAGTGCTTAAGTAGCTCAAGAGGAAACACATGGTCTGATAGCCTGGCTAACCCTAGCTGTGTTTGCACAGAGCAGGGTATATTCAGGTCAGCATCCCACACTGAGGTGCAGCAACACCAGAATACACACGGGGCAGACGTTTACATACGATCTTGATACGTCTCCTCTCTAAGTCTCACATATTATTGGAAAAAGAGGAAAATAACAGAATGGACAATTTCTTCACTTTCACTACTAATAAATATGTTTAACCCACTGGAGGGAAGCAGGATTCATTTCATTCAAAAAGGCTAAATGGACACGACACAGGCCATCGCAGATCATCACAATTGCACTGAAGTCAATTTGAATTTGTGTATTTTATCTCATTCGATCTGCCCTCTGCTGAGATGTACACTTCTATATAGAGATTCAATAATTTAATTTGCTAAGAGTACATCCAAAACTGATGGCAAAGTCAACATCCTTAATAAATAAAGTATTTTCTACACTTTATTACTCGCTGAGTTGTGGAGATGATGTGATTCGGTTTAATGGCCTATGAGCAACAACTAGTGAATGATCGGCTCTATACATGCGTCAGGCTAGCCTACACACTTGCCAAACCATTATTACCATTTATTTTCCTGTCTTTCAAAATAACACAGTATGATTACTGAAGTGAATGGAGTATTCTCCATGACAACTAAAGTGACCTTTACCTGTAAAATCTGTTCCTTTTTAGTAGCTGTAGGGGAATTGTGTTAAGTCTGGTTCCATAATGTGACAGTATTCAGTTAGGACAGAGGACAACCTCAAATTCAAAATGTCAAAGCTTACTTGAGGGTAGAAGTGTGAATTAACAAGTGAGTCATGCAGAAACACGTCAGTTAAAAAAAGTTATTAATGGAGACAGAACGTGTTTGAAATACATGAGGACACTTTGAGATGCAGTGCTGAACAACTAATTAAATTAGTGAAATTAAAAAAACAACACAAGAGTTAATTAAAAAGCAGTCAACAGATATATAGCCCGTTTTTATCAAGAGTGGAAACAGCACAGGGAAAGAAAATAATTTGATTCCTCTAACAGCCTCTGCCTATGGTAACGTGAATGAATAATGAAAATGTAACCCTTACTTGTGAACTTATATGTGAAGAGGAATTAAACAGGGAAGATTAATTAAATGAGATGCAAGGAAGATGTGAATTCACTTCTCAACAGTATTGACTTGACCAAACCAATTTGGCTGATTGCTCAGTAACAAGAGGAACTTTCCCACTGCCCTCTGTGGCAGTTCAAATCACAAGACATCCCACAAGCACAGAATGATTTCACTTCTCCAAAGATCCAACCAGACTATCTAGTTACCGTCACATCTCTCTTATCAATAACATATACATATATTAAAAAAGAGTTAATGTATTCATAATCCATCCAGATCAAACTGGTTTAATCAAAGAACACGTGTTCATCCACATTCCAACCTAAATTTAGATGTAAAGGGAGATAGGGGGAGATGTGATGAGAGTTAATCCCATTTAAATTATTGACAGCCATTGTCCTCCTCAACAGAAACAACAGGAAGATAAAACTCCCAGCATACTCCAGGCATATGATCATACAGAACATGCACCAAGCTGTTTTACCATTAACTAAGATCTCATCACTTTCACCTTTGAATGATCTTTGAAGCTGACAAAGTGATAACACATCTGAGTGACCAAGCAAAATGGACAAGAAGCATAACGACATAAAAAAATCGAATGTCCATAAGTGTGGTGGAATCCATGTTTGGTTTTGTTGTTAATTTCTGAAAAGTAATTTTAGCTAGGTGGTCAGGAAAAGTATTTTGTGGTGTTTTTTGCAGTTGCCAAAAAGCTACAGATCCATTCATAAAAACATTTTTCTTTGTACAATTTAAATCACATTATGCAAATGTGTCATTTGGTTTAACAACAAAATAATGCTGGGTTTTTAATGCTTTACAGTACCTGAAATGCCAAAGTCGAAAATGGCTAGATTGACAGTCATGAGCTCAGGAGGCCTTAACTTGGTCTTGCGTTTGATGGTCATGTAAATGACGTAGCCATTCCCTGTTGCAGACATTATTCCTGCAAGAGAGAAAGAGAGAGAGAAGTTTGATGAAATACATTACACACGTTACAATACATACATTTACACATCTGAGACATTGATTGCTTATCGCCTCTATTGTTAGGCATTATGTAGAAGAACAGACAGAAGATTTCTATATTTATTAATAGGACAAGTAACAATGTCTTTGTCTTTTGAAATGTGCCTGTGGGTGTGTTGCTTAGTGCAAGTTGCAGGTCCTGTCACTGTCAAAGCCTCTGAATCCGTTGTCAAGTGTACCTCTTGTAACCTTGAAAACGGGCCTGGATGATGGCTAGCGGCTAGTTAGCATGGCTAGTATGAGAAACTGTATATAAATGTGGCGTAACTCATTGTTTCTGGTCTGTCGATGCAATGATGGGCCGGTGACTCTTAAAGACGTCATCAGATTATCTCAGATGTCATGTTCAAAGCACTGCCTTTTGGAGATGGAACCCACTCGTTTTATATATACATGGGGAGTGCCAGTGGTTTCACAGGCAATGAATCACAGATGTATTTCTCTGCATGGTTGGTTTATATTCAGAAACTTTTGCTGAAACTTTTCCACTATTGCAATTGCGCTGACATTCTTGCTTCTGAGCTCTCAAGGAAACCAAGCCGTTCCTGTGCAGGGGGGTGGATGAACTGTAGAGATCCTTCCATCTTTATTCAGGCAAAAAATGACCTCTGTGGAGTTCACCAAGAGCAGGTGGGTGTGTTGATGTAATTTGACAACACTCAACAGACACAAAAGTGAAACAAATAAATCAAATATATCAGGATTAAAAATTAGGAGCCACCATCACTGAAGACACCGACAATGACTTCAAGATAATTTGTGGTGGTACAAGAGGGAT
This sequence comes from Pleuronectes platessa, assembly GCF_947347685.1. Lineage (NCBI taxonomy): Eukaryota > Metazoa > Chordata > Actinopteri > Pleuronectiformes > Pleuronectidae > Pleuronectes > Pleuronectes platessa. The sequence goes on from NC_070642.1 coordinate 5,823,156, forward strand.
GGTGTCGATGTGCTGTAAACAAAAACACATGATCCCAGGAGCAGAGTTAATGTGTTACATCCTGGACCTGCCTGCTGCTCCACCCCTGGCCTTCAGATGATTGTTGTTTTTATCCTGCTGCTTTGTTCTTGTGCATAAGGCAACCTCTGGAGAAAGTCTTGACCCGTGTCATATCTGAAAACAGATTGAATAAGATAGCAAAAAATATTCCAGTGAAGTTTGGCTTGAATTCAAATTGGGTCTCTCACTGAGTGAGATCCAGCCTGACCTGCAGCTGAGACCTGCTCTGACCCTCGCTGCTTGCTCCCAGTCCTTTTTCATGATGCTGCCAGAAGGAGAAAGCTTTACTGAAACCTTTCAAACCTAAAATGTAGCCCCAGCCACAAGTCTTCTTCTCGCAGGTCGAGTAAAAGACTGTTTGTGTTCGGCAAATACGCTTGCGATCTGGAAGGAGACAGCTGCCAGCATCAACTGAAGTCAGGGGACGAAGCAGATCACGTTTTCCTCCATCTGAGTCGGCGTCACTGTTTTCCTGCTGCCCTGAATAAACCAGCTCGTCGTGACCACCTGAGGAGCAAGGCAAAAAGCCCTGACGTAACTCACACACACACACACACACACGCATGCATGCATGCACACTATGAGATTATAGATGCTTGTGCTTACGTATGGTTGCTTGTTGTGGTAGCTGGAGTTGGATAAGCGTTGTTTGATAATTTAAAGTTATTGCAGGAATATTGTTGCGGTTGATAAATTCTGTTGTGCTTTAATCAGTGACGATTTTATGATTATTTCTGTATTCGCCCTGTGTGACAACTGGTTTGTTACATTACTGATATTTCCCCAAATATTGATACTTCTAGTTGATTACCAAGAGACTGTAGCAACAGTTTTGTTATTGGTCTCTTAAACCAAAGTGGTGCCTCCTATTTAGTAATACAAATTTAAAAATGATGTTAATATAAATAACAAGCCCTGATAATTATTAATAATATTAAATATGTTAATAACCAAACCTTATTCTACAGGTGCTACAAGGCTTTGTTAGTGTATGTACCTGTAGTTCTGTCTCAGTAGTTTGAATCTCGTTCCTGTTTTCTCTTTAAGAACTAGGATTAACTCTCGAAAGCGCTTTACAGTACAGTTTTGCCATCTACCCAATCACTCACAAACTCATACAGTGTGTCTATGTGCAGCACTTGTCTATCATACATCAATCATACGCTACCAGCACAGCAGTCAGGGCTTTCAATTTCATAATCTTACTGCTTGCTTTGGCATACAGGACGGGGGAGACAGGAATCTACCTGTCGACCTTCTGATTCAGGATTCTGGAATCTGGTTGACCCGCTCTCCCCCCTGAGCCACAGCTCCGCCCAGGGTCAGGGTTGATAATCCTGGATACACTAGCAAAAGCAGGCTACACTTTGAAGATTTACATCCGATGCAAAATCCCCCAAAACACATAAACATGCCCGGACTGACAACTGACTTACAGACTTCTGGATATCATCTCTGCTTCAGGGGGTGTATGTCTCCCCATCTTAGCAAACTATCAGGGATTCTTAATAATCACAATCAATCCTATACAAATAATTAAAAACCAAAAGTCGTTCCACCGGACTTTTTGTACTTCTGTCTGTCTCCTTGCACATAACAATCATCCTGAAAATGAGCTCGTTTTTTTACAGCCACAACACTAACTCTCTTGCGAAAGCACAACTGTAGCTCGGGCTTGTGCAACAGAATTGTTGCTCAGATCTGCTCCAAAGATCTCAATAACAATGCCAATGAGCAATTTGTAGCCATGGAAATCGTCCCCATCACTGTGCCTCTCAGTGCATCTTGTTATAGGGCATTAAGGCAGAGAGTAAATTACACAATTAACACATGAAAGATAAATAACCAGTGTCACGTCTCGTGTTGAATCTATAAGTGGATGTTTCTCTTGCATTTAGTAAGCAACTGCAGTGATTGTGCTGAATTTACTTTTTTCTCTCTCTGTGTGCGTGCGTGCGTGCGTGCGTGCCTGCGTGTGTGTTGACATGTCTACATAATAGCAAGTTTGGTTCAGTGTCCAAAAATGTACGAGGTCAATTCTTTGCAAACAATCCCACAATGCATTGTGTCACCTTTCACAGGCAAGAAACACAGCTGTGCACAACTACACCGTGCCTCCAATTTCAAGGATTCATTTCAGACACAGGCCAGTTATTGCGTTTAAAAGGCCAAGTGAGTCTATTCACTGTTGTTTGTGCATCTAAGAAGACCAGGCGAGGAATGAGGGTGTCGAGCTAGACTGACAGCGCACATGAAATGACATCTTTAAAAGAGAGCAAGCGGAAAACAATGAAACAGAATGTGGACAATATTGTAGAAATGTGGCGCTTGTCTTTTTTTATGTACAAATCTGAGGAATGAATCAGGCTCCTTATGCCCTTTAGTTGATTTACTTTTAAATGACCTTCAGTTCAGCCACAGTAGAAAAACATTAACTTTAAATTTTTCCTAGAAATCCTTTTCCACTTGTTATTAAAGATACAGTTTGATTAAAAAACAGAGGGGCACTCCTGATAACCAAAACAAATCACTCATTCATACGATGGTGTTATCGTGCCACAGAAAAGGATGCAACTCATTTACAAAGGAAGTGCGCAAGAGAAGCATGTGTAGTAAGGCAAGAAAGGTCACTAAAGATAATAAATAATAAGTGTGGCAGGGATGTTTGATTTTTTTTCAAATGCAAATAAACCTAGATAATCCGCTGCTTTTCTTGCGTTGTTTACAGACTCACCATGAATGAAACATGACAAGTAAAAGCTTTAGGGTAAACAATTCACATCAGGCATTCAACAACCACTGGCAGCAACATATTCATGCCATGAAAACTGGATTGCAATGTGAAAAAAGGTACTGACATTTCCAGCACACAAGAGACTATAGGCTATAATGAGGGAGAGAAATAAGAGTGGAGAAGAATGACAGAATTCCACCGTTATCGACCCCATTCTGTATCCACTCGGTTTATAATGACAAACAGGAGCAACCACATAATGGCCTGACATAACAGCTTTCCTCATGGTCAGTTGTGTAAAACCGGTTTAATTTACTGAGCTCAACTATGAGACCAGAATGCCGCAACGTGGCAAGACCAACATAAACAATGTGGACTTGATTGTGATCTGCCAGTTCTTTCAGTACACCGAGTACATTATTTCTATGTGAAATGACACAGATAGCCTGACAGGGTTTTCTACAAGAATACTAAGATTGTACTTACACTGTACAGCTTTACACTGTTTATCGTGTGTAACTTGCATGATTATGCAACCATGTAAGCGAGTGCAGGTTAACATTTTTTTATCCTGCATCCTTCTAAGAACAAGTAATAAATAAACTTTCTGTGTGTAATTTGAAAAGAGTCATTTACAAACACACAGTTGTCTATTGAATTCTTTATTTTAGGTCTTTACTGCCTAAGTACTGCCCCCCTTATAAACATGAAAGAGAACCTGAGGTAGCCTTAGCTTGCTAAAAACTCAAAATGTGTTTAATTTGTCCAGTCTGGACTCCTGTAAAGAGGACCAGGTCCCATTTAAATATAAAGTATGTAAATGCATTATATAGTTCCCTTTCACCTAAATCTTACAGTATAGTTGACTTTAAGTGTAAATGAGTCGTAACTCCATCACAGATATGCTTTAAAGCTAACCAAAGGCAATGCACTACAAAGCTTACAAGGTTAAAGCATGGTTAACGATAAGCTGTCCAAGCGCTAAAAAGGGAAGTGGATATTGGTCTTGAAGTGGATTTGAAGGGTAAATAGAAAATGATTTACGAATAATGAAATGTTATGAAGCCATAACAGAAATGGAGTTACCACCCCATGGTTATGCACATCTCCGAACCAGTAAATGTACAGTTTACATCTGTCTTTCCAGACTCATATAGCTAATGTAGCGAAGAAATTGAAGGAATTTATTGAGAGGAACACGGAGCCTTCATTTAAAGACTATTACAGAGGACTGATAGGAAGCTTTGTCACATGCAGTGGGACTGCTGTCACCTGAAGCTTCATATCAGCAAAATTATTGAGCTAGCGAAGGACTAGCAGAGGAAAAGTAGGCCTTGAGCCACATTACGGATTTAAGTAAGTTAAATTAATTCAAGTTGACCGAGGTTGTTGTTGTTCTGCTGCAAGTCTACTTTGTTTGTGTTTCTATAAGGCCTAACCCCCCCCACACACACACACACACGCACACACACCCTGTATATAAACATATATATATAGGGTGCTCTAAATCGTGAAACCTCAAGGCTGTCCTACTACAGCCCTTAGTCAGTGGCCTGATCCACTGACCCTTGACCACAAAAGTATAAATAGTTCATCCTTCATATTCTCAAAGTGAAACTTTGTGCTAAATCTGAGGACACTACCTCCGATATTCCTGATATACCGTGTTCATAAACATGGGACAGGCGGACACACGGACAACATACTGCCTCTATCCATGGCTTTGGCCAACACAGAGTCATAAAAATCCAATTTCCCTCCAGCATACTGATAATGTTTTGAGAGTCAACGTAGAATGTGTTAAGTTTCCCACCCTGAGGAATGTAAACATTGATAACAGAGCAGGCTTACAGATGGGCTCTGGCTCAGGAGGTAAAGCGGGTCTTCAGCTGATCGGAAGATTGGTGGTTGGATACCCAGCTTGTCCTCGGGCAAGACACATGAGCTCCAAACTGCTCCTGATATGGCAGTGAATGAATGAATGAGATCCATGAATGATAGACAAAAAGCTAGAAACAGAAGCACTGTGTGAATGTGTGTCAATGACTGAATGTCATCTGTATTAGTCCAAGAGAATATTAGAGCACTATATAAATGCATTCTTTTTACCATTTATCTCTTCTATCCATGCAATCTATTAATGGAGGTACATTTTTATCTTGGAGCTTACAAAAATAAACACAGTGAGAGTGACCATAATATTCTGTCCACTGAGGAGCACAGAGGCATGGCGGAGAAAACCTCTTCTCTTCTTGCCTCGCAGGTTTCTAAATAAAAAAAAAAACGTCAAAAGAATTAACCTTTCAGTCATGATCTTGCTGTCCTGTCAGCTGTTTCCCATTCAGCTTGTTTGATCTGCACAAACATATTTTTCAGGAATAAATAAACCTGATTCATTCCAATTATTTATGGGGAGAGTTAAATAAAAAAAGGCAAAATTGTATGAATGAATAGCACAATGAGCGTATTGTGCATCTTCGCATTTCATTGCACTCATATCTCTGTATCTGGAAAAGACAGGCTTTCAGCCAAGATTGAGCTGTAGGAGCTATAACTCATGGAGCCTGGGAAAAATGCACAGGAAATGTAAATAGATAGAAAATAACTTGCATGCACCCCAACGTACATCATGCTGCCTCTTACTCTGCCTGCATATTGAGTGAAGCTCCTGTTTAACCTATCTGCAGATAGTGTGTTTTGTATAGAGGCTAAAGCTTGACACACTAATGGAGCAGGGATCAGCCGATCCTCTGCAGCCATCAATCATATATGCCTCCTGATCTATATATATATTTATGGATAAGATATAATCCACTTTCTTTCACTTCACGTCCCATTGTTGGTTCTGCTGCTGCTACCAAGGGCTTCGGCAGCCACGATGGGGACATCCGGAGATATGCTAAGCTGTGATGTGAAGAGAAACCAATGTCCTTCACAGCCTTGCACCTTTTTTGCAAACGGGAAAATGCAGATGTGCAACAGGCAGGACAATGTTTCTGTTTCTTCAATCAAAAATTAACTTTGCTCTGATCAAGAGAAGACAATGCTAATGTCCCTAGTGGTCAGGTTTACATCCAAATGTAACACACATTTTAAACAAATATCCAAAACATAAGCTAAAGAAAAATGACTAAACTAATGATCAAATGAAAGTGGGCTTTCATCCACTATAGTTATGTGACTATTATAAGCTAGGTGCTTTGATGCTAATTCACCTGTCAGGTCTTATTCCCAGCGGAAGAAGAGATGATGGGAATAAAAAGATTAAAGAGGACAAGACCATGTAGAACATATGATGGATATATGATATTTATGTTTCTTTCATCCATTTATTTTATGTATTTATTTCACGAAGGTCAGCATGCTACACAGATCAGATTTTTAAATGAATTGGATGTTTCAGTCCCAACCTTTTAGATGTACATATGTTACGATCTGTTATGCTAAGTCAGTTTCTTGTACTTTGCTGTATTTTACTGAAGTCTATACGTGAACTTTCTAACCTCAGTAATGCATACATTTTTAAAGGTGTTTTATTTAACAAGAACTAAATTTCCAACATCAATTCTGCAAAATTGAAAAGTGAAAACACGTTGAGGTGGATTAATGACAGCAGATTAACACAATCATTTCGTGCATTATTGAAATGAAGGACTAAGTTGCAACAGAGAAAATCTAATAATTTGTCATACACTTTTTTTATTTATTTCATAAAATAGCAGATCCAAACACTGGGATGACATTCCTGAATCCTTCTGTTTAAATCACAACTTGTCATATGATTCTACATACTTGATGGAAGGATGTTGTATGGACCAGGGAAGAACCCCACTCATTTAAGTTTGGTGCTGATCCGGATCAGGGGGCAGATCTATGAATTTTCTTTAACATGGCGAGATCTTGCATTTTGCATCATTTTTAACTCTGAGGTTTCTGACCTGTCTTTGGTCATAGCTTCGGTTTTTGCTTCGCCCTCATGTGTCTGTGTTCAATCATTACTACCTCATTATTAAGGATCTGTTCTCCCAAGTCTGTTATATATGTCAGCTTGTCTGTTCAATTTAAAATCGATTGAGTTTCCCAGATGCTAGTTTCTTAGCATCTGCCAACCCGTTTGCCTTCTGCACAATATGCGTTATCCAATGTTGCTAATTTGAATCCAGGTTGAGTGGTTATATAGGAGGCCGACACAGTGTACAAGACTCAGACAGATGTGAGCAACAAAGCTCTGACAACTGGAGCTCGTACAGAGGAGCTGAAGCAAGATGATAACTACATCTGAAAACTAAAATCGTTAATTCTATGCGTTAAATACATTTACATTCAACTGCCAGTGTCTCAGCAGAGCTCCATTCAGCCCACTGACAGATAAAAGGCTTTCTGGGATTGTGTGTTTGCGTAGGTTCTGGGTTTCCACCGACCTACGTGCAGATTAACGTTTTCTTGTCAGGCCTTTTGACTTAATGAAGCGTCTTCAGGATTATCTTGTTCCTTACACACATTTGCTGTGAGAGGCAGTGTGTGTTGTTACATCCTGTTTTTGTTTTGGAATTGCTTTGTCCCTCCTTTCCACGAGGTTGATCATCTGATTGACAGGGGGCTAGTGTGCTGAGCTTATATATAAAGGCCCTTTGTTTGGCTGTCCCTCTCTCCTGTGCTGCGGAGACAACATTGTGGTGTCAGGGGTTTATTTCAAACTATGCATTAATAGTCTTTCTTGGTCTTGCGTCCATTATTTTGCTCGGTGTCACAGCCAGCCGTAACAGTGTGCGCAAGTACTGCTGGGCTGGGAGGGATGCATCTACAGAGTAAATGGTATTATACTATAAAATTATAAAATGGCACCGCAGGCTCTAAAAGAATATACAAAATAAAACTGCAGTAAGTGATATCAGCTGCAGAAGGCAGGTCACAGGTAGCTGCTCCCACTGATTTATATTTCTGTAAAGAAACCATAACTGTATCTCAGTCAAATATTTTAGCTGTACTGTACAAGCATAAACATTCATATATACACATTACATACAGTCTGGGCTACATTACCTCCTTATTCAGTTTTATGAAATGAAATATAGCTCACCCTGTCTTATCTAAATGTTGGCCGGCCTTCCATGTGATATCAGACTGTAATGCCCTACATTTTTCATTCCTCTCCCACTCTTCAAATATAAGAAGCAGTAGCAGATGGTATCATGTGGATTAATCTGGGTTGTAGGAACCACTAACCCACACACTAGCACTGTGACATATGTAAAGCTTATAAATGTATGATAGAGACCTAACATTTTGTACAAGTAGGATATGCATCCAACCAAATAAAAAAAAAAGGCTTTATCAGAAAAACATAAAAACAGCACATGGCTAAAACCACCGTGACTTTTGTGTGTCAGCAGCTGCTGCAACTATTCAAAACCATTAAAAGGAAAAAAGTTGTGGGGGGCGGGATGTGTATCAAATCCACAGGGGACGCTAGAGGCTGTGCAGTGTGACACTGTCGACCCACAGATCCCTCACCAGCTGGGACAAATCTTTCTGGCAGAATTCCAATTTTTCAGCTCCAGCTTTTCAATTCCCACTAAATGCTGTGGGTCATCTGACTGACAATAGATAATTGATTCTGAGTTTATAGATGTCTGATCATAAGCCATTTCCAAAGTCTGATATGGCTAATCTGGTCAATTAAACACCAAACATAACGCAGTTACAAGAAATAAATGGAAGTCAATTTTAATGCATATATTCAAAATACTAGTATCAATGATTGGCTGCAACCTGTAACCACCACATGGTCATTTGGCATTATGCATTTATCTCCAACCCGCGATTAACACCCTGTTGTGTTATACATGTCAACTGCAGTTTTAATATATCGGGGTTTACACCTACATAAAAATCCCTCTGATTTGATAACACCTCTGAGTGTGATGATTCTGTGTGTTGGTGTTTTTGGTTCTCTCTCCCTGCAGGTCGTGTGTGTGGCAGGGGGTGTGGCTGGTTTCTCCTCAGCAGCAGACAAGGCACACCTGCTCTCACTCACTTATCAACCTCTCCATAAAAGCCTGGTCTTGACTCCACTACTCGGCCAGATAATTCCGTCTTGTTCGGTACACCACTCGCATATGATTCTCTCGGCTCTCGTGTCCTTTTGTTTTGAAAGTAACTAATATGTGTTTTTTCCCTCCATGTAACCCAGACATCCCGTGTGCCTTGCTGCTCGCCCTCGTCTTTGTTTTCCCGTGCTGTGTCCTTCCCGTGGATATTGGAGCCAGCCAGCACCCTGCTGCCACAGCTTGCCTTCTCTGAAGATTTGTAAATGATTTCCCCAAAACTCTGGAAAAAAACAACTCCCAAGATTTGTTATGGTTCCTCTGAGTCTCTCTTACATGGCATTCTCCATCTATTTTGTTGCTGAAAATGAAAGCTACAAAGACATAATGTCTCTTCCCAATTTTTAACAAAGATAGGAAAATGACAAGGTGGTCATGTCTGTCGGCCAGTCAGTACTGAACTATCACTGAAACCAGGCATGGGCTCAACATTGCTCCTCTTTGAGCTGCTGCCTGCCTCCAGAGGAACGTCTCCAGAAGGCTTTAAATAGGAAAAGTCAGTAATTGTATTTGCTGTTGAAGCGTTGTAATTGCTGCCATTATTAATTTATTTAATGTACTTTTTGTTAAGAATCATTTGAAGGCAACGCTTATACTAGCAGCGTAATAGTTCCATGGTATAGTTTTGAGTACATTCTGATAAGTGCTTTAAGATTGTGTATGTTATGCCTTGTTGCTTTACAAATGCAATATAATTGAATTTAGCATTATTATAACATTTGTCCTTGTTCCCTCTGTAGTGCTAGTCAGCTTTAGTGGCTACCAGTTAGCAACACACATACCACTTGGTCAGCTACAGTATTTTACAGCTAATGGTCATTTCTCTACACTGGGTTCACTTTCCAACTGTTTACGACAGTTTTGGGCTTTACCAGTTTCTTTCTGGCGTGAAAATGTATTTCATATTCCGATTTCACACACATGAAGAAGCTAAAGACAAAACACTGTGCACAGCTGTGTGTGGACCAATGATGTGATGTTTCCTTACAGTCAGCCAAAATAAACCCAAAGCCTCAACACAGCTTCCTGTGTGTCCTGCCAAACAGCTTCTGCAGAAGTCCCCCAACTCACATAACAAAGTTAAACTGAACTCCGTCTTAATGACCGCACGTGAAGTCATGTGTTTTCCTAAATCAGATATCAGCACTTATTTCATGTCACAGACTCCTATTATCTGTTTTCTTTAAGCTCCCTAAAACATTTGCACTAAACCTGATTGCAGCAACAAAGAAAAGCATTTTTCACAATAAGAGACTGACCTATGATACAGATGTAAAAACCTGCAACGATATCCGCCTCTCTGGAGAGCTTTGAGGCGAAAGGGTCACCATGGAGCAGATGATGGGAGGCGTATGAGGGCCACGTCTCGTTCGCCATAACTTCCTTCGGTGGGGAATGTCCTGTGAAGTGGAGCAAAGGTCTCAAACAATGAAGCTACTTCAAATTGAAAACGCACACAAACACATACAGGACTCACAACTCAAAACTGCATAAATCCACCCATTCATGCAATGCGTAGAATGTTAAATTGTGCATGCAGGCAGAGGTGTAAAATGTACTGAAATATTGTACTCAAGTAAAAGTACCTTTACTTTGATGAAATTTTACTTAAGTACAAGTAAAAGTACCTATCTAAAATTCTACTCAAGTAAAAGTAAAAAGTAGCTCATTTAAAATCTACTTTAAGTAAAAGTTACTTAGTTACTTCCAACAACTTGATCGGGCCGCTCCTATACAGTGCAAAAAAGGACAAGGGGTCATAAATCCAATGAATTAAAGTAGAATCTTTACAAATATAAGTCCAGTGGCATTAAACATGTCAAACATTAAACATTTTACATGTCAACACAACATTTAATAACTTTTGGGAGGACATGTCAAGACATGAACCACATGACAGCTAAAATAAAAGTTAAAATGCCGCTGTCCCACTGTATATTTAAACTTTTGGTTAAACTTTGGTCCACCTTTAGAGCACTAGTCTACAAACTTCTTGTTGAGTTTGAGCAGTAGCTGATTATCAAGGTGAGCAGAGCTCATCCGGGCTCGCTTTGCAGTGAACAGCAGCACAGCTGAAGAGTTGCTCGCAGGCGGCCGAGGTAGGTAGGCCAGTGTTGAGTTTCAGGCAGTGTTGTGCATGAACAAGTTCATTGAACATGTTCATTTTCATGAGAACGTTGTTGTGTTTATTTGAAAAGAAATGCAGTCTTACAGGGCTAAATACCGTCTGAAAGTTGCAATCCCGTTTTCGTGGAAAATGTTTGAAAAAATAAATATATATATTTTTTCGGGGGGGGGGGGGTGTTAGGGCCGTCCCTGTGTAGCGCAGTGATTCTCAAACTGTGTGGTGCGCCCATAACAGGTGGTGCGCGCGACCGGGAGGGGGAAATGCGGGGCGAAACTAATATTCTAGCCGAACTAATGTGTTGACGTCCGCACGTCTTTAACGGCGGATCAGTAAACAAATCGCTCTTTCGCCGTAGCCAGGGGTCGGAACTCGCAGCTCTTCAGCCGCGGGCGCCTCTTCAGCCCCTCTGCAGCCGCTCCCTGTGCAGTGTTCTCCATGTCGCGCATATTTTTCGAGAACTTTTAACTTTACGATCAGTTTTCATATGTTGAACGTGCACGTGAGGGAACCATCCACTCTATGCCGTATCTACCACTGCAGTGAGAATTGCCTTGCGTCTCGAACTATGTTTTTTTTTTTACTAAGTAACGGATGTAATTTCCAATGTAGCGAAGTACAATACTTCAGTCAAAATCTACTTAAGTAAAAGTAAAATTACCCATTTCAAAAACTACTCAAAAAATTACAAAGTACACTACTCAATTACAGTAACGTGAGTAAATGTAATTCGCTACTTTACACCTCTGCATGCAGGCAATATTTAAGGAGCCAGTACCCACCTACACGTTTCACAAACCTGCATGCTCTACGTTATGAAGGTGTGACTCAGTTGTTCAGGTTCAAGAAAACAGTCGATCCACCCACATCTCATGGATTGAAAAGCTCCAATGTTAGAAATAACCTAGCCTGGATGCCAGACGAACTTAGCCCCGCCCACAACATTTTGGTCGGGCAGTTCGGTCTGGAGTTAGCCTGGATGCCAGACGAATTTAGCCCCGCCCACAACATTTTGGTCGGGCAGTTCGGTCTGGAGTCGCTCCATTGGGAAAAAATTATGGGGCGTGTTTCAACTGACCAGGAAGTAAAATTCCTCTTCGCTCAATTGGATAGACCTACAACCAATCAGAGCAACGTAGTATGTGACGTATGCTAAGCAACGCATTGTGAGTTATTTACTAACGCCGGGTTCACACCGGACGCTTCAGCGCAGCGCCAAGCCTTAAATAACAGCTGGCTCCCATCCACTCCCATGTTAAAACTTTGTGCCGGTCACACCGGAGGCTGAAGCACCGCGAGGCAGCCTTGGCGCAGCGCGGTGCTTCAGCCTCCGGTGTGACCGGCACAAAGCCGTGCAGCGATCTACTGGATCAACTGGTGATATTATTAGCGCTGCCCGGCGGTTCAGCGTCGCTTCAGTGTCCGTTGTGAACAGCCAAGCGCCGGGGCCATAGGGATTAGCGCGGTGCTCTGGCGTCGCCTCCACGTTCTGTGTTCCTCTTTCAAAATGAATGCGCTGTCGATGTCTTCTAAAACAGACTCAATGGCAGCATCTACACATCTCAGCTCGCCAGCGGCAGGCATGTTTGTTGAAAACGAATTCAAACCGAGGGCACTTTGGTGACGTGGTTGATTACGTCACCGTTGATCATCTGTCAATCATCGTATAAAGCCCGCCCTGACAATCTGATTGGCCCGGTCCGGCCATAATTTTTTCCCAATGGAGCGACCCCAGACCGAACTGCCCGACCAAATCTGTTGTGGGCGGGGCTAAGTTCGTCTGGCATCCAGGCTAGTCTGGAGTCGCTCCATTGGGAAAAAATTATGGGGCGTGTCTCAACTGACCAGGAAGTAAAATTCCTCTTCGCTCAATTGGATAGACCTACAACCAATCAGAGCAACGTAGTATGTGACGTATGCTAAGCAACGCATTGTGAGTTATTTACTGGGTTCACACCGGACGCTTCAGCGCAGCGCCAAGCCTTAAATAACAGCTGGCTCCCATCCACTCCCATGTTAAAACTTTGTGCCGGTCACACCGGAGGCTGAAGCACCGCGAGGCAGCCTTGGCGCAGCGCGGTGCTTTTATTGGCGCTGCCCGGCGGTTCAGCGTCGCTTCAGTGTCCGTTGTGAACAGCCAAGCGCCGGGGTGATAGGGATTAGCGCGGTGCTCTGGCGTCGCCTCCACGTTCTGTGTTCCTCTTTCAAAATGAATGCGCTGTCGATGTCTTCTAAAACAGACTCAATGGCAGCATCTACACATCTCAGCTCGCCAGCGGCAGGCATGTTTGTTGAAAACGAATTCAACCCGAGGGCACTGTGATGACGTGGTTGATTATGTTACCGTTGATCATCTGTCAATCATCGTATAAAGCCCGCCCTGACAATCTGGTTGGCCCGGTCGGGCCATAATTTTTTCCCAATGGAGCGACTCCAGACCGAACTGCCCGACCAAATTGTTGTGGGCGGGGCTAAATTCGTCTGGCATCCAGGCTAGAAATAACCTGCTGTGACACATCAAAATGCGTGAAGTCGTTGGTCCTATCATGGGAAGAGCATGTGTTGCCACAGTTAGCTGGTTCTTTATATTCAAATTAGTAAAGCAAGTAAAGATAGTAGAGCTGCTGCCATTAACAATGTCTCTCCACTATGACAGCGAAGGAAACACTATGTAACTTTCACTGAGTAGCAGTGGTAATTATTCTGTTGGGTTTTTAGTCTGAACGGTTAGAAAAAAAGCATATCCATCTCAAATGTCTTGACCAGATTGCCCAGTCCCAAGCACTGATCTGAAACAAGATACCAGTTACATCAACTCGATTTTTCTGTGTGAAATAACTGCATAATGTTGCTCTAATAGTAAACTGCATATAGTCAGACGTTCAGCCTTGTTCAGTTAAGTAAATACAAATATGATATGTTCTGTGTCTGTGTTTATTTACAGCAGCAGCTAAAGAGTTGATTCAGTTACTTTGTTGAATTACTGGATGTTGTTCTCCAGACTTGGGAGAACATTTTTAAAATACAAACGTCCGTCAAGACCTAAAAAGACCTGAAACAGTGTTTTTATAAGTATGACAATTTATTCCTTAACAGGGTTAACTTCAATTATTTTTAGTTGTATTTGTATTGTTCAATTCATATTTAATTATTCCATTCATCCATTATCTATACCGCTTCTCCTCTTGAGGAGGGGAGTTATAGAATAATAACAGGGATCTTTGTGGCTCACAGGATCGAGCTGCTTGTTTCCTCACTAATGAGTGTGTGTGTCAGGAAGCATCCTGCAGGTCAGCAATACATTTTTATTATCAAAAGAAATCACTTTAGCAGATGAGAAAGAAACATATGAAAAGCAGCTGACTCTCTTTTAAAGGTACAAATGATTTAACCCTAACCCTATTGAAGTACTGTTTACTGTATTATCCTAAGAACTTCTGTGTAGCGTAGATTTCTTTGATTTAATCTTATACGTACAAATACAAGTTTGTACGTTTAAACATAATTGAGTGACCAACAAATAAAAAACAACAAATAAAAACATCTCAAAGCAACCCTCCCTCTCTTCTCCCACTGGTAATAGAACGAAGAGACCCGAGACACGACAACATGCTCACTGTTATTTCTATATACATGTAATATGATGAAATATTGATGAGTACTGGTGCATTATAGAGACAGTGATACGTTTACCTAAGAGAATCAGCAGAGAGGGTGCAGTGAAGCAATGAGCAGGGACGTTTAAACTGCTCTGTGATTTGTGGAAAGTATGCGAGGCTGGCCCTCAGGCTGATTGTACCGATCAATTGAAAAAGCCAATAGTTTGAGTGTCCCATGAATCAGCTCTGAGGCCTTTACACACACAGGCCGCCGCCTCTTTTTCATCATTATCAACCATGAGGGCCCGTAGAGACCTGCTACTAACATCAATAGTGAGTCAAATATGTCCTCACTCAAACCACATTCGAAGGTGTTGTGGGACGCATGTTGCCAAGTCCATCTACAACTGAATGTGTCTGTTATCACTTGTGACTGGATCTCACCTCACTACTCTTTGATACCAGAAGTGGATGTTTGTAAGCCAGTTCTGATATTAAGAATTGATTTAGAGATTCAAAGAATCATGCAATGATGCAGCGCTTCTGCTTCTGAACACTTAGACCCTGTCCTCAAAGGAGCGTCTGCTCAGCTGACGTCTCCGGGTCATGTCCCTATGTCTATTTGTTATTGGCCATAATATCAACACTGCTAACCGAACAATGACTGATCCTTTCTAGCAGAGATGAGCAACATTCTTTTTTCTCTCCTTCTTCTCCTTCCCTCGACCACACATACATCATCCGACACACCTTTAAACTAGGTAAAAAACCTCATTGGGTCTTCGCAAATACGAATGAAGCTCAGAGTAAATACCGTCAGGGAGACTTTACCCCCCCATTCAATCAATCTCAAATGGCTCACACTTTCTATGCTGATCGATCAGCTGATTGGGGTTGTTTCTAAATGGCCAATCAGATTCTGCCACAGTCCGTTCCTCAGTCAGCCATCCTTCAGTCTCAGCAGAAACCTCATCACCTCATCTGCATCCTCAACCTCAACTGATCATGACAGCATTAGCGCATCCTGTATCGTGTCATCAGCTGATATGGATAGCTGTGGTGGACCGTGATCGAGGTGGCAGCTGATTGGAGGCTATTATTTTCAACAAGAACACTTCATTTACAAAAGGTCTACTCAGATAGTCTACCATTACTGACAATCACTCCGATCAAATCGATGTTGAAAATGCTCTTTTTACTGATTTTTTCAGTTACACGTGGCATCTATTCCTGATGACATTACATAGGGGTCTAACACACCAAAAGAATATAACATTCACATCACTTTCTGTACATGTCAATAAATATTGATAAAATGTTGAATCGAAGTCTTTCCTGATTGAAATGAGGTTTGTGATTATTTTCACACGGGAAACATTACATTTTGTTTAGCTGACGCTTTTATCCAAAGCGACTTACGATAAGTGCATTCAACCATGAGGGTACAAATCCAAGAGATCCTGCGTCAAGTGGACACTTGAGACACATTCCGGACCAAGATAGACACTGAAGGACACATTTTGCAGTTGAAAGATCAGCTTCTCATTCATGTCCAGTGGACAAACTATAAAGTAGATATACTTTCCCCCAAATATTTTAAGCCTAGTTTGTAATTTCTCTACTAAGAGTTATCGTTTTTATTTAATTACTTTACGGTAAGCTGGTTCTTTATATTCAAATTAGTAAAGCAAGCAGTAGATTTGCTGCCATTAACACTGTCTCTCCACTATGACACTGAAGGAAACACTATGTAACTTTCACTGAGTAGCAGTAGTAATTATTCTGTTGGATTTTTTGTCTGAACAGTTAAAAAGAAAGCATATCAATCTCAAATGTCTGACCAGAGCTCAGATTGCCCAGTCCCAAGCACTGACCTGAAACAAGATACTAGTTACATCAACTCTATTTTTCTGTGTGAAATAACTGCATAATGTTGCTCTAATAGTAATCTAAGTCTATAATCAAATCTGCATATTGTCAGACGTTCAGCCTTGTTCAGTTAAGTAAATACAAATATGATATGTTCTGTGTTTATTTACAGCAGCAGCTAATAAGTTGATTCAGTTGCTTTGTTGAATTACTGGATGTTGTTCTCCAGAATTGGGAGAACATTTTTAAAAAACAAACATCCGTCAAGACCTAAAAAGACATGAAACAGTGTTTTTATAAGAATGACAATTTATTCCTTAACAGGGTTAACTTTAATTCTTTTTATTTGTATTTGTATTATTCAATTCATATTTAATTATTCCATTCATCCATTATCTATGCCGCTTCTCCTCTTGAGGAGGGGAGTTAGAGAGTATTGTTGTCACCAGAGATTAGCTTAAAGAAAAATACTGTGCCCTGATTGACTAATTGATTGACAAATAAGAAGGATTTTTGTGGCTTATATCAATACAGTTTAAGTCTTAACTCATATCCTTTGATGATTTCACCGTCACATTTTCTATAAAGTCTTGTGGATGCAAGCCCAGGATGGAGCTGCTTGGTTCCTCACTCATGATTGTTTGTCAGGAAGCATCCTGCAGGTCAGCAATACATATTTCAAAAGAAATCACTTCAGCGATGAGAAAGAAACATATGAAAAGCAGCTGACTCACTTTTAAAGGTACAAATGATTTAACCCTAACCCAATTCAATTACTGTTTACTGTATTTTTAAACCTAGTTTCTAATTTCTGTACTTAGAGTTATCGCTTTTACTTACTTACTTTTCAGCCCAAATGTATACTCAAGCTATCAGCTGTAAGATAATGTCACAACAAGTGGAAGATATTGGCCTGGATCATTTATCGGCCTGGCTATGACTCAGCAGCTGCCTATAGAGAGTATCACATATTGATTGTTAATGTGACTTCTGCATTCTGTCGTTTAACTTTGAATTCAAATGTAACTGACTGTCACGTTGTTCCAATTGAGCTGGCAACTGAACAT
The DNA here is from genome assembly GCF_947347685.1 of Pleuronectes platessa. Lineage (NCBI taxonomy): Eukaryota > Metazoa > Chordata > Actinopteri > Pleuronectiformes > Pleuronectidae > Pleuronectes > Pleuronectes platessa. Next base: position 5,840,717 of record NC_070642.1, read on the forward strand.
TGAACTGCCGCTGAGCAGTCTCGGTGAGTGTTGTTCTGTCGAGGACGACAGGGAATACAAAGGACAGACGCAGGACTTTGTGGACTGGTGCCAGCGGGACTGCCTCCAGATCAATGCGGGGGAAACAAAAGAACTGGTGGTGGATTTCCGCAGGCGGAGACCCCCTCGATACCGGTGAACATCCAGGAAAGGGACATAGAGTCAGTGACCTTATATAAGTACCTGGGTGTTCACCTGAACAATAAACTGGACTGGACCAATCATGCCAGTGCACTCTTTAAGAAGGGCCAGAGTAGACTGTATCTGCTCAGGAGGCTGAGGTGTTTTGGAGTGCAGGGGGCGCTTCCTGAAGACTTTTTATGACTGTGGTAACATCTGCCATGTTCTTTGGAATAGTTTGCTGGGGCAGCAGCATTTCAACCGCTGACAAGAAGAGACTGGACCGACTGATTAGGAGGGCCAGCTCGGTCCTGGGATACCCGCTTGACCCAGCTGAGGAGGTGGGACAGAGGAGGATGATGGCGAAGCTATCTTCTCTCATGGACAACCAGTCCCATCCCCTGCAGGGCACCATCACAGCACTGGAGAAGAGGTATCACAGGTTGTTCCTTCCTGCAGCAGTAAGACAGTACAACCAGCTCTGCTCCAAGTAAAATTAAATCCACCACCACTATGGACTGTCACTTAACAATTCTCAAGTGTGCAATATTCACTTTGCTATATTCATATGTAAAATACTTCTGTGCGATATAAACTGTTATGTGCAATCCATTTACTGTACATATTCTGACACAATATATATATTTCTTTACACTGTATATACCGGTTTGATCACATTTATATTTTTTATAATCCTTCACCCAAGTACTGCATGCTACTATTGTGATGTCTTCTGCTGCAGTAACAATGCAAATGTCCCCATTGCGGGACTAATAAAGGACTTCTTACATATAAATATAATAACCATGGGTTTACTGCACACTTGAGCGATAAGTGTCATTATTACTTTAATGCAATAATATCATTTAGCTGTTTAAAAAGAGAAGATAAAAGTCTAGATAGAACATTACAGGATACATGTGGTGAATGCCAGAGGGGCTGAGGTTATAGAGAAGTGTTAGTCATGGTTTAAAAGAAGACCCTTATAATTGATCCGTCTCCATTAAGACACACGCTTCTTTCCGCCTTGACACCAAACATGACACTTACAGTGCCTTGCATAAGTATTCACCCCCTTTGGACTTTTCTACATTTTGTCATGGTATAACCACAGATTAAAATTTATTTCATCGTGAGTTTATGTAATGGACCAACACAAAATAGTGCATCATTTGGAAGTGGGGGGAAATATTACATGGATTTCACAATTATTTACAAATAAAAATCTGAAAAGTGTTGAGTGCATAAGTATTCACCCCCTTTACTGTGAAACCCCTAACAAAGATCTGGTGCGACCAATTGCATTCACAAGTCACATTTGCAAGTCACATAATTAGTAAATAGGGTCCACCTGTCTGCAATTTAATCTCAGTATAAATACACCTGTTCTGTGACGGACTCAGAGTTTGTTGGAGAACATTACTGAACAAACAGCATCATGAAGACCAAGGAGCTCACCAAACAGGTCAGGGATAAAGTTGTGGAGAAATATGAAGCAGGGTTAGGTTATAAAATAATATCCAGAGCTTTGAACATCTCTCTGAGCACCATAAAATCCATCATAAGAAAATGGAAAGAATATGGCACAACCGCAAACCTACCAAGAGGAGGCCGTCCACCCAAACTGAAGAGTCGGACAAGGAGAAAATGAATCAGAGAAGCAACCAGGAGGCCCATGGTTACTCTGGAGGAGTTGCAGAGATCCACAGCTGAGGTGGGAGAATCTGTCCACAGGACAACTATTAGTCGTCCACTCCACAAATCTGGCCTTTATGGAAGAGTGGCAAGAAGAAAGCCATTGTTGAAAGGGATCCATAAAAAATCCCGTTTGGAGTTTGCCAGAAGCCATGTGGGAGACACAGCAAACATGTGGAAGAAGGTGCTCTGGTCAGATGAGACCAAAATTGAACTTTTTGGCCTCAATGCAAAACGCTATGTGTGGCGAAAACCCAACACTGCCCATCACCCTGAGCACACCATCCCAACAGTGAAACATGGTGGTGGTAGCATCATGCTGTGGGGATGCTTCTCTTCAGCAGGTACAGGGAAACTGGTCAGAATAGAGGGAAAGATGGATGGAGCCAAATACAGGGAAATCCTTGAAGAAAATCTGATGCAGTCTGCAAAAGACTTGAGACTGGGGCGGAGGTTCATCTTCCAGCAGGACAATGACCCTAAACATACAGCCAGAGCTACAAAGGAATGGTTTGGATTAAAGAATGTTAATGTCTTAAAATGGCCCAGTCAAAGCCCAGACCTCAATCCAATAGAGAATCTATGGCAAGACTTGAAGATTGCGGTTCACAGACGGTCTCCATCCAATCTGACTGAGCTTCATCTTTTTTGCCAAGAAGAATGGACAAACCTTTCCATCTCTAGATGTGCAAAGCTGGTAGAGACATACCTCAAAAGACTTGCAGCTGTAATTGCAGCGAAAGGGGGTCCTACCAAGTATTGACACAGGGGGGTGAATACTTATGCACCCAACAGATGTCAACTTTTTTGTTCTCATTATTGTTTGTGTCACAATAAAATTTATTTTGCACCTCCAAAGTACTATGCATGTTTTGTTGATCAAACGGGAAAAAGTTTATTTAAGTCTATTTGAATTCCAGTTAGTAACAGTACATAATGGGAAAAAGTCCAAGGGGGGTGAATACTTATGCAAGGCACTGTACATCTTGTGCTGAAGATCTGAACAGTATAAACAGAAATCCAATGAGCTGGACCAACACGAGAGCAAGAGCATTGACATCCATGCCAAGGACTACACAGTTTACACTGGAAGATGTGACTGTCTCATACTTTAATTTAAGAGGGTGCACATGGAAGCGCCTTCCATCCAAATCTATACACCAGGTAACAGGATGTGCTGTAGGGTAGAAATATGCTGTAATATTGAAATACATGTTCGAAAGCTCTAAATCTCCTGTTTCTATTTGTGCAATTAACTATTTGACCCTCACATTAACACAACAGCTGTTGACGCAGAATCGGCTCAGACTAGTGGCTGTAGCTCCAAAGTGTTTGAGGTGAGTGAAGCATGTTTGTACCTCTATTACTTTTGGGTCTTAACTCTTATTCCCCTTCTGAATTTATGGTTGACACTTTTCCGAGGGTGAAAAATTTGTTTTAAAAGAAAAAAAATATTTAGGGTTAATTATTTGGGACCTTGTGCTTAACACACCTGTTTAGCCCAAATGGTTTCGGCTAGACTGCCTTAAAATGTGGGTTCTAAACACAACAAAGAAGAGTGTATGTGAGATTTTCATAAACGTTCAAAAACAATGTGTGCCGTGCTACATTGGTCACCATATCGACTCTGAAATATAAATTAGGCTTGGCCCCAACAATGATTTCAGTGGCAATAGTTTTATCCCCTGAGAAATCCTCAAATCAATTGATCAAATGCACAGCCTGCATCCATGACAACAGAGAATCTCATCAAAGTCACATTCATGAGATGTGCTATTTGTGTAAATATACCATGGTTGGTCATTGCCATAGCACCTGTAATTTAAAGACAACAACACTATTTATTCTTATTAACTAAGTGATCTTAATCCATATTGCTCATATATAAAGCTTGTCATCATTTTAATTCACTATTTTAGCAATTGCGAATGTTAATCCATTTCTTTCAATCTTCTGTCATTAGTCCTGGGAGGAAACTGAACCTTGACTGAAGGACAAGATAATTCATCGTCTTGTTTTAAAATGACGTATTCCAATGAGGAGTAACATAGCTGTTGCCTGTTGGCGTTTATCCAACATAATATAGTTGCATTTCACTCTCACTTTTATCATGCAAACAGTCACAAACCACAGCCCTGGAATCGACTGGCACGTCAGACGCTGACAGATCCAGACATGCACTGCCCAGCTTAGTAAACGAGATAACATAACTGCCATCTGGAGCGGACACAAGTTTACCTGAGTGACCTTCCCACAGCTCACCCTCATGGTGTTTTTTCTTTCTCTCTGAATGACGAACAGTTTAGCTTCATACTCTCTTCAAAGACATAAACACCCTTGCACAATTTGCAGGAGCTTCAAAGCCTGCATAATGAACATTAAGGGCCATGGAGCTCTCGTTACCACATCTGATCTAACTTAGTCGTGTTGTGTAACCATGCTCCTGTTCTTCTGTAACAGCAAAATGCAGCGCTCATGCAGGAGGTACAGGCAAATACTGCTTTAATCGAATAAACTCACTCTAAACAAGGCTAGAAATGGATTACAAGACCACTTGTAAACGGCTCACTAATAAATTGATTTTGTGATGCTTTCAGAACCACAGAGTCTTATCCTGCACGCTGTTGTTCCCCCCCCCCGGTCTGTCAGAGCTCCACAGTTAATACAACTACGAGCTAATATAACACACTTGCTCACTTTATGTTCAAGCAAGTGTAATAATTATACATTATAAAGTCTTGCACTCTAACTATTTTTTTTAAAATCTGACAGAGCTTTTGCTCTTTTTCTGCTGCGTGTCAACTTCAGTATCCGTTACCCCCAAGTGGCCAGAAATCAGTTATTATAGATGACATGTTTCTAAGCAAATATTTACTATTTAGCCCTTAATTTGGTCTTAACCAATGGAAATAGATATCAAGCTGTATAGTTGCCAAGTTCACCAGGTAATGACTTGCTTTGTCTTTGGTGATGGATTGTTTTTAGCAGACTGAGGCTCGATAGAGCAGAGGGAAACTAAATATTTGGATGTGTTCTTTATTGATTTGTCACCATGGGTGACATTTCATAAATTTCAAAATAAATGCAACCATATTGATTTGCTCCGAAATCTTTTAAGATAAATTTCAACTGATTATAGTTTACTTTATTGATTGTATTCCTGGAGTATAAAAGGAAGACATAACAATTAAGACGTAAATGATCGAGTCTGAACTACAGTGCCTTGCATAAGTATTCACCCCCTTTGGACTTTTCTACATTTTGTCATGGTATAACCACAGATTAAAATTTATTTCATCGTGAGTTTATGTAATGGACCAACACAAAATAGTGCATCATTTGGAAGTGGGGGGAAATATTACATAGATTTCAGAATTATTTACAAATAAAAATCTGAAAAGTGTTGAGTGCATATGTATTCACCCCCTTTACTGTGAAACCCCTAACAAAGATCTGGTGCGACCAATTGCATTCACAAGTCACATCTGCAAGTCACATAATTAGTAAATAGGGTCCACCTGTCTGCAATTTAATCTCAGTATAAATACACCTGTTCTGTGACGGACTCAGAGTTTGTTGGAGATCATTACTGAACAAACAGCATCATGAAGACCAAGGAGCTCACCAAACAGGTCAGGGATAAAGTTGTGGAGAAATATGAAGCAGGGTTAGGTTATAAAAAAATATCCAGAGCTTTGAACATCTCTCTGAGCACCATAAAATCCATCATAAGAAAATGGAAAGAATATGGCACAACCGCAAACCTACCAAGAGGAGGCCGTCCACCCAAACTGAAGAGTCGGACAAGGACAAAATGAATCAGAGAAGCAACCAGGAGGCCCATGGTTACTCTGGAGGAGTTGCAGAGATCCACAGCTGAGGTGGGAGAATCTGTCCACAGGACAACTATTAGTCGTCTACTCCACAAATCTGGCCTTTATGGAAGAGTGGCAAGAAGAAAGCCATTGTTGAAAGGGATCCATAAAAAATCCCGTTTGGAGTTTGCCAGAAGCCATGTGGGAGACACAGCAAACATGTGGAAGAAGGTGCTCTGGTCAGATGAGACCAAAATTGAACTTTTTGGCCTCAATGCAAAACGCTATGTGTGGCGAAAACCCAACACTGCCCATCACCCTGAGCACACCATCCCAACAGTGAAACATGGTGGTGGTAGCATCATGCTGTGGGGATGCTTCTCTTCAGCAGGTACAGGGAAACTGGTCAGAATAGAGGGAAAGATGGATGGAGCCAAATACAGGGAAATCCTTGAAGAAAATCTGATGCAGTCTGCAAAAGACTTGAGACTGGGGCGGAGGTTCATCTTCCAGCAGGACAATGACCCTAAACATACAGCCAGAGCTACAAAGGAATGGTTTGGATTAAAGAATGTTAATGTCTTAAAATGGCCCAGTCAAAGCCCAGACCTCAATCCAATAGAGAATCTATGGCAAGACTTGAAGATTGCGGTTCACAGACGGTCTCCATCCAATCTGACTGAGCTTCATCTTTTTTGCCAAGAAGAATGGACAAACCTTTCCATCTCTAGATGTGCAAAGCTGGTAGAGACATACCCCAAAAGACTTGCAGCTGTAATTGCAGCGAAAGGGGGTTCTACCAAGTATTGACACAGGGGGGTGAATACTTATGCACCCAACAGATGTCAACTTTTTTGTTCTCATTATTGTTTGTGTCACAATAACATTTATTTTGCACCTCCAAAGTACTATGCATGTTTTGTTGATCAAACGGGAAAAAGTTTATTTAAGTCTATTTGAATTCCAGTTAGTAACAGTACATAATGGGAAAAAGTCCAAGGGGGGGTGAATACTTATGCAAGGCACTGTATAGGCCATAAATTCCTGGGCATCCTGAATTAAATGACCCTGGGAGATCACGAGACTAAGTCCCTTCATTCTTTCAGCTCAATTAATTGTTTGTGGCTGATAATCATTACATAGCTGCTTATTGATTATGGGTATGTCTGTGAATATTGTCTGCCACTCAGCTAACTGCGTTCCCCCAACTGTGTAGAGAGCATTGCACAACAGCTTATAAATGGTATTTCTTTCCTGTCTTAACTCAAGAGCAAGGTCCTTCATTTTGAGAGCATCATTCATGTCACGCTGAGTTATTGGTAATGCTTTCATTCAAAACCCGGGCCTCTATCTCACATCGCCCCTGTAAGTGGGATAATTTCCTCTGCTCCTGCTCAAAAGTGTTGGTACTCAGATACAGCTGCTGCATAGATGTTTTAAGCAGCTCCGGTTTGAGTCCTCAGTGTGTTCACATATTACTGCTCTAGCTCTAGAATTTTGTGAAATTGAAATGACTTAATAGTGTTTTCTGATATATCAAGGTTTTTTCCTTGCTTCGAGGCAGACCCTGCTGAGAATAACAAGTACCTGCAAATGCATGGACTTCATTAATCAATTAGAACCGCAGGTCATGTATAATAACTGTAAAACATACAGTATGCAATTACTGCTGCAGGGAGAGCACAGATGTTGCCTGTATAGAATGATCCGTCTGTTTCTCTTTTTTCCGTGAAAGGGACAAATTATTTTTGACAAAACACTAACTTACATAACATCAAAAACACATATCTTTGTTCGACAGGACTAAAAATTGTCAGCCTGTACCATAGGAAGTTTTCTGCTGCCAGCCATCTTTCCATACGTTTTTCTCACCAGCCTACAGTGGGACTTGCCTCCAATGCCATCAACCTTCAAGTGTTCTTCCTAACGGACTATGATTATGTTTGCTGTCAGTGTCTTGATCTGCCTCCAGTGAGAGTCTGCTTCCATCACCAGCTTACTGATTGATATCCATAGATCTTCAATGTTGTCCTCCTGATTGTATCTGAGGAGATCTTGCCTTCATCCCTGCTGTTGCAAACACCCTCCAAAATGGTTCCGCCTGCCTTTACCCCATCCATCGTCCCTGGCAGAAAGAACAGGTTTAGGTATCGTGCTCTGAGATCTCCTGCTCTGTCTCTGCCCTCGGGCCATCTATCAAAGGTCCTAATCTCTATCCCTGTTCTGACCCCTTGCCACCTGCCAGAGTTCTTCATATCCACCCATGCCCAATCCTGTTGTTGTCCCCCTATGATCCTCAGATAATTTCCTCTGCTCCCTGAAATTCTGCCCTGAACTTATGGGACTTTTTTTCAAATAAGCTCTGCCAAGACATTTGCATTAAGATGCACATTGCTTGCACCAGTTGTTCCAGAAATATCGTCTCAACTTTTACAATAAACTGCTGGTCTGCTAAATGGTCATTAAACGTGATCTATGTCACATGTATAAAGGAACACAGTGTACTCATGCAACACCTAATGATAACATTGCTTCAAAAACACACAGAGAGATTTGACTGTGAGATAAAAAGTCTATGGAAATCTCTAGCAGCAATAACAAAGGGAATTGACTAGGTGAACAGTCAATTGTACAGGTATATCTTTGTGAAAAGGGGATCAATTATCATAGTTGATAACATGTCAATGTGGAGTGGGGTACTTCTTGCGTGGAAATGATGGGTAGGACCAGACGATGGCTAACATCTAACAGTTAGGAGCAGAAATGCATACATTCATACACAGGGAGAGCACTGCCTACAGCACTCCATCACACATCTAAAGCAGAGCTGTTTTTCTGGTTCCTGCATACACACACAGGTCCAGGAATACAAAATGTTTCCTACATCAAAGAGACTGTATATAAAGATTATATATTTACTGTAATATGTTGGCAATGACCGGGATGTCTGTGGAGAACTGAAATGAACGAAGCAGCACGTAACACAGGGGAAAGAAATTAATGATCATAGTTAAACAGAAATTAACCGAAATGAGCAGACAGAGAAAGAGATATCAATATATAACAGTAGCTTCCTCCATTGTCGTTGTGTTTGTTTTTCACTTCATAGTAAAAGATAATTTTATAACTCCACATGGAAAAAATCTTTTACCCATGTTACACTTCTGCCACTCTGAAATTAAAGCTTTAGGCAGGAAGGATTAGAATGCATTTGATCTTTCCTCATAGTCTCTGTTTGATTATTGTGGCTGAGGGGCGAATGCTGCAAGCTTATAAAAAAACTGTGAAAAGATGTGGTGATTAAAAAAAAAAGGAAAGGTGAAGCTAAAGGACAGATTTTGTGAGAAGTGTGATTAAAAATAACAGATGATTATCACAAAACCCCAGATGGAGGTTTATTTGCGTTAGAAAAATGTAAAATGATAGAACTTGTACAAAACAAACAATGACATGATTTTATATGTAAATAAATTAGAGAAGTCAAGATAATTTTATCTTCTACTCACCCATTTTTACCAGCGTTTGTAAAGTCTTGTATACTTTTACACAACTGTATGTTCCTCCTGCCAAAGCTTTGGTGTGTATTGGGCAAGGTTTTACCAAATCCATAACTTCAAATCAAATTATCTTTAGCTTATATTTGTCTGTATGGTGGAATGTGATGGAATGTTTATATTAGGACATTAAACACGGTTGCAGAAAATATGCTACAGTAATGTTTCCCCGATCACAACTGTCCTGGTTCGCAATACCTGTAACCCTGGGCCGTAGCTAAATTTGAGGATATTGAGATTATGCTGTTGATATTTGTTCTAGGGACTGGAGAATATTTGCTGGAACAGGTTTACATTCTGCAATTAAATGTAATCTTTCTGTAATAGGATGATTCCAGGAACAATTTTTCTTTCAGAAGCATTTAGTTTTTCTCAGTCAGAGGAAACAGTTGCAGTGTGGAGAGGGCTTTGAAATCAATCCATTGGTTTAGATCTTCATCTCTGGGATTAAAATGTATCCAAACATTGAAGGACCTTTCACAGAATGTTTTCAGAGGTGGTTGGCCTTGGGCTATAAATGATCTGAGGTTGTGTAACTTTGGTTTCTTCAATGCAGACCAGTCTGTTGTCATAAAACAGTCAGTCAACTTGTCCATTGCTTGGAGAGGCCATTGCCTGACAGCCCCCCCTTAGGGTTAAATGACTCTGATGATAATTTGGGATGAGGGAAGTGGTGCTGTGGCTGGAATCTCAAAGCAGCACTCTCACTACTGTGTGAAACACCCTTGGAATAACACAGAAGGGTTGGTCAAGTGTTTTCTGACCATTGGTAGCCCGTGGAAATCTCTTCTTAATACCTTGGCAATGTTTTCCTCAAGCTGACATGGTTGAATCTCCCAAGACAAAAGCTAAAGTCTCAGGGTGAGAGTTTGCAATCTCCATGATGAGGTCTGAGAGGTCAATTAGAGCCCGGGCTTATGAAAGGAGCCTTTATGAGCCTTATGAAAGCCAATTCCCTAGGTGCATAAAATTTGTGTCTGCTTCTGATGGGTCTTCAGTTCAAGAGAGCATGACTCAGACAATCTAAATGTGTTACAACACCATGTTGGGTTAACAAAGCAGCCTTCTCAAATGAATGTGAAGTAAACCCATACAAGCCACCTTGCGTTCCACACTCAAACGCATGCCCAGTGTGCAACACCATGTCGCAATAGTACAGCATCATGTTGTCATCCTGAGTGCAACACTAGGATCTGTTTTACCTGAAAATTATTATTATTATATAAGACTGGACTCATTAAGAGGAAATTGGACTAATGAAACTCGGTTAACTAAATAAGAATTTACATTATTATCAGGAAAACCAATTTTTACGTGAGCAGCACTGTTTACATTTTGCTTGTTGTAATTCTGTTATTTGTAATGTGAACAGCAACCTAATACCACTTTGATATTAAGATATGGACAGTGAAATGTTATAATTAGGATGATGTCATCGACACTTTAGAATGAAAACAACTTGTTATAAGACGATGTTCAAGCACAAGATGCATTATGGTTGTGGTTATTGTGTGGTTCTAACTCTGCGACATTAGCTCTGCAATCACCAAATTCTCTAAATGATAAGGAAAGGAGCCTCAATGCTTCCTAACTTATCTCCTTTAGCATAGGAAACACGGGACCCTCCTTATTGAAAGGAAAAAATAAAATCGCATAATTCATTGCAACAGCAACATCTAAACCACTTATCGACAGACCCAAAAACAAACCAACTTCTACCTCTCATGAATGCAGACCGTGAAAATACAAATAAAACTCTAGTCATGGCTTTCTAGCTCACCAAGTTCAGCAGTTCAAGTGGCTGACACACATCTCCCACTTAGTTGCAATTGACAAACCATATCTTTTAAGCTACTTTGCATCTTTCCTAATGCAAAATTGAAGAAACCCCACTCGCTCTCTTTCTAAATAAGAAATGAAACAGGTCAGAATGAGACAGAGTGCCACGCTCTATCTTGTCAGGAAATCATCCTGTGGAGGTTAAATGCTGTTGCAGGGAGCTCCAGAGGCATCATGATGAATTTCAGTTGCATCACAGTGTCATGGTAAGTAGCTGGAGAACATGTAAAACATTATGAGGTGTTGGTGTTGTTTCTGCTTTACACTACTTCATACTTATACGCCTCTACAATTGATGACTAGCACAATTTACTCCACTACATTTAGAGGACATCTGGGATTTTTCAAACAAAACATGATCATCTTCTAAATGTCCTTCAAATCCAGTCCATTTACTATGTGAACTATAAAAATGATTTATAAGAACGTTTTGAAAAATGCAATCTGGTTGAATACAGTCCTACCTGCTGCACTCTGATATTTTTAGAGAACAAAGCTGAGACCTTCTCTCGATTCAAAGAGGCCATTTTTTCTATGTCCTCCTCCACAGTTACATATTATACATTTATAAAATAAATTTTTGCTAAAGTCATAGGTACTTTTCTATGATCATTATCTAAATAATAGAGTAAATCTTTCAGAATCTATTTAAAACCTGCAGACTGAACAAAATATTCTCAGCCCGTGCCTTTTTATACAAAAGAGTGCAAGTCTTATTCAATATCTGTCGGACTGAGGAGGTGAGGCAAAGACTCAGGTGCCATTTATTAACTTAATATATAATATTTTGCTTGATTAATTTTGGTAAACAAATAAAATCTCATGAAAGAATTGAAATATAGTCTAAATACTGTAGTTGGATTAAAGTTTTTTCGGGAATACCAGATTATGGGCTATGAAGCTTTGATGAGATTTACCAGCAAATATCCGAGGCTTTAAATCTATATTTGTCTCATGCACACTGCTTTTTTATTAGGTGAGCTTTCACTGCTGTTCAACTGTAACATCTTTATTTTTATAATTTAGGCTTCCAGCTTCATTTCACACATCTGTAGCTTCATATTACTCTATTTTGATGTGCTACAAATAACTTGTCACAGCAATATTTTCTGTCATCTGGATGACGCCTGTGTGTTGTTTCACACAACATGGAGGCCAGCAGAAAACGCAAACAAAAACATACTTTATATTATATGGACTTTTTTGTTTCTTTTGGAATTGCCTCAAAAAGGCACTTTTAACCGACGACATTTTGGGGAATCTGACAGATGACTTATCTTGAGAAAACCATAATGCAAGACATAGACGACACCTCCCATGAGTCAAGATGATTTCTGGAGTCTTTAACAATTAATTTATAAGAGAGAGTTGAAGAGGAGTTAGACCATAAACATGATATCACTCAGGAGAACATAGTGAAAAAAGTGAAATCACAGAGAATCTGTGATTTCACTTTTTGGCAAACACACACACCCTCAGGTTATAGAAAACACAGCCGGTACAACATACTGGCTCGAAATTGTAAGACCCGAGTTGTGTTAATTTGTGCATTTTGCCTTGTCTATCAAAAGCCGCTTAGTGGCAAGAGAGAGGGGTCCCCTTTTAAATACTTGCATACTGTGTTAGATTTTAAATCAATATTAAACAATCAAACACAAGAGGAGAAGAAAATGCATATTTAAAGGGACATTTTCTTTTTCGATGTGAAGTTGTATGAGTTAAAATGATCAGTTTTACACAAACAGCAGTGGGACCACAAGCAGGAAAGCACACACACACACACACACACACACACACACACACACACACACACACACACACACACCTGCATGCAAATACTGATAGAATAACACGCGATACCTGTGCATTAAAATATGAAATATTATAAAATATTTGTCATAAAATATATGACAAATATGATTTTTTTCCGGAGAATTTATGAAAGCAAAGGTGCTGTAGCATTTATTCAACCCAATATACTGTGTTTTGGTGACTGGAAACGAGAGGCTGAGTATTTAAAAACAAATTCTAATATATCTGTCAGTATAAAACTGCATTGAAGTAAAGGGTCGGCATTCGAAGGAAATCAGACCAAGTTGTTTGACTTAGAGGAATTTTGATTTGCCTAAACTTCTCCAGAATAAAAGAGAAAATAACGAAGCCCCGCGGTTCAACTTCAGCTCAGGGGATCGTTTGAAACAAATCAATTAAAATGAACACATGGAGTACAGAGTTGTTGTAAAGCTTCGCTCACCCTCTGATCAGCGGACATCGGTCATAGCGAACTCAGTTTAATTCCCACGCAGCTCCAGCGTCAGAAGGAGACGAAAACAAACGAGGTGCGTTGGGTCCGAGTATTCCTGCGGTTTGCTCCGCTCCAGCTGTGAGCCGCTGCAGACGCTCCGGGCTCCGGGTCTCCCTGCTCTCTGACATCGGCATCCAGCCTCTGGGCGCAGCTCCGGTCATCACTCCTTTATATACTGGTGATGGGCGGATCGATACGGGTCTCCTCTGGGATCGCTACTCGCATTGAAATGGTAAATATCTGAAGTCTGTGATTTGAAGCGAACGCGTCCCATGACCTGCAGAGTCAACAGTAGAAAGTAGCCACGCCATCAAATTAACTACGCTGAAATATTACCAATTTGATTGGAACTATTTCTTCTTCCGCCGGTCGCAGCTCACAGGGAGAGCTCTATAAAAGCCACCCGGTTGTCAGTCCCCGTCATTCATAAAACGGTCGTTTCGTACAAAGACATTTAAAGAAATACGGCGAATAAATAAACTGATGAGGTGAAGGATAAACCAATGCAATAGATGAATAACTGCAGGATGCAACGTTTCAGTTCAGATATCTGATCACCTCATATCTAATGGCTGAACTTTTCCTGTTGTTTAATAATCCTTAAAAGCTCAGGGCCCTGGAATGGCTGCGTCATCGTCAAATAGTAACATTCAAGTACATTTTGTATTCAGTTACTCAACAGGCAGCTAACCTTATCTCTACAACTGAAGAAGCGAGAGATTTCTTCACTGAAACAGTCTCACATTTTTATTGACAACCTGCAGACTGTTGACACTGCTCTGAAACAGGCCACGATGAGCTCTGGACATTTTCCTGAAGGGCTTGTATGTAAGAACACAAATGTCAAAGTCAATTGGTACGGACATGCTCTTGACCTTTTCCTCCCAACCCCCCCTGGTGAAATGTCTGCAAAAAATCTGATTGAGCCCCTGTGAGAATACAACAGAAAAAAATAAAGGTATGAAAATAATATAAATATCCCAGGTTGAAAAAGGTGTGCCATACATGCAAGATGACCAGATTTTAGAGATTTTGAAGATAAGGGCTGATGCAAGTGTTAAAAAAAACAGGATTTCTTCTATGTATCATGTTTGCCTTCTGAGCCATCCTCGCTCCAACGTTGTTTTTCTAGGTTCGACTCTTTATCGAAAAGGTCAATTTATGAAGTCTTTTGGAGTAAATGTGTTGTTTCATCACCGACGGGGCCACAGCAGAAAGTAGCTTCACAACATTAGAGTTCAGATGTGTCTCTCTGATCATGTCACATCAATACATTAAATATTTGTCATTTGACCGAGGGTTTTTCTAAGCCCACAGTGATGAAAGGGTTTCTGTATATTTTAATGACATGCCTGTCTATACTTGAAGGAAACATTCACTGATAGGAGGATGGCCTTCTAATAAAACTTGTGAATGAAAAGTGAAAGCAAATCGAAATTGGTGCAACATGGATTTTTTATGAATCAAGTCTCACATGTTTTGACTGACATCTGAAACATAAAATCCAACATGCACTGAACTCCAGAGATATTCCGGAGGGGCAGCAGAAAAAGCCAATGTCAAAATCAGGATTGAAAATAAGTGCCATACACACAGAAGATCAAGACGATTATGTCAACTTGGGGAGACGACGAGATTCAAGAGTTTTGTCGACACCGGTGTTGATACACGTGACATCCGAATGCATCCTGCGCGCTCTACCCAGGCTGCACCCATTGTCTGTGGCTGAGGGGTAGAGTGGTCGTCCTCCAACCTGAAGGTCGGCAGTTAAATCCCCAGTCTGACCCATCTGCATGCCGAAGTGTCCTTGGGAAAGATGCTGAACCCTGAAGATTAAGATTAAGATACATTTATTTGTCCCAAACACATGCACAGACATGCACAGGCACACTCATGCAGTTGTAGGGAAATGTAACCTCTGGTTTTAACCCATCTGGTGCAGGACACACAGAGCAGTGGTGCAGGACACACAGAGCAGTGAGCGACCATGTACTGCGCACGGGGAGCAGATGTTGGGGGAGTAAGGTGCCTTGCTCAGGGGCACTAGACAGGGTAGGGAGAATCCTCTTGGATTTTTGGACAGATCAATCCAGGTTCGTCTTTTTGTTGTTTCTCCGTGGAGTCAAACCAGAGACGAACCAGAAACCTTTTCTGCCCATAGTCCAAGTTTCTGCCACTAGTCCACCGCCTCTCTAATGGCCCCCCATAGAAAAACAAAGTGCTGCGAATAGATGCACTGTAGGAATGTGTGTGTGAATGTGTGAATGTAAAACTGTACTGTAAAGAGATTTGAGTGGTCATCAAGACTAGAAAAACAATATATAAATAAAAGACCATTTACCCGAACAATCTCCTGCTCCGTTCTTCACCTGTCAAAGAATTTTCTGAAAGTCACGTCAAAACATTTTATTTATTCTGTGGCAGGGACGTGAAGAGCTGGACTCAGACTACGGCAGTTTTAAAAACCTAGACACATTTTGAAATCCGATTGCATCACACACTAAAGGGGACGTAATCGCACGAGGAGGAAGGGCCATCAAACCTGTGACAACTTGTTCTATCTGTTATAATGCTTTGCAGAAGAACAGAGACCTGATGAAAAAACGATTGCGGAGACGTGGTCAATACAGCCTGTCTGTTCTTCAGCGGGAATCTCTCACACTATCACATAATCTGGGCTGAACATCTGCACCAATCAAGGTTCTATACAGGATTTTCCCTCAAATTCTTGGGGGGGATTGAATGGTAGTGGAATGGGGTCTGAGCCCAGCTTCATTTCACACATCTGTAGCTTCATATTACTCTATTCTGCTGTGCTACAAATAACTCGTCACAGCAATATTTTCTGTCATTTGGATGACGCCTGTGTGTTGTTTCACACAACATGGAGGCCAGCAGAAAATCTGCATGAAGGCAAACATGGAGAGTAAACATGGCACAGATTGAGATGAGGGGCTGCTTCGGTCACATGGATGTGTTTTGGGAATAAAAAGCTTGACACGGACCAGAAAGCCCAACATTGAATATCATGCCACAGGCCGGTTCCTACAACCGATTCAAAGCACCGCCAACCTTTTTTAAAAACCTTTGTAAGAGTCTTGTCAAACAGCACAGGGAGTCTGTGGATGAAGAGTCACAAAGTTGCAGTCAAGCACTGAAAACAAAACTCAGGCATCCCAAGAGCCTTCTGCCTGCGACCCAACATATGGTATGAGTAACAAGTAATCCCATGTATGATTACATTAACCCTCACTGGCCCTCTTCAGACCAGGCATCAACATCCATCTCAGGTAATCTGATTACAAGGGGACAGCGTGAAGTATAAGACACACTGTGGACGCATTGATACAGGAAATCGTTCCTCCCAACCGCAATAAGACTGTACAACTCATCTACCTCTGTCAGAGCCACCATCACAGAACTGCACTAAACATACCTGTCTCCTTGCACTGTGTACCCTGTACAACACTCCGCTCCATATACTGGAACACTTACTTCACATCATATGTGATATGTGTTAATATAAACCATATTGATATTATATATCATTTTATACAATAATATTGTCTTTTGCACACTCTGTCTACATATTCTCACACTCATAGTATATTATATTATCTATTGTATAGTCAAATACTTATATTCATACCTCTACTATATATCATATCATATTATATCATACTCTTTGTATATTCTTTGTATATATAAGTCTATATACACATATTTATACATGTGTACATGTTATTATTATTATATTTACTATTATTATTATATATACTGTTGCTGCCATTATTACTATATGCTGCTATTATATTGGTATAATTACTATCATATATAAATATATATTATCTTATATTATATACTATATATACTGTACTATTTTGATATACTGTCTAACAATAACATTACCATCATATCATCAGTACTATTACCATCATCTTGCCACTGCACCTTATCTACCTATTTATCTTGTGTTTCTGTTTTTATTCTTTCTACCTCAATATTTTTTATTTTATTCTACTGTATTGTATTTTATTGTATTCAAATGTACCGGCTGCTATGACGACTTAATTTCCCTTCGGGATGAATAAAGTAATCTATCTATCTATCTATCTATCTATCTATCTATCTATCACTCAGATTTAGCAGCGTAAACACAAATGAGACCTTGCAACATGTCCTCTGACATGCTACAGTTTCATAATGAATCGATTTTTCCCAGACATTGATTTATTTGTCATGGCGGAGTATCAGGGCCATGTTGGCCGAACTTGTCCAAATATAAAGAAGAGGAAAAAAGTAGCACTTAAATGGCACTTACTTATAGCACTTTGTAGTCTTGCTTTATTTTGAAGAAACTGTACTTTCTTGCTTCTTGTTGTTCTGGGTTTGTACCCTCGGGGTTGAATGCACTTATTGCAAGTCGCTTTGGATAAAAGCGTCAGCTAAATTAAAATTGACCAAGAGTGTGTTGTATAGGGCTCGAAAGGGCACATGATCTCCCTTCACTTTTTTGCTTTGCCCAGTAAGCCCTTCTGTTAAATGAGCGGATCAAGGAAACGAAAAGTGGACAATGAGTGCCGAGTGTTTAACACGGACAACAAAATACTTGTTCACTGAAGTCCAATAGAAGGCTGTATGCCTGATATGCCAACATCAGCCGTCAGTTTGCTACGAAGCATGCTAACTACGCTAGCGAGCAGTCAATGCAAGAATGGGCGGCTACGGCTCAGAGGTTGGCGGCGAATTTACAGACTCAGCAAAAAAAATTTCACCGACAAACTGCGATTCAAGAGTCAACTACCAAGGCAAGTTTTTTGGTGGCATTCGAAATAGCAAAGGCTAGCAAGCCTTTCTCCGAAGGCGAGTTTTTGTTAAATAGCCTTGCAAATAAATGCTTTGCTACTTGTTAAAGGCCAAATCGTTTCATGTAATGATTTTTTCATGTTATTTATATTAGTTCACAAAAACACTCCATCCATCTGGTCCTGGCCCGGCCCCTCTGTCAAATTTTAGAACCCATTGTGGCCCGCGAGTCAGAAAGTTTGCCCACCCTTGATCTAAGAAATTAATCAAATCTTATTACCCCTACTGTCCACTCCATCACCTTCTCTCTCGCTCTCGCTCTCGCTCTCTCTCTCTCTCTCTCTCTCTCTCTCTCTCTCTCTCTCTCATCAATTCATCTCTCACACACACACAGATAAAATACTTGTAATGAGGAGAGAACTTATTTTCGAGGACAGGTTGGGATGAGTTTAGGAGACATGGCTCTGGTTCCTAGTCTGAGAGTGACTGCTTTCCCTCAGAACATTTGAAATTAGGTTCTAAGTCTATTTGCAAGTTGTTTGACTTTCCCAGTCTGCCCTGGCAGCACTCAGAGCCCAATACACAGTGACCGAAAGTAAACGGTAAAAGGACTTCATAGGGTTAGTTCACAGAAAATACAAACTCCTCTTTATGTTTGTATCCTGGTGTTTTCTTAGGTCTGAAGAAGTGGTCACCATTTACTTCAATTGTATTGGAATTGACTGCAAGAATGTTTACCCCTGAAACTCCAGAAGTGCTTTGTGGACACCTCACCCACGCCTCCATAGGAATAGTGGTGAGTAGATAATGATGATGTGAGACATCAACAGCCTGTGTAGACAGCTGCAATGATCACTGACACACTTTCTCCAGGTTCACTCCATCCTGAAGTAAACACATTAGACCCGGGATATAGCACAGGATTGTACTTCCAGTCAACATTCTGGGAAAATTAGCAACCACTTCTTTTAGAGTAAAACAAACATTTGGTTGTTGTTTAATTTTTAACTAATTACAAAACAAAAAATTATAAAAATGCCCTGAAAACTTGATAGCATTATCATGTTATACGTGCAGGGACACAGCATCACCTGACCACTCCAGTGTCATATTTTCTTCTACTATTTATTTCCGGTGTACGTCTCTCTCTCATGGCATGAGAGGTTCCTTCTAAAGGTGCGAGTAACTGGATGCAGCTGACAGAAGTGTTTTACCCGATGAGTTCACAGGAGACGTGGTGCATCATGGATGGAAGCATTTGGCTCCATGCACCACCACAGTCCCTTCTGCACACTTTACTCACTCCTGCCGGCTTTAACACCTTTAATGGATCCTTTCAGAGGTTCAGTCTTAGGGCAGATCTTTTTTTTCACAGGTCTGTGAACTGTGAAAAAGAGAGCACCACTTCATTTGGAACATAGATCACATGCAAGATGAAGGCCTCAGTCAAACTCCAGCCATCCTTGTGATTGAAATCCCAGAGAAGAGCTGTTGATAGTTGAAGTTGAGACATATTTCCAGAACATCCTCAGAAAAAAAGCAAAACAAAGATTATAGGAGTTTTAAAATCATGACAGATTTCCAAAATGGGCAGAACCACATTTTTTTTTTAATTCTCTTTGTACAGAATGTATTCACAGGCATATCCTTAAGGATGTAAAATGAAGTCATTGGGTAAAAATGAAGACAATACCTTTGGGTTTGCGCAGTAAATCATAATCTGCGGGAGGAACTCATCTGTCTGAAGGAGTGTGTGTGTGAGTGTGTTTGTGTTCATCTCTTTCCCTCTTCAGACAGGAACTGATAATCATATGTATTAAGTTATCGATCGATGATGTCGGATCATGTCTCCGGATCGCTCCCCTCACTTTAACCCTGATGTCCTGTCTTTGCGCGTCACGTTACGTCTTGTGTTGTGTCTCAGGTCTAAATGTGTTTGTGTTTATTGTCTCTCATAACCTCAACTGCTCGGCAGACCGCTCTCTTCATGACAAAACGATTTCCTTATATGGAGAAATAGAGGCTAGGCTTTATGCTAAATGCCCAGAGCGGACACGCGCCTCCTGATTTAGAATGTTTCTGGTTCACAAACAGACGCACGGTGGTGAGAAAAAAATGGACTGGTGCGCACGTGTCATGAATCTTTGCGCACGCACTTATTTGGTGCGCACTCCTCTTGCACCTGTCTAATCAACACTGTGGCTCACACAGCAGCCCAGACTGGAAACACCTGTTCACCTTCATCTTGCACTTCACCACTTTGTCACAGGTAACAGAGTTGGACTAAGAGGATTGGCGTGAATCCATCTGGCCTGCCCGCACACATATCTCACACATTCAGCATACACGTGATGCTACGTGTTGGGAAGCTGAGTGCTGACATCTACTGATGGAGAGCATCAATGAGAGTCATTCACCATAAGATTGTCTGTGGCCGATGGAGAACATCAGAGCACTATTAGGGCTCAGGTGGCACCAAATACCTACCTGGTTCAAGAGGATTGGCTGGTGTGCTAGGTGACATGAAAACACTCTGAGCTCCAGCCTGTCCATTTACCCAGCTGCAGCAGGTTAATCATCCATATACTGTATTTAATACTAGGTCACTTTAAAATGTTATAAAAATATTTTACGTTTTTTTCCAAAAGCAGCTGAGTTAATATGTTACTTCCTGTCTCTGTCTGCTTCACCCGGCGTCTCCACCTCTCGCCTGAATAATGCAGAGGATTCGATGCTGCTGTCTGTGCAAAAAAAGACTCCCGCTGTGTTGTGCATGTGTGAAAGGAAGACTACAGGTAAACTCTTTGGCCAATTCTCCGGGTTTTACCCAGAGGTTACTCATGTTATAACTTAATCATTTGATGTAGCACTCATTGACACATTAGGACCAGAGTGTTGACGTGAGGGTAAACATGTACACGAAAACACTTCCATCCACACAAAGGTCATACCCGACCCACTACAAAATGTTTTCTAATAAGGAAATTCCTGTTGTGTAATTTTCAATCTTTTTCCACTGAATTGGTTCACCACCTCTCAGAGTGAAAGGCTTTTTTAAAAAATTATTTTCAAAAGCAGCTTATGATCATGTGATGAGGTGAAGGCCGATGCACTCACATGATGAACCGGAGACCCTGCTGTCTCCAAATAAATCGCCCTGACTGATGGATATGAAATATCACTTATTTAAATATGGTACCATGAAAGATTTGGCTTACCACCTATTCCATATACAGTGAGAACGTCAGCAGGGTACGTGCCTGCTCTGAGACTGACAAAGGAAAACTTGTACAGTAGTTAATCGCTGCCTGTTATTAAAAGCATGCAGCTGAGCTCTATCTATAGGAATGTAAGGAAGCAAGCAACATTGATCTACCCTGTTTTAACTAGTAGTTGGATCTCCAACTATTTAGGAAACATAATTCGATCTTGTGTTTTGTCTTTTGGGGGATGGAGCTACCATTGCTTTCCTTTTGGACTGCAGATTCTGATAATCATATAAATATTACATGGAGTAAACACACATTAGCTGCCTAGCTTATGTGGTTGAATCTAAATTAGAAACCCTTACTCTCCCAGTCCAAGATAATCTTGTTGTTGTGGCCCATGGTGCTTCACGCCTCATGACAAGACAGAGGCATCTCTCAGCTGAACGTTGGCTGTCAGCTTCAGGCCCATGCGTCCACTCTGAGATTTTTCACGTGATTGAAAACATCAAAAGGGGATCTTAGGAGATGAATCTTTTTCCCTGCCACTGATCTCGCAGCTGCACAGCAGGTTTAAGGTTCCCAGCAGGAATTTGCCTTCGAACACACACATTTTTCCTCTTCCCGGGGAGCCGCGGCTTTTTACATCGGGAAGCGCTGCTCATTAATTGCAGCCTCCGAGTTCAGATTCTTTTTCTTGCCTTTCCTGTCTGAAACATTTAACATAGATTATATGCATGGCACATATAGGCAGAACATGCTGGCGTTGATGACACAGTATTACACAGACAGCTCAGTCTTCAAAATTAAGTTACGTTTTTAACAAACCTATCGACTCTTTGACAGAACCTCTTGGCACCAAAGGTAGCACAGTGTACAAATTGTATAATCTACAACATTATTTGCACCTTAAGTGTTAAAAAATATGACCAAACAACATGATACTGTCAGAGCAGGTGCTAAGTAAAAATGGGATTGCTTGAGTGGGAGAAAAAGATGTTGAATCAGTGAAAAGCCACATGATGTGTTTCTTATGAAGAGGTCTTACACAAGGATTGGATTTGTATTTATATAGCGCTTTTCTAGTCTGATGATGACCACTGATGTCTTAAGGAGTGAGAGTTATTACCGTCCACACTGTATCTAAAAATGCAGCAGCTGTTAGTTGCTATAAATGTTGAATGTAATGCCATAATCGTTATTTCAATTAGTTTTTATGAATGGAGTTCATTTTAAATCAAAGTAGATCAAAGATCACATCCCTGCTGTGAATGTAATATCCCAATATATATACTTTGGCTATATATATGTATAGCCTATATTGCCTATAGCAAAATAGGCTATATTGTATACCAATAAAGCCACTGAGTCAAAGTCACACTGCCCTGCACCAAGCAATAAGACAACATGCTGCTAGCTGTGGAGTATTTAGCACATAACCTCACTGGTGAATGAGGAGTAAAACTATCAAATTTAATCAGTTTGGCTCAAACAAAAATTCAAATGAATGATAATATTGAATTAATAATAATGTATCGTTATTAATATTATTATTATTATTATGCAAGGACAGAGTAGTTAGCCAGAGTGAGTTTAAAATGACCACGTTAACTTTATCAGCATTTTATGTGTTACTCTGCAGCAAGTCATCAGGAAACCAGTACAAATGAATTCCATATTATGTGTTACAAAGACGTTATGCATGACCATGTTGTATTAATGCTGATTTTATTCACTGAAGTTGCTTCACCATGTATTAAATATTTATAGAACAGTATGGGGCGATGGGTATAGAGCGATCACTTCGATCCCAGTCTTCCCTAGTTCGCACATAGATGCACTGTATGAATGTGTGTGTGTGTGAATGAATGAATATAAAACTGTGATGTGAAGCACTTTGAGTGGCCATCAGGACTAGAAAAGCGCTATATAAATACAGACCATTTATCATTTAACTGTAATCAATAATTGCTTTTTTAAGCGAAGTTCTGAACTGAAGGTCAAGGACAATCAAATGGTTCTCAGATGGAGCTTCTGTTCTGATTGTCCCCAATCCATGTTTCTATCTGTGTCTGTGATCACCCGAGGAATAGCTCAATCAGATCATGACTACTGTCTCTCGTTGGAATAACTTATAGCATTCTGGGAAAAACTGTAATGATCATGATCAACCGAATGTCAAGAGTAACTTGAGTTTTCGGCAATCAGCGATTTACACATGACCTCTCTGGGGCATGAGAGACACTCAATCTATAGAAATGGACTGTTTTTATCAAGCGTTTTGCTGAGTGTCGCGCCGGAGGAGCCAGGGATCAAACCGCTGACCTCCTGGCTAGTGGATGACCTGCTCTCCCTCCAGAGCCACATATTATTGTTCTTCACTTTACTGATGAAGAAAAGTTTAATAAAGCTCCACTATTGACTTGTGACATTTTTGTCTCCCTTCCAGGTAGGAAATTAGACAAGTTGAACAATGTCCCAGCAGGGAAGACTGTCCCTTCCCTTGATGATTTTAAGCTAGATTTTAATATCGAATGTTGGATTTTATTTGGTGGGGCGACTTATATACTGAGATACTGAACCCCGAATTGCCCATGACGGCTGCTGTAAAAGATTAAGATTAAGATGCATTTATTCGTCCCAAACACATGCACAGTCATGCAAAGGCACACTCATGCAGGTAGGGAAATTTAATCTCTGCTTTTGACCCATCTTGTGCAGTACACACAGAGCAGTGAGCCGCCGCGTACAGGCGCTCGGGGAGCAGATGTTGGGGGAGTAAGGTGCCTTGCTCAGGGGCACTAGACAGGGTAGGGAGACTCTTGGATTTTTTGGACAGATCAATCCAGGTTCGTCTTTTGTTGTCTCTCCGTGGAGTCGAACCAGAGACGAACCAGAGACCTTTTCTGCCCATAGTCCAAGTTTCTGCCACTAGACCACCGCCTCTCTCTCACAACTAAAACACTAGAGAATACAGACAATTTAACATTCTTAACTTTGTAACTCACGGCATCCAGAGAGGAAGGATAAATGACTGCTTGTCTGAGGAGATGTCATCATAGCAGTGGTAACCAGCCTTATCGATCCCAAGATCACTTTTTTATTCCAAACGTAAGCCGAGATCTACCATCCTGACATCTTTCCACAAAATATTTAGGAGGGACATATTTATTATTTTTTGCAATTTCTGTTAAAGGCTCAATGTACGAGCATAAATATACACAAAGAAAGGCAGGTATGCACCTTTATCTATTAAATGCACAATATTCACATTAATATCAATTAATAATTACAGCATCTGCTCAATGCACAATATTTTGCTTCTCGGTTCAACTATGTGTTCTGCAGAGGTGCTACTGCACCACAATGTTTTACCTTGAATATGGCCATAAATATGACTTTTTCCTTGTATAAAAATGCATGTATTCCTGTGTACTCAAATAAATACCAGTACTATACAGTATGAAGCCTGGTATCTTCCGCTTCTGCAAATATTTCACAATAAAAAAAACTTTTTTAAACAAAAGAATGGATTCTGTCAACAGAAATGCTCAAGTGCTTTTATTTTTAAACACAAACAGAAAGTGTTGCAACCATTTACGCTTGTGACTTAACCTCATCAGATAAACATTTTAACTCAGGTGAAAGATAATTTCTCTGTTTATTTTGGCGTGAAACCACAATGTTTATCCGTCTATGACAGAAATGTATTTACAACACTTCTTCGACTTCAACCCTCTGCTCCTCAGAGCACTATACCATAAAGGTGCAGGTTATGGAAACATACAAATACCTGGAAAGTTTGATAGACGCAAAGTTACGTTTCCATGCCAATGCAGGGGTGCTTTGTAAAAAAGATGTCAGCAACCTTTGTTCTAACTTCACAAACAGGCAAAGTTTAATGTGGATAAGAGTCTCACTCTTTTCTCAAAATCCTATATCGTTTGTTTCAACTTTTTCAGCAATCTGTTATTTTGAGTTTAAATTCATAATGAGCGTCAGCAGTAAACTCTTAGGGCTCGTAATGAAAGCCAAATCTTTTATATCAGTCAATTCTCATCTCCACAGCTCCAGTTCTACCATCTGGCTCCTGGTTTAGATTCCAGCCTGTATAAAGCAACAGAGTATAGAGCAACAGACAGTACCGTTTCTTCTCTGAACTCTGAGGGGGCAGATGGCAGAGATGGCATTCTTGTTTTTTTTTAATAATATTTTCATATCTTATTTAGTTTTTAATATTCTTGTTTTTATTGGATTTTATTCAACATTATTGTATTCATCCAACAATGCTAAGGTCAACTTGGGACCACTATTGTTCTCCCAAATCTGTGTCATTCTGAGTCTACCTAGGTTAATATAGTCTTTTTGTCACAGAGGAGCAATTTGGTTTGCAAACAGTAGTCACACACAATCCATACACATCATAACAAGTACATGAAATACATTAAAAGAGCACTAAAAATCTGTTAGTCCTTTTTTTACAACTTTGTATTACAATTTTGGTGTGCAAAATCACTAGGCCTGCTTATTTAAAAGTCCACTGAGGGGACAAATTATCTTAAATTTGACCTTAGCCCTGGGGAAGTTTACCTCCTTCCTGAGGGCAGAAGTCAAAATTCGTTGTCAAGAGGATGTTGGGATGACCAGGATGACCTTTGGCCTCTAAATGGCTCTAACTCGATAGACATGACTAAGATTATTCAAGTCAATTGTCCAGGTGGATAATTCTAACTATTTTTCAGAGAGGTAAAGGCAAAAGCAAGCAAGGTTGTAAACATCAGAAAAAAAACATTTAGGACCCAACTGGACCACCAATGGTACAAATATGAAAAAACAACATATTTTTATCACTTTTAATCAACTGAGGAACTTTTTTGTCCTTATCTCTGGTGCTAGGTGACGGCTGTAAGGGCGACACAACCTGTTGATGCAATAAGAAGACCAGACCATCTCGTTTCAGTTTAGCCAATGCGGTCCACTCTACCTCTTGAGCAACAGACACATTTTGTTTTCCTGTATGTTGACATGCACATGTGTGGAAATGACAATAGAGCACTTAATTATCAAATAAGATGTAGAGTCCACAGCTTTGCCTGTAGCTCTGTGAGGTAACAGTAGGTACAAAAGTGCGTTGAGCTAATTGTAACATCGGGAGACTAACAATGCAGTGACATGACAATGGTGGCATGTTGATGTTAAACCTCAGTTTTGGGTGAAGTGTCACACACTGGAAACAAAGCTGGGAAGCTGGACCAGGACACACCTAACCACACCCTCACTCCTACCTCCCGCTCACAAGTAGATCCTCACACAAATCCGGGAAACCGGTGGTGAGGAGCCGTCCCTATACAAACAGAGGGCGTTAACATTTTCAAATATGAATGTCATGACGTGAAGACGTCCCAAACAGTTGACTCTATGTAAGCATTGGGTTTGCAAGGTCCAAGGCAAGACCTCTCAGTGGTACTGGAAAACCAGCAGGAGAGGAAATAATTTCACATTTACAGAAATAAAACTCTGTCTACTCTGTCGTAACAATTATTGTTACTTTGGAGTGTAACAAGTTGTGTAATTAATTACTTTTTCAAAATAAGTGAAGGAAACATAAATGCAAATTACATTTGCGGGAGTTTGTTTCTTGTTGCTTTTGACTTGGACTCACAAAAAAACATTCAATGAATCAGCCTTGGTCCACACAATAAAGGCTCAAGCAATTTGTGACATTTTCCTCCTGAAGGTGTAGATGTTTATCTTCTGAAATAAATAAATGTCTTAGAACAGCTGCTACTTTATTTCAGGGCTGTAGAGCAGGAAAACATTCACGTTTCAGGGTTTCACCTAGGTTTACAGCTTTTAGTGTTTAGTGTTATATTTTTTCATGTAAAAATGTACATGTCTCAGTGAAAAGCGTACACAGAACACACAACACGTGGTGTGTGTGAGAGATTCCATCATTGTGAATAAGCTCAGCATCAGCTAATAGACATCCTATCCTTTATGCACATTTCGACATGTACCTCAAAAAGCATGGTTGTGTGACCACTATGCTGAGTACTAAGCACTGCTCACTCTGCATCCTCTACACAGGAAGACCAACACGCTCATCCACACACTGGCTGTGGATGCTTACCTGCCTTATGTGAAAGGGTAATGGAGGATTCACCCTCAAATAAAGGACAGTGACTGTGAACTCACATTCAAACACACACAAATATTATATTAGTGTACCTGTGAGCACCAACGTTACCTTACCATATGATTCTACCACCCCATTTTTAACCTTTACTTTTATTGTTGTTTTAACGTTTAGTTGATGTAAATAGATCATGTCAATACTTTAACTTTTTGTAAAGGAATCTGCATAAATAAGTTGTTAAATATCTGATGTGGAAGGGTATATGAGAAAAAAAATCGGATAAAGATTGAGTTACATAAAAAGGTAATAAGGTAGTTTCCACTTTGTACTGTTGATTGGCAACCAACGTCAGAGTGCATTTCAAACATATATTAAAGCAATACTGTCAAAATATTTGACAAAATACTGAAATATTAAATTTTAAGTGTCGCATTTAATGGTATTAATGATATTAATTTCATAGTAGTATTTAATAATACTATAAATTTTGTTATTAATGTTAAAATAAAATAAGAAATCATTGTAATTTAGTAATATCATTATTTAATAGTAGTAAATGTTAAAATATTAAAATATATTAGATAATATATTATAATAAAAATTAAAGTGAGTAAGTAAGTAAGTAACAAGTATTAACACAACATAAAGTTTGTTCAGAACTAATTAGGAGATAAAGGCATAGAATGTTGGAGTGACTTTGATCTTTGTTGAATGACAGAATTGTATATAAGCAGTTCATTTCTCACATGACCTCAGTTGAAGACCCTTCACCTGTGAACAACACGTACTTCTGTAAACAATTTAACGCCGACATTTGTGTGGAAAAGATCAATTTCTTTCAATAAAAAATGCATTGGAAATGCAAAATTAGCCGACTGTATGGCAACAGACAAACATAGTAATTACACCGCAAACACACACACATGAGCAGCGTGTTGGTAATTAAGTAATTGAGTAAATGTACTCAGTTACTATACTGAACATGTTTGTGATTTGGGATAAGTATAGTGTAGCATGGATCATTTCTTCTCTTCTATATTTAAATGAAAGTTGAAGCTACAATTTCATTCACAGATTAAGAATTTTAAAGCAACAACAATATTGACCTGTTAACATTTAATGCATTTCTGTAAATCAAATGTAAACATTGTAATATATTAAGAAAACCTTTTTCTCTGAAACATGAATGTGGTGACGCCGGCGAGCTAGTTCTGGCAGGCAATTCGAGCTGCGCTGCGCCAATCATGTTACATAGATCATGTGACATACGTCAATCTCCACAACCATCTATATTACACACCCACCTTATCAGGTCGTCTATTTAATCAGAGAGAAATTTCCCATCAACCCCTCTTGCTCGCACTGATGCTGCAGTATTGCTACCTGTTGCTTCAGCCCTCAACCACCCCAGCATCCACCTGTAGACTCCAACAGGGGGGGTTACAGGTATTTGCAGGCATAAGTCTGATTTGACCTTCGATGACATTTTTCTTTGTTCAGAGGACGTCACTCTTCTTAATCTCTTGGAATATCACTCATTGAAATGGTCTTGAGGCAATATCCATTGACTTGTCTTCATGGTAGTAGAACCGCAACCAAACATTTATCTCAATGAACGTAACTGAATGAAACCCACGTCTCACATGGTGTGACATTCACATGTTCTCCTGCTTTCTTAAAAAAACAAAGAAGTCAGGGGTCCAAAATGGTGACCTGAATAGTTGCTTAAAAATTCTGGACATTAATGGCGAAGGAAACTTCGGCAAAAGTAGCTGAAGGTTCAATATGATGGAAGTCCTGAGCGTTCTGGACCCAGTCAAAACCAACGTGGTGCACGTCTATGAAAACCTACAGCAGAGAGGACAAACCTGTCTGGTGTTTGAAAAGCTGGACGGGAATCTGGACGAGCTTCTCAGTGACGGACACAACATGCCACTGTCTGTCAGTGAGATACGGCCGATAGCGCACCAGGTAACCTCTATGGCCTCACACAAAGAGTGTATAATATACAAGTATTGCAGTATACTTAAAACGTCTTAAATCATGTTCCTTGTTGATCTGTACACATCTTCATGCTGGTCTACATTGTGTTTAATCAACCTTTCTTCCTCTGGCCCTGCAGCTGCTGACGACCTTAGAAGCCCTGAGGGGACTCGGGGTCATCCACTGCGACTTGAAGCCAGATAATGTGATGCTGGTTCACCACCAGAACCAGCCATTCCGGATCAAGCTCATCGTCTGCGGCTTATCGTTAAGGACCTCTGAAGTGAGACACGGCATGGTGATGCAGCCTCTGGGTTACAGGTGGGTTCAATCTGGGAAGCTCACCTTTGGACCTGATGCCAGTTCAGTGTTTCGGCTATAAATCACTGTTGAGTCAGTTTTAAATAAACACATTGAATCTGACAATGTCCTTACGAGCTCTTCTTGGTCTTGTCCTCTACAAACAGGGCCCCTGAAGTCTCCCTGGGTCTCCCCATCTCCGGAGCAATCGACCTGTGGGGTCTTCTGTCATTATTGTACCTCAGTGACGACCTGTTTAATATACACTGCCAGTATCAGATGGTGAGTAATGTAATATATCTAGATTGGACTGCACAGCTTCTGACACACAGCAACAGACAATTGTCCAAACCCAACCAGAGTCTTGCTGTAGGATGTAGGCTGATGTGATTCTTTATATTCTCTCTCCAGATGAGGAGCATGGTCGATGTCCTGGGCAAACCAGATGACCACCTCCTCAATGCAGGAAAATACACCCGTAGGTTCTTCAAGGAGAAACAGCCAAGGGAAATCTCTAAATGGATGAATGAAGGTATGTTTTGCCTTGTTTTTGTTTCACCTGAGCTGTTGATATTAATTTAATCTTCTATCCAGAGAACAGTTTGAGATGGTCAACACCTTTAGGAGGAAGTATCTGATATAGGTTCTGTTGTTGCAGAGCCCATTGGAATTCAGGCAGGACAGTGGGATTGAGCCTAAAGAGATGTGGCCAGAGAGGTGGCCGAACATCAGTTCCCTGGATCAGCTTGAAACAGCAAGTGGCCATTTTCTTAAAAATGGTAAATTGTCTGTATTTGCTTTCACACACACTCAGACAACTATGTGCAGCACTTTCTCTATCACACCTTACTTACACACTGCCCAAGGACAGTTCAGCACAGAGGAAGGGGGAGACTGGGATCAAACCGCTGACCCTCTTGTTAGCGGACGTCCACTGAGTTCTGTTGCTGAGAGACAGGAAGCAGATAAACTGAACGATCATCATTGTTTCAAATCCAGATTTACCCAGAGATCCAGGAGCCCATTGAGATGATCGATCAGAGAGCCTTTGTCAACCTGCTGAAGCTTCTTCTGCAGATGGACCCTGAGCTGAGGATCACTGCTGCTGAGGCTCTGCAGCATCTGTTTGTGACCATGAGACACATTGATGAGGAGCTGGACACCAGCTTGTAGTAAGTGACTGTGTGTTGCTATCAGCAATGTTGGACAGATGCATGATTGGATAAATTGACACATTTATTTACTGATTGATTGAGTTATTATGTCTTTGTCTTGTTTTTCTAAGTTTAATAAGGTGATCACCTGCAAGACGGACGACTCAAAGGATGATTCCGTCCTCTGACTCTATCATCGTGGATCAGACCATTGTCTTCTCCACGTTTGGTGAAACAAATGGCTGCAGAACAAAGCACAGACTCCTCTGAGCTTTTTGGATCATCTCTGTCCCAGAGAGCAAACAGATTTTGTGCCAGTAAACTAACCAGACAATCAGTTTGTGTGCGCACCAATAAGACATCGAAGCAGCACACAAGTAACTTTTCCTCAAGTTCTGTTGCCAATGGCTGCCTTGTAGTTGCATTTCTTATATTAACAGTATCCTCATTGTGTAATGTCATCTGTTTGAATGAAGTATGGAGCTGCGGTTTCTGATTTGTGAAACAACAATGCAAAAGAACATTTAATTAACACACAGTGCTTGAGGCGTTGTTAATGAAAGTATATGGAACTGGATGTTTACACCACATCAACTCTTATTAACATGGGAGATGAAGATTGAGGCCTAGGTCTAGTTCATGCAAATTGATCATTTAAATATTGTAACCCTTTTTAAAGGAATCTGTAAAGAAAATTGTTAAATATCTGATGTGGAAGAGTGGATTATAGGGGGTCAAGAGCTGTGAAATTTATGTGGGGCCAGCCTATGTTGAGTTTTAAAAGTTATTGAAAGTCTTAAAATCAATCTTGAATTTAACTGGTAACCAGTGAAGGGACGCAATGATATGAGCCCTACGGTTTGTTTTTGATCAAATATGAGCAGTGTTTTGAACAAGCTGCAAACTTTATAGTGTCAAGTCAACCTATCATCTATCTACATGTGTTTGGCATGTGGAAGGAAGTAGGCGAACCCAGAAAAAAACTCACGTAAACATGGGAAGAACATGCAGTGCGCTCAGAAAGATCTAGACGAAGTTGGGATTCGAACCGGGAACCTCCATGCAGTAAAGTGACAGTGCCATCCACCAAGCAGGGGCCACTTACTAAAGAGGTTAAGGCAGTGTTAAAGATGGTGTGGTTCACCCTCTTGAAGGCAGCACATAGATCTTAAAGCCCAATGATGAACTCTTATTCAGTGTTTAATTCAAGATTTGTGTGGTTTGTTCAGTGGATAATAATTCATATATATATGTTGATAAATCGTATATATACAAGTTTTTTTTTTATAGTACAAAACATATTTTAGTTATGATTATTGCTTATATTATTCTCAGAGTCAAACTGTGGAACATTATATAATCATACTGAAGAGAAATTAAAGTCTTCCCTCACTAACCTTTCACATCGTAATAGGCTCCTTCCATTAGGCGTTAGTCTGTCAGTCTGAACCTGCTGCCCTTTCTGTGACAGTGTAATTATCTCATGTGCAATTACTGTGATTTAAATAACTGTATTGTTAAGAGCTTTGGGTGGTCACCAAGGCGCAATATGAAAGCGCAATATAAATACAGACAATTAACCATTCAAAAGTTCAGTGTGTAGAGATTAGTGACATAAAGTGGTGAAGTTGTTGCTGCTAAAGAAGAGAGAACCTGTGGTAGCCTTAAGTTGTCATAAAAACTCAAAAGGTGTTTAGTTTGTCCTGTTTGGGCCACTGTATAAAACATGGCGGCCCTCGTAGAGAGCACCCCCCAGATGTAAATATAAAGTATTTAAATACAAAGGGCCCATTCTATGGTAAGAAAACATCAATTGGTGCAATCTACATAAAACACACTAGTTTAAACATCACTTTTAAATGTAATCTCTTCCAATAGATCCCTTTCGTCCAAATCTTTAAAGACCTTTAAGCTTTAAACATAATCATTTGTTAAATGATTGTTATATGTTATATAAAAGAGTAGCTTTAATTTAACAAATGCAATAAAACAAACAAAACTAATTATTTTTGACTTTAGTTGACTTCTCTGCATGATTCTCTCCCATATCAGCACCTGCGTTTAACAGTTACATTGTGTTGTAAAATAAAAATTTCTGCAAGAAGCCTGACTTGGCTGTTTTTTGCTTACCACTTCGATTGATAAAACTCCAATCCCCCTGCGATGGAGAAAACAAGGTATACATGGATTTTACAGTCCATTCCTTCATGTTATCCCTTTATCCAGTGACAGAGAAGGCAAAGTCCTAACATCACAACTTTAACCATTTCAACCTGGACAGTACTTTCCACCGTGCACCGCTCCTAACCCTCCACATACAGCGCTTCTCTCTTTCAAGTGAGCGTCCTGCGTCCTCCTGAGTGAGATGGGATCTGGTGGTTTGATCTGGGCGCACATGTGCAGGCTGCCGCTGCTCTACTACGCTAACAAACTGTAAATGAGAAAAGGTCAGAGAGAAGTGAATCCCTGCGCTCACTTTACCAGATGAATGAGAGCTCCCAGGTGGCCATGGCAGCCCGACAAAGACACGTGAAACACAATGTTTCTACCTTGTGCTGCTCCTATAGGCGATGTTGTCAGGAGGTGCCATTTGAACCAGCCCTGGTT
Source organism: Pleuronectes platessa (assembly GCF_947347685.1). Lineage (NCBI taxonomy): Eukaryota > Metazoa > Chordata > Actinopteri > Pleuronectiformes > Pleuronectidae > Pleuronectes > Pleuronectes platessa. The sequence goes on from NC_070642.1 coordinate 5,874,276, forward strand.
TGCGCTTCTACAGGCCGTGTCTGCTGTGGGAAACTCCTGTGATGCACTGAGCACGTCGCCATCTTCTCTCTCTCTCTCTCTCTCTCTCCCTCCCTCCCTCCCTCCCTCCCTCATATTTATTTAAACAACACTAATACAAGATTAAGACTTAAAACTTGGTGTAAATTACCTTGTTTCTAGTCGAATGGGAATGTCGGGGATCCAGACACTTGGATGACACCACATGATCAGTATGCAGGCATTTTCTGTTTTCTTTGTTGTTTATAGCGTCTGAAGATAGGTCACTAATGAGCTACACTTTTTACACCTGGGACTCTAAAAGTGTTTTATGGACGCAAACTTTTCAACCCCCCCCCGCCCCATTGGCATAGGGGTGAGTAGATAATGTCTGAATTTGTATTTCTTGTTGAACTATCCCTTTAAAGCCATCGACAAAAGGCTTGTAATAAAGGTCATATATAAGATCAATTTAACAATCTAAAAGGGATCTGAAAATACATTGTCATGATTGACAGCTGGGACTGACTCAGGTGCATCTTTCAGCAGGCCCTAAATACTGCGGCTCCACTATCACTGCTTCACCGACTCCGGCATCAAAAGCTCAAAATGACAGCAACTGATCCAGAGTATTTGGGCTTCAGTTATTGACAGAGGGAGGAAGTGGAGACACGTCTTCCATCTTTATTAACCATCAGAAGGCTTTACAGATGCTCAGAGAGGGGAGTCAGAGTTTGGATGAGATCGATGTCTTGGAGCAGGAGCAGAATCAGAGCGTCTTATTTACTCATGAACAAATAAAACAGATAAAGATGAATGTTTCTATATAACCACATCCTCTTGTTTGAACAGACCATGTGCACTTATTAACGCATAAGTGCACAGGGTACACATGTCTAGCAACCAGCAGGCTAGACAGCCAGATGTCGGATACAATAATAGATGGAACACATCATCCATGCGTAATTTCAAAACTGTGAGGAGCTGCACTTCCTCAGAAACTCATTCTGTCCCCTGAACGGTCGATTTTCCACTCAATATTTCCAAGAACACATTTTTGGAATCCAAGCATGAAAAAGGCTCAAGGCTGTGAAAACTTTTAAGAATGACACTTCAAAAAATCCAAGGATAGTCTGAGTCAGTAAATAAAGACGATATTTATTGTTTTTTGGGAAAGATTCTCAGCTCATGCAAGGATACAGCTCTTGTAAACAAAATCACTTGAAAATATGTTATAAATGTGCACAGATTTATTTTCTTGGTGTCAAACTCTGGAATGTACAATATGTGGAATTTAAGCTGCATTACAGATATTACACAAAAAGCTGTTCACCCCAAACCCCCCATGGTCCCTCGTTCCCCCGCAATGTAATTACGTCTTCGCCCAGCCATGTTGCTGGAGAGTTGTGTTTGTTTTACATCAGGCATCCACTCACTGCATGGGTGCTGTATCATTAAGGGCAAAAATATACTATCAACTTGGTCAATGCACTCTGCAGTCCAGCACTTCATGGACACTGTTACGTTTGTGGGCAGACACACACATATAAACACACACACACACAGGCCACTTTAAACCCAAGCCTGAGGATGATTTCAAATTAAAGTAACGCTTCTTTAAGACCGTTGTGACGTATATCTGTAAGAATTTAAAATAAAAAAGCACTAAGAATGAAGAGTATTAGTAATGCACAAAAGTAGATGTGAAACAATGACAGGACATTTAACTTGGAACAGGACCCTGCTGTCTATATCTTGATCAGCGTTAAGGTTTATAACATCCCTCCAACCCGTGCTGAGGCCGTTGGGGGCTGAACTCGATGCTGTGCCGCTGTCGGCTTCTCAAAATGCATCTCCACACCAAGAGATAAGCTGGTTATTGTCTGCACAGAGCCGCAGGCCAAAAGTTTGGGGCAAAGGTCAGATGTTTCTGAGGGCAGCTTGCATCCTACACTGAGTAAGTTCCACTCACACCGCGCTCCACATTTCTGCAGCCTCGAAACACCATGCTCGCAAGCTTAGGAGAACAATTTTATTAGCAACTAGCGTCCTGAAGACAACCGTTCTGTGCTGAAAGAGAAAAAAAAACAACGTGCAAACAGCTTAACATACACAAAATATATGTTTCTTGACAGCACGACCAAAGACAGCACTTACACGTTTATTCTCTTTGAACTGTATAATAACCTCAGGGCATAGGTTGGTCACAACTGTATATATCATGTTTTTATATATATATTTATATTTTTTAAATTCATTGCTGTTGCTGGAATGATGTAGAAATTTGCTCCAGGGTGTGTGAGTACACTGTGACATCACTGTGCAGTGCGGCTGAATATCTGTATCAAACCTCTAGGCGACGCATCCCACAAAATAGATGACAAATTAAAGGAGAAACCTGAAGAATGAGTGGAGAGATAGTGGATAATAGCACATCCATCTGCAGGGAACAAGGGCTCAATGTGGCAATACATCCATACGACTATTTGTTTTTCAGCGAAAACAATCTGTCCACAAGAGCGTTTAGGCTGCATATCAATTTAATCCCTGTCCATACTAACACGCCTAAAAAGGCAGATCACATGACCACTCACGTACACTGGGCATGCACAGGCCTTAGGAGGAAGCATTTGCATGTTATTGCAGAAAGAGTTAGGCTACAAACAAGAAGTAGCAATGGAGAAAAGTGAAAAAAACTGCTTATGCAGAATTTAATCTGCACAACAACTGTTAGCAAAGACAACAGGGTCAGTAACGTTTTGTAATTGATGATCCATGTTGCGTTCTACACTGTTCGCCGAGGCTTATGCGTTTTTTGTATCTTCCGGGAGGGGGCTAGCGATGGGGGCCCAACAAAATAGTGAAAAAAACGACATAGTGGAGCTCTTATAACCATTTGCTCCTCTAATAGAGTTAAGATGAGGAGAATGTGAGGTTTTGTCATTGTTATTTCTACACTCTTAAAATATGCTTCCAGTTGAACTAGTGTACAGGCATGTACAATGACTTCAGGACATCTGATGAGTGCTGTGCAAGCTGATACAAAACACATTACAGAGCAGGAAGACAAGGCTCCTCTCAAATAATTTCCCTGCGAGTCAAAGGAGAAAGGGAGGAAGGAGTTAGTGGCAGAGTGAAACGTGACAGGGATCAGAGGGATGAACGCCAGATTAAAAACACAGAGCCGTTTTTTCATGAACTGACCATGAGTCACTCAGCAACAATGGAATGACGCAACTCCTTTGTGTGTGTGTGTGTGTGTGTGTGTATGTATCTGCATCACCTGCAGACTGTGTGGCTAAAGTTCAACGTTTTCAACGAATCCAAACCTCACAAAAATAGAAGAGACCCGCGTAGAAGAGGCCCTCTATATAGCATTTGACTAGACATGTCTGTAGACTTAAAAAATATAGATATACAATATCATCATGCTGCAAATATTCCAGACACCATCGTGGAAAATGTAAGCTCCCATTATAAACAATTAATAGAATTTACTTTTTTTTGTTGTTTTTTTTAAATCAGGCACAGTAGTGTCACCCTGGATAGGAATGCTAAAGAAAACATATAAAAGACAAAGAGAAACGAACACAGCGCTCTCTGAAGCACTGCAGCCGTGGAGGCTACTGCTGCCAGGCGACGCATGAGAAAGAAAAAAATCGTTTATCGTGAGAATGCGAGGTTGTTAAATGAAATTAATTATTTTCTCACGTTTTAAAATCAACTATTGTGCATCATAAAAAAAAATGAGGAGAAAGAACCTTAGGCGTGGAAAACAAGCGCCCCCTGCTTTATACAAAGTCAGTAGTACTGAGAGTTAAGCTCCTCCCTGAGGAGTACGAGGAATGGTGGAGTGAAGGGGAGAGAGAGCGTGAGCAGAAGAGTTACAAGTCCAGCGCAGTAGTTTGAAGTAAGGCCTCAGTTTTCATGTGTTGGCAAAATAAAAAAATGAAATAAAAAAAGAAGGGAAAATATACATCTGGAACTTAATAACATCTAGATTGAAAAAAAAAAAATATATATATGTGCAAAATGTAAATCTTACAATTATGGAGCGAGTTTATTATTGTCGATCACTGAAAAGAGATTGTGCTCGAGGTGGCTGGTCTGATTCTCCGCCCTCTCTCCGTCTGTCACCAACTTCCTGCTCTCTGGTTGGTCCAAAGGCCAGAAGCTTGCCTCGAGGCCCGCTGGTGATTGCTGCGTGAGCTTCACGTCGAGTGGACGGTTCGCTTCAGCTTTTCTATCTCCATCTGTAGGGACACAAACGCACAGCACAAACTCTCAGAAAGGATAGTATAGCAAATTAAATCAGCACTGGGCTGGATCTGCCAGAGCAGCTTGAGCTCATGATTTAGCAGTCGTCGTCCCCAGCTGTGAAACAGATAGTTTAGTGGAGAGGAATGAGGGGAGGAGATGAAAATTAAGCCACATCCTGGAGTAAAACCCTGAGCTGAGTAGAACATCTTTATCAAGGTATCTTTGAGCACTGAAACTAAATATTCAAAAGGCTGAGGACAAGACAAGACGTCACCAAAGCACCGAAAATGGAGGCACTCTCTCACCTGACTCTCTTGGCAGATTAGTGCGTTCAGCATGGTGTCACTTTTCCATCACTGCATATCAGAGCCAGAGCCGATAAAAAGTAATTTGACCTGGAAGTGAATGCTAATATACAGAATCTCTCTCAGTCTAGCTCATATGTCCAAGTTGTTTTGGCCAAAACCAGCTTTGGGTATTATCATTATCACCACTACCATCTGACATCAGATGCCAAACAGAAGACGTTCCAGGCATTACATAAGAGGTTATTATTATATTCATATTCATAACTTAAAATGGCCCCTGAAGGATGTTATAAAAACTGAAGCAGCCCTTAATAAGCAAAAGGTTATGTGAATGATAATAGAAACCGACTAGGGAAGTTGTGGGGAAAAAAAATAACAGGCAAAAAAGAATCACTGTACTGAAGTTAGCATAAAACGATTTCTACTGAAGGACCCACCATGCTATATAACTGATGATGATATGGATATGAATGTAAGGCATCACATGCTGAGAGGAACCTAATTGCTATAACTAACCTAACATACCTCCCCCTCCTCTTCTATGTGCCTTAACAATAGACTGGAGCTGAATGTGATGCTGCATAACACATTCTTTGAGATACTTGCAGCTTCACCCAGCAACAGACCAGGAGCAAAGTATCAAACTAGGAGGGATGGTAATTTCTCTATGTTTTATCATCTTTTTTTACCAGTTTGTAATCTCTTACTATACACTGAGAACACGGAGATAGAAGAACGGTTTAAACCAATCTCTGATCTTTGTGTCTGGAGCACTGCGCGGGTGTTATGTCCTCCTGTCATGTAATTCGTATCGGTGCCCTGCTGCCGGGCCGCGTCTGCTGCTGTCTCACCGGAGCTGACTAATACCGGCTGGGCTGTTCATCTCAGTGGAGATAAAACACCTCATCTTAACTAAAATACATTTTAAAACAGCACTAACATTTTCATTGTAAATTAAAACATTTAGAAATTTGTTAGAATAATACAATTCGATGTACTTGTCCAAGCAAATGTTGTTTTCTATTAATTTCTTGTTAATGAACGGACTAAATTATACCATGGTTGTTATCAGCAACAACTCTCCATAGAAATTGTAAACACTTAGAAATTCCTGCAATTCAGTATTGCATATCACAAAGAGCAGATTAAAAAGTCGTCCTGACTTTTGGTCTCTAGTTTAGTTTGACCACACAAAACACAACTTGTCTGTTTCCAGGTATTGATGAAAACTACTGTACATGTTAAAACAAGGCTAAATCAAAACCTGGTACTTGGCTGGATTTGACTGTTCATTACCTCCACCAGGATGAGGTTATGTTTTTATCAGCGTTTCTCAGTCTGTTAGCAGGATTATGCAAAAACTACTGAAACAATTTCCGTGACAGTTTATGGAGGGGTGGAGCACAAGGAAGAATCTTGGAGCAGATCAGGATAAAAGGGTGGATCAAGGAATTTTTTCCTACTTTATTTACCATAGTTGGATAGGGCATTAGCCTTTGCAGAAATCTGTGCTCCCTAAGCACTCTTCTAGTTTTGTCGTATAAAGTAGACTTCTTTGTTATGTCTCTACTGCACGGCTACTGGACTGCTAGCATTGTCAGCTGGTGTTAACTTGGCAACACACTGGAGGTTGCCACTTTCGGTCAGCTGTTTTCCACAATGTGCAAGGGATGAAAGGTGGAACATCTCAAGCACCTGACACCAGAGTAGCGATAGCAACCAACAGAAACGAGTTGCACTCCCAGATGACCTAGTTGTTTAGATCGTTTATTGTTAAAAGAACAAAAGCCAAAGGGAAGAGTCCAACATACAATGAGGTGTAACTCACTCACTTGGTCACTCATGGACATGCATCGGTGTAGCATTAGGTTCAGCCTAAAGGTGGATGGAGTGTCTGATAAATGGCCACAAGGGGATATATATGCAAATGTAACTTGTGTAGTGTGTTATTTCACCGGGTCAAAAATACACCAATAGATATATATCAGACTCTGTTGAGTTTGTTTTTGTGATATATTTTATGAGTTGTATGACGGAAACATGAAGAGGAGGGGTAGTGGATATGAAACAAACAGTGCTTTGTATTGTGTATCGAGTATCTCCGATATATCTCAAAATAATGAAACACGTGGCCTGAGGGCCCCAAAGCACTGGAAGAAGATTATGTTCCTCCAGCAAATTCATTTCCTTAAAAAAGGCGATGGCATGGTTCAATTTGCACTCAGGCAACGAGGAAACAGTGTCCTCCTGTATGTTAATAAAATGTTTTAGTTGTACTCACAAGTAAAGTTTTAGCTTTTTTCTCAATTTCTTTTCCATGTGCAACATTTGTCCCTTCCAGTCTGGCAGTTTGAAATAACAATAGACGCATCTGATTTCCGACAACACGTCTTGCATTTGTTCGGACAGCCTCTTACTGCTGTTGGGCAGACTTTAAAAGTCAATACTGTATATGCCCGTTGGTGCATGTGCTGCAGGAATTGTGCTCATGCAAGTCCATGTGCTTGTTTGGGTACTCGTGTGTAAAAAACAGCATCGATATATATGGCTAAACTAATGCAGAGTAATGCATGTAGACAGCCCAGCATGCGTTCCTATGGAGATCAATGTTACCTGCAGGGTCACACGTTTTATCCTCTCCTCATCCAGCTCTCTTCGTAGCTCCGCTATCTCTTTCCTGGAAAAAGAGAAAAAAGACACAGGCGTACAGACTCATTAGGGTACACTGCTGCAGCATATATATTTGAGGCTCAAACGTTTGTGTTGTAACTATTGTCTGTTTTCTTTGAAGATGAAAAAAAAAAAGAAAAGTGGGCAAATGTTTCTTTGAACATAAAACAAAAAGGAAATGCTAAAACACTGCAAGCTAAATGTCCAACAAAACCAAATGTCAATTGTAGGCATGAGAAAGCAACTCAGCATGAAGCCTTGTATCACCGTAAATCTCTCCCAATGATTCATGCTCAGACCTTCATATCTTATGTTCTGATATATAAAAATACAGAATTTAAAAGGAAGTGATTGTTGAATGAGTTTTGCATGGATGTGAACAGAAACTGCTGTTCACAAACCCAGCTCATAATTCATGTCACACCTTATACAGTCACTATAATAGTGTATAACTAGTAACAACTACGGTTGGGTACTGAAATCTGGAGCCCGTTCCTACACAGCGGAATTTTGGTGCGAGTGCCGAGTTAGCATTACAGCTAAGTCGGAGGCTATCTCAAACTCAAGTCGACGAGGCAGCAAAATGCCTACAGCCAAACATTCAAAAGTGTGGCTGTATTTCACGTGAACGTTTTTTTTTTTTAAATTCTGCGTAAAGGAAATAAGACGACAAACTTATGTGAATATGTTATATTTCTTAAGAAAAAGAAATATCATTCAGGCACCGCTTAAATACCATAAAATATAAATTTGGATCTAGTATTGTAAAAAATCTAAATGATACACAACCCCAGTAACAACATATGTCCACAAGCTCAGATCCCTCTGTCATACATTCACTCTATTTCCTCTTCACAGCAACATATTCAAACTCTGTTCTCATGCGCATCGAGTCTCATTACATTTGCTGATCCTTGAGCAGCTCTACGGACATCAGCAGGTCCTTCATCTGGCTCCTCAGGTCATCCAGCTCGGAGGTCGGCTCCTCAGGGTCAAGCCGACCTCGGCCGCTGTGAGAGATGCTGTTGGAGGTCGGGGGGGGCGCTGCCGGGCTCGGCTTGGCCTCAGGGCTCGGCTTGGCCTCAGGGCTTGCCGCGATGGGCTTTTGGAGAGACGTTGACTGGGATAAGGTGTTTGTGGAAGGCTGTGGAGATGAAAAAAGAGACACGAGTTAGACAGAAGTAGACAGATATCGATTTTCGGAGTGTGGAGGTCTTATATGGATGTGATATATGGGAGAACACAAATGTCAGAGTTGCTGCGGACATTCTCCGGAGTTTCTCTTGCCAGCCCCCTCGTTAATACTAAGGTCTGAGTGAGCTAATGTAAGGAGACAGCAGGAGATCATCCAGAGCATTTACTGTGAGCAAGTGGGTACATTGAAACTTTTATAACGTGTGGCAGGAAAAAAAAGAGCCTCATGTCTGAAAACTGCTTTGGTGGGTTGAAGAAACATTATTTCGAAGAACACGCTTTTCTGTTGTTTAGAAATCTGGTGACATTGTGTGCATGGGGCCGGTCTTCCTTGAAAAGATCACATCCATCAGGACAAATGGTTCACGGTAGAATGAAGGACCCACACTAGTGACAGTTGGTTTGCAGTGACCTTTTCGTCTCAGGGGAAAAGAAAACCTGGGAAAATGTCACCAAAACTAAACGGAGCCACTGGAGCCTTTCAGCGTGGCTTTGGTACTCTGGAGTTTTTTGCATGCTTCACAGCAAGCGAATGGAAGTGTTTATGACGTTTATGATGTGACGGATGCAATAATGCAAAAAACAAAAGCAGCATTTCAGGGTGAAAAAGAGGTGCCAAACATGTGGCAGACTACGGCTAAGATGTCAAAAGAGCTTTTGGAGATAAGGGCCAACACTGGCCACGTGCTGTCAAAAAACATGTTATTCGCTGCAGCAGAATTAAATCGATACATCGTGCACCACCCCTCACCTGAACGCTCCAGGGACTTCTTTGTTATTGTGAACATGTCTGATTGGAGAATCTCCTGCTGCGTTGTTCATGTGTGAAAGTCTGGTTGGATTTTTGAAACCAGCTTTACTTAGTCCTTGTGTCACCGGTTTCTTGTCAGTACCTGTCTGTATCTTGTTGTTTGCTCTTCTTATTAATATTATTGCCTTTGGGACTAATACAGTTGGATTGGATATGGGATTGCTGCTTTGTTAGCCAAGCAGGCATTCATGTAAAAACTTAAAAAGGGGTTATAAAGCTTGGTCACGGAACATTTTCCTTTTTATCTCAATCGCTTCAGTTCTTCGGTTTCGAGTGGCTGCAGCTTCTCCTGCCCGGGGGGGGGGCACATACTTTCTCTCTTCGTTCACGTTCACTGATGTAAATGTTATAAGGGTCAGAATCCCATTTTGAAAACGATACAAGTATAAAGGAGGAATAGTGCATGTCCTGTAAATTGACCTCTGGTAGTCTGAGCTGCAGGGAAATGAGAGCTCCAAACCAGGCTTTACTTTGACTGCTCTGTCTGCCTGTGAGCGTCTGCCTCTGTGTGTATATGTGTGGAGAGTGAGTGTGTGTGTGTGTGTGTGTGTGTGTGTGTGTATGTATGTATGTGTGTCTTGTTAACAGTAGGGCGGTCAAGATGCTCGGTACCCCCAGCTGAACAGTCAGGTCTAATTAGTCTTGGTAAACCATGACCAATCCAGGATATAGATAACATCTGAGGCAATTAATGAAGTGCTGGGCTGGAAGACTGAACAGCAGGTGATTGTTTCTGTCTCCCTCGCCCCATGCCGTCTTCCGTCACACACACACAAACATACATACACACACACACACACTGCAGAAAACTACTTTCAGGTGCATGTCAGCTGACTTGTGTCTGTGTGTGAGTGTGGGTAGAAAACCATTTATATTTTTCATCTTTTTGATATCTGTTTCTCCAACACAGGTTTCTGCTCTTTTGTAATTGTTTAAACTTTAGTATCAGTTGTTTAAAATACACAGCGGAATAAGTAAGTGGGTGGGGAAAAGACTATCTGCTGCTCTGGTGACAAATGTTCTACCGCTGGACAACGGAGATCTGTTTCATGCTTTCAAAGGTTGTGATATAAACAAAACATAATTTGTAGAATCTTGGATATGATGAAAATGTTTTCCGAGTGCTGATTGGGCATTTTTTTTAAAGCTATGCACATTAAAGTCATCTCTAAGATTGAAAGGACAATTTGTATTAAATTATTTGGCTCTGAAAGCTGAATGCTACACTCAACATATAACATATATTTATACAATATATACTTATCACTGTGATTTTGCACTCCCCTCTGATATTGTATTAGATTTTCTTAATATTGAGCTAATATTGATATATTCCACCTCCACATAAACGTTTTCCCTTTTCTCTACAGATTCTCTTTGAAACGGTCCCAAGTGAACTGTTGGGAGATCGAACAGATGGATTTTTTTCCACAGCCTTAACTTCTATTTTGATCTCTTCTGTTCCTTTTCATCGGCCTTCCTTTATAAATGTTTTTGATGCTGTAAAATGAGGAGTTTCTTAGAGAATCGTTGCAACTCTTCAGTGGTGATCCTTTGAGTGGTAATGAGGGTAATGATGGTGGAAGTTGTTGCACTTTCTCACATGTCAAACTGAAGCCTTTGCTTGTAGACTCTGTTCAGGCTTGGTAGTAACAAGTGGGGGGTTGATTATATTACATTTACAACAGCTGGAATGTGTTTCCTGTGGCCACTTGAGATCAGATCTCGCTTTCTATTATAGACATGTATGTCATTTCTGTTTGTAAAAATGAAATGATGGTATTTTTAACCACTGTGAGTACACAGATTGATCTGTTGTCAGTATGCGATAGAGAGAAGGGAAGATCAGAGACAGGCATGGGTGAATCAATGTGAATAGCTTTGCAGTGATATTTTACCCATTGGTAAAAACTAAATCAATTGAAATCATTGTAAGCTGGCCAGTGTTAATATTGTGGTTTCATGGTGCATTCACACGTTGGAGCTTTCCAATGCTCAAATAATACATAGATGTTGATAACAAATTTGGTGTAGCTTGATTTCAGGGGACTGTTGGGCTTTGGTGGATGTACAGTGCCTTGCATAAGTATTCACCCCCTTTGGACTTTTCTACATTTTGTCATGGTATAACCACAGATTAAAATTTATTTCATCGTGAGTTTATGTAATGGACCAACACAAAATAGTGCATCATTTGGAAGTGGGGGGAAATATTACATGGATTTCACAATTATTTACAAATAAAAATCTGAAAAGTGTTGAGTGCATATGTATTTACCCCCTTTACTGTGAAACCCCTAACAAAGATCTGGTGCGACCAATTGCATTCACAAGTCACATTTGCAAGTCACATAATTAGTAAATAGGTTCCACCTGTCTGCAATTTAATCTCAGTATAAATACACCTGTTCTGTGACGGACTCAGAGTTTGTTGGAGATCATTACTGAACAAACAGCATCATGAAGACCAAGGAGCTCACCAAACAGGTCAGGAATAAAGTTGTGGAGAAATATGAAGCAGGGTTAGGTTATAAAAAAATATCCAGAGCTTTGAACATCTCTCTGAGCACCATAAAATCCATCATAAGAAAATGGAAAGAATATGGCACAACCGCAAACCTACCAAGAGGAGGCCGTCCACCCAAACTGAAGAGTCGGACAAGGAGAAAATTAATCAGAGAAGCAACCAGGAGGCCCATGGTTACTCTGGAGGAGTCGCAGAGATCCACAGCTGAGGTGGGAGAATCTGTCCACAGGACAACTATTAGTCGTCTACTCCACAAATCTGGCCTTTATGGAAGAGTGGCAAGAAGAAAGCCATTGTTGAAAGGGATCCATAAAAAATCCCGTTTGGAGTTTGCCAGAAGCCATGTGGGAGACACAGCAAACATGTGGAAGAAGGTGCTCTGGTCAGATGAGACCAAAATTGAACTTTTTGGCCTCAATGCAAAACGCTGTGTGTGGCGAAAACCCAACACTGCCCATCACCCTGAGCACACCATCCCAACAGTGAAACATGGTGGTGGTAGCATCATGCTGTGGGGATGCTTCTCTTCAGCAGGTACAGGGAAACTGGTCAGAATAGAGGGAAAGATGGATGGAGCCAAATACAGGGAAATCCTTGAAGAAAATCTGATGCAGTCTGCAAAAGACTTGAGACTGGGGCGGAGGTTCATCTTCCAGCAGGACAATGACCCTAAACATACAGCCAGAGCTACAAAGGAATGGTTTGGATTAAAGAATGTTAATGTCTTAAAATGGCCCAGTCAAAGCCCAGACCTCAATCCAATAGAGAATCTATGGCAAGACTTGAAGATTGCGGTTCACAGACGGTCTCCATCCAATCTGACTGAGCTTCATCTTTTTTGCCAAGAAGAATGGACAAACCTTTCCATCTCTAGATGTGCAAAGCTGGTAGAGACATACCCCAAAAGACTTGCAGCTGTAATTGCAGCGAAAGGGGGTTCTACCAAGTATTGACACAGGGGGGTGAATACTTATGCACCCAACAGATGTCAACTTTTTTGTTCTCATTATTGTTTGTGTCACAATAACATTTATTTTGCACCTCCAAAGTACTATGCATGTTTTGTTGATCAAACGGGAAAAAGTTTATTTAAGTCTATTTGAATTCCAGTTAGTAACAGTACATAATGGGAAAAAGTCCAAGGGGGGTGAATACTTATGCAAGGCACTGTATGTGCTCATCTGAGTGCTATTCTAGTTTGGCTTAAACTTCAAAGGCAGACTTGTAAGCTGTTATTTGTCCCAGCCAATTTAATGTCGTTATGTAGTCAATGGAGACTGGAATGAAGAAACAAGAAAAGACTAACGTCAGTTCTTTGTTTTAACCGGTGATCTGAGCCAGGATTTTGAAAGAATTCCAACAGTTCGAAGGCCTGTTAGTGCTCCCCTGGACAGTCACTGCTCCAAACGAGGACTTTAGCAAAACTGTGAAATTTTGATTGAACTTTTATTTCAACAACACAATAATTGATAAGCTGCTGACGACAAGCTGTTGGTCAAATAGTGCCTGACAAACAAACCCTGCGAACCTTAAGTGTCCCTTGTGCTAACTTATGCAGATTTTTAGACTTGAAGTACTCAAAACTATATATTTGGCATTGTATTCATTGTTGCCAGTTAGCATTAGCAGCTAGTCAGAGCTCAACCGCCATCTCGCTAAACCTAATAACAGAGAGAAATGACTGTCAAGCTGACGCTGGATTGTATATCGATCGATGGACTCTTCACTCTGTGGCTCTGTAAAACCAACAAAGACACAACCCGTGCCAACCTTTTAGACAACAAAGTGTTTCACCTCTCACAAATGAGTGGAGACCGGTTTGCAATGTTTGTTAACTCTGCAACAATCTACAGTTTTAACATTATAGCTTGGGAAATAAATGTTGATACATCCAGTAAATGTTTAAAAACTAGTTACCTTTCTGGTATCTGCTAGTTTTGGTTTAGCTGCATCCTCTTCATCAACCTTGAAGAATTTTTCCACATTCACGTCCTTGTTGGGCTGCAATGGAATAGTTATATTTTGTTAAGCTTACATTCATATTTTCATGGAATTTACAGTTTCCAGCTTCCTGAATAAAACCCTGATGATAATAGTTTGCCAACATTCACAGAAGAGCCCATTCACAGTGATAGCTTATCTTCTACTTGTTTGGAAAAGTGCAGTTGACATTTCAACACATGTCACTGCTCTGAAAGGTGATTTGAAAAGATGAAGGTAGGTGATAAGACATCGTCACAGATGGTCAGGCAGTGGTTCTCAGTGTAGGAATTGTGGATCGGTGCTCAAACAAAATGTGTTGCTAGTGACGAACGAGAACAACCTTGTGTCAGATGAAAAATAACAATGAATAACTTGTAACAGAGAAAGCATATCAATGGAAAGTCACAACAATTTGAGAGAGGAGTGCGATAAGATAAAATCCAATATATAAAGACGGCAGCAGCAGCAGCAGCAAAAATAAACGTTGATGCATTATGGTTAATGAAAAAATGTGGCCATAGAATCAATCAGTGTTTGCCATTTGTTATCTAAACTGTGGAGGTGCCCCATATTTTAATTTGTCCTGTCACACTTCATAATAAACCAAGAGTTTTTTTATACTTCTCAGAATTATACAATAACTTGGTTATCAATTTTGTCTTGCTTTGTCCAGTGTTATTTGCAGTGCTTTTTATAGAGCAATCTGTCATGTCCTTGCTCTTAAGTCAGGCTATAATCCATTAAGTTTTTACTGTCAAATGAGAAATTCAGAAATAGTTTGCAGCTGCAGTTGTGGACCTACCTGCAAGTTCACATAATAACTTTTCTTTCACTCTTTAATCTGTGTACCTGTCACAAAGAGTCTGCTGAGCGTGGCCGCAACATTCGTGCAATTGTCCCACGGCTACTGCCACTGATTGAGTAAACTAATGCTGATGTGAGTATTTTATATCGCGATGAATCCTTTAAAATCTCTTATTAAGTTTGACTTTCAATATATGCAGGTAACGGCAGCTATTAACAACCAAAACTCAAAGACTTACAGTGAATGAGATTACAAATTGATCAGCTTAAACTGTTGATATGACTCTCCTGAAATACGCAGGTAACTGCACTGACTCATTCAAACTACAAACAAATCACATTAATGTAGAGTGAAGTTACAGACTGAGGTTTCCTTTCCTTAACCGGCAGATTTCTGAGGGCATATTAATCAGACCAAAGCCAAAAGTTAAATTTGATTATAGATACAGAGGAAAAAATAGCAATTCAGACTATATTCTTGTAGTGCAAGATATAATTTGAAGCCCGAAAACATCAATTACATAAAAGACATAAAATATGGATGAGGGAAAAAAGCTTTGCTAAGAGATTAGTTCAACAGTTTAGTTCAACATAAGCATTTTGCCAACTGGCACTAGATCTGGAATGTTACAACATTTTAAAATACACTTTGGATACATAATTCCTATTCTTTTGGATGTGTAATAGTTTAATTTCAATAGTGGTGTATCACAAACAGACTCTTGCCTGCTTACAATCAGCTTATAAAAGATGTAGATGTCATTTGGATATGTGCAAATATGGTGTTTACAGTCAAATAAAAAAAAAAATGGTAGGAAAAAGTGGGATGAAAGTTATTATATTTTTGTTCCTAACATCCCAAAAAGTATAACTTACTTGAAAAAGATTGAACTTTTATACAGACTTGCCAGCTGCCCATACAACCCTCAAAGGATAAGTGTTGTTGGGCAAGAGTCCCTGCTGAACTGGCCATGTGGTGGGATCCACACAATGAGTCGTAAAAGTAAGGCCTGTGAGCCAAGATGAAACCAGCTCTAAAGTTTCCAGCTAAGATCAAGCATGGAGATAGCATCTCCTCTGGTAACTTCCTCCATGGGGTTTTCCCAGAAACCCCTGCTCTGCTCCTGGCCGTTCCCACTCTGATCTGACCTCTGACACTCAATTGGCTTAAAGCCAGCATCATCCCATGACCACACCTCAAGGAGGCTGGGCCTCCACAGGTTAATAAGAGGGGCTGCTCATCAATAATCGCTGCCCATTCCCGATTCCCTGAAGATAGAGCTGACCTTTCCAGTTAGTTGATCCGGAGGTAATTTTAGGGAGCAATTACAGACGTTTGTTTTATTTCCATTTCTTTTATTTCCTTATTCAGTCGACGTTTTATTTTGATAGGACTTTTTGTTATTTTAACTTGAAGAGGCCGCGCACAGGAACTCGCTCGCCGGCCGAGCATCACAGACTTTTCTTTTCACGATCCCCACAGCTGCGACACAGCTGTTAATCCCTGCAGGACAAAGCAACATTCTGTCGCAGAAGAGACGAGGCCGAATTCCGTTCCACGAGCAAGACGAATTCGCTCCATATCCGGTCCCAGCACGAAGCCGCTGCAACAGATGAACCAGCGCTATCCAGCTCACGCCATGACTTTTTCACCTAATTCCGGGGATTCGCTGACCGCATGTACCCCGAGGAACACAACACGAGATTCACTGGACTTCTGGAAAATCCGCGCCACGCGCAAGCAACACCGCGAAGGTCACAGTAAGAGGCTTTATTGTCTGGGCAGAGACTAGTTTAAATACTTAGCGTGTCATGTTTATTTGAGTGTGTTTGTTTGTAGATCGCTGATCTGTTTTTAGCCGTGTAACGAGGAAACGATGCGTCACTTCCGGTTCCTTGTTTACATTGGCGAATGTTTTAAAGTGCCTCGCGCCGTGACGGAGAGCCTCCGGCAGCACTGTTATCGTCCGACTAAGTTTACAGAGACCTAACCTGTTAAAAGATCGGTGCACAACTCTAATTTGTGTACTGAGTGGTGAAGTCACTGTAGCTGGTCTCAGACGATGTTTTTTGATCTCTCTCTCTCTATCTTTTCTCCTAAACCTGTTCCTTACACACGTCCCGACCTACACTTACATATTTCATGTGGCATAGAAAATTCTAGATTTAAAGAGCCTTAATACATCTCGACGCCAGAACCAAGAGATAAGAAATCCCTTTGTCTAAAGTTCCTTTGTGCAACAGGCGACCGACCGCCATCTTGTCTTCGACCTCATGTCGTCACCGGGGGTCATAAACCTCCATCTTGAAAGTACGTGAACGTAACATCTTGATCACGGCCAGACTACGTCACTACATGATCTCGTCATTACGCCATAGCCACTCCCTTTTCTCTTTAGACGCACGCGCACACACACACACACACACACACACACACACACACACACACACACACACACACACACACACACACACACACACACACACACACACACACACACACACACACACACACACACACACACACACACCAGTAGATACTCAGTATTACATGTGTGACCATTGTGATAAGTGCTGCTGCTGCTGTTGCCTTCTTTTGAAATATTGGAGTTTGTTAAATGAAGAATCATTGAAATAACATTAACTTTATTTCCCCTTTTGAATAAATACTTTTGTAATTAAAGTATTTGTATTTCTGTGATTATTTGTACATGTGTATGTGAATACAGCTGGATTACTATAGCCTGTGCTCGAACTTAAAACCCTTCATTGTTTATTATATAATCATTAATATTAAATATTGAGATTATTAATTTAACTTTTATCACTTGAGACTGATAACTATAGCTTGACTCGTTGGTCCCTGTAACCAGGGTGGTGCCCCGCAACGATAAGCATTAATTACAGATTGTTTCATTCTTAATTGATAATTTTATTGTTTTCATTAATTATTTAACCATTATTAATTGATAACGGTATCATTTCTAATTAATTATTTTACTATTCTTAATTACTAGCTTTATAATTTTTAATTATTTTTAATAAATAATTTCTATTTTAATAATCATTTCTCATGATTATTAATAATTAGCCAACGTCAATTCTACTACTACTATTGCACAACAGTGTAATATATAATATAATTGATGGATAGATTTATAACAGATTCAAGATATGGGGATAAGGATAAGCATGTGACAGACCAAAAGGTCAGAACATAAATTGAATAGACTGCAGAGATCTACATGTGTGAAGATTTATCTTATCATTGTGAGCCACAGTGTGTGTATGTGTGTGTGTATGAGTGAGTGAGTGAGTAATGCCAAGTGCTAGGATGTCCTCACCGAATGTCCACCACCGAACTGGGCAGGCAGCCTCCTGCCAGGCATCTTTGGTCTGCTCGCAGTGGGGTGAGAGAGCTTCCCTGAGGTAGATGACAGCTCATCAAAACTCATCAGATCTTCTGAGGACAGATAACAACAATAATAATTATACCTTTATTTGTATAGATGAGACAAATATGCAGACAGAAAATGAACAAGACATCTTTTTAGTGGAGCATTTCTGCCCTGAATGAAGGAAGCATACACAGCATAATGGACATGTGGTCAAAAGACAGATTGAAGCCAGTGTGCCTATAATTTGCGAGGACATGCTTAGCTGAAGACATTATTGGATGAAATGCTTTTGATTAAGTTACAACTATTCACTAGAGTTCACTTGTGTCCCAGCATGGACAGCTTACACAAGCCACATCAAACCAACAAATAAATAATACAAAATAAAATAATGGTACAAAAAAATAATAACAAAAAAATAACCTCAGCAGGTGAAACAAATGAAGGTGAGTCCTTTGTACTAATAGTTTTGGCTAAAACCAGCTGTGAGCACCCTCATTATCATCACTACCATTTGACATCAGACACCTCACCAAAACGCACAATAGAAATTAGTGCGATATGTGTTCAATAATTTAGTATTGCCATAAAAATTGAAATAGTTCATTAGAGGAAAAAAGTTCCCCAACCCTGCTTATATATGTTAGCTTAAAGTAAAGACAAAGTTTGTTTGTGAGAGTGAGTCACTCCCGCAGTGAAAAACTGCAACCTAACAGCACTTTGCACCTACCCAGTGCTAAACTGCCACCCTCAGAGAGCAGTGCCTGTGATTGCAGTTGGTGTGATTGGATTTTCATGTTCCAAGTCCGGTGTATAAGACTGAGTTTTATCAGTGCTATACCACCAACACAAGAAATCCTTCACAAACACACAACTCTCTAGTGAAATGCCTTCAGGTCGGCTCATTTCAATCTTTATCACGTATTTGATCTTTCTGGCAAATACTTGGGGCAACGTCATTAAAGCTCCATATCGTCCTCCTGGTTTTCATTTGCTCTGAAGGATTTGGATTTGAATGTAGAGATTGATCTATGTGAGTTTATGTAATAACTGATAGCTGAATACAAGATCATCTTTGACGGACTGATGTGAAGGACCTCTCGATAGGAAAAGTTAATGAGTGATATTTGCCTGTATGTCACAAGTATCTTAGCCTAAAACCTGTAGGTCCTTATTCCGTTCAAGAGGTCTTTGGGTTTGATATACTTTTGACATATTCAACCAAGTTTATCAGAGCATATATTGCTAGAAGATATTTTTGTAAATTCTAACATAGGTATAAAAAGTGCAAAACCTTGTTTTGAGTTGAAGTAATCTCATACACACCGACTTTAAAACATTAGAACCTGCATTTGCAATTGTCAAATTGCAAAAAAAATCTTAATTTAATTCTATACTACGAGACTGAAATTAATATGAATCAATAACAGGCAGGTAAGCTAAGTGGTCTAGAGAAAAGTCACTGTCAAACTAAACAGGGAATTACAGGGAAATGCATGAGAGTCAAATAAAAATCATCTCTAATTTCTTCAGATCTATCTTACAGTCTCCTTCCTGTATAAAATGAAAGTATACAGACCAGCACTACGCCATGTTTTTGACATTGGTAAATTGATCATAGATTAATAACAATCAGTCTTTGCATTCTTATGAGAATCGCCTCCCCTCTTAGTTGTCACAGGGAACAATATTTGGGGAACTTAGACACTGAATGCATGTGGTCAAAAGACAGATTGACAAACTAACTTTAGGCCACAGACGTCTCACTTCATCCCTTGTCTTCCTCAAATAAAACGATCAAGATTCCTGCTATAAATCTGGCAAAACGAACTTCCTCATTTTACAGGGACTTGACCATACATACCCATATCCGAGGACTTGTCCCCCCAGTCTCCAGACAGCGTTTTCGGCTTGGTGGGCAATAATGGCTCAAAGTCTGACCTTGGTCGTATGGAAGGCACCTCTCCATTGTGCCTGCAGCGAAAAGGGAAAAAATTAAAATAAATGGAAGAAAAATGTAAAAGGAACCAAATGAAATGATTGAACTTGAAGTAATCTGTGTCCTACAAAGGCTGTGCTACACTCATTATATGTAGTATGTATAATAGACCCTGTCTTTTCTGTAGAACGCCATTTTCTATGATTACTAGGGATTTATGTTAGTGCTGTATGGAATGAAAAGCACTGGTTATTTGTAGATAAAGATGAACAAACACATAGAGGTAGAAGACTGAGAGACACAGGGATAATAGACTTACTTAAGGTTTGGCGAGGGAGTGAGAGGCTTGTCAGGCCTCTTTGGTGGGATGCTTCCCTGTCGGCCCTTCCCTGGGGGAGGAATCGGCTTCTTGGGCGGGACCAGGGGCGCTGCGGGTTTGGATGGTTTGTGATCTGGCGTAGGTTTGTCCACTATAACAGAGAAAGCAGGAGGTGAGGGGAGAGTTGTAAAGGGGTTAGGAGAAAAAAAATTCGAAAAATTTATAATAATAATAATTTAAAAAAAAGAAGTATAGAAAAAGAAACTTTTAGAGTCTAGTCTGAACATTTTTTATATAATATTCCTTAACAACAGGAGTCATTTTGCCATGAAAACATTTAAACTGACAAAGTTGAATTTCACCTTTCACCTGGAATCAACTTTACTACTACAAACAGTTATTGAGAGTAACTGAAATAAATCATTTAATTCTGAGTCACTAAAAGTAATTTTTTTCCCAGTTTACATGATATTTTGTTCTATCTGTAGTTGTTCTGGTTTAGGAAAACAATAATTTACTTCTCAGAGATCTAAAAATGATGACAATTGCTAGCCTGGATGCCAGACGAACTTAGCCCCGCCCACAACATTTTTGGTCGGGCAGTTCGGTCTGGAGTCGCTCCATTGGGAAAAAATTATGGGGCGTGTTTCAACTGACCAGGAAGTAAAATTCCTCTTCGCTCAATTGGATAGACCTACAACCAATCAGAGCAACGTAGTATGTGACGTATGCTAAGCAACGCATTGTGAGTT
This sequence comes from Pleuronectes platessa, assembly GCF_947347685.1. Taxonomy (NCBI): domain Eukaryota; kingdom Metazoa; phylum Chordata; class Actinopteri; order Pleuronectiformes; family Pleuronectidae; genus Pleuronectes; species Pleuronectes platessa. The sequence continues at coordinate 5,895,238 of NC_070642.1, forward strand.
ATTTACTAACGCCGGGTTCACACCGGACGCTTCAGCGCAGCGCCAAGCCTTAAATAACAGCTGGCTCCCATCCACTCCCATGTTAAAACTTTGTGACGGTCACACCGGAGGCTGAAGCACCGCGAGGCAGCCTTGGCGCAGCGCGGTGCTTCAGCCTCCGGTGAGACTGGCACAAAGCCGTGCAGCGATCTACTGGATCAACGGGTGATATTATTAGCGCTGCCCGGCGGTTCAGCGTCGCTTCAGCGTCCGTTGTGGACAGCCAAGCGCCGGGGCGATAGGGATTAGCGCGGTGCTTTGGCGTCGCCTCCACGTTCTGTGTTCCTCTTTCAAAATGAATGCGCTGTCGATGTCTTCTAAAACAGACTCAATGGCAGCATCTACACATCTCAGCTCGCCAGCGGCAGGCATGTTTGTTGAAAACGAATTCAACCCAAGGGCACTTTGATGACGTGGTTGATTACGTCACCGTTGATCATCTGTCAATCATCGTATAAAGCCCGCCCTGACAATCTGATTTTTTCCCAATGGAGCGACTCCAGACCGAACTGCCCGACCAAAAATGTTGTGGGCGGGGCTAAGTTCGTCTGGCATCCAGGCTAGACAATTGCACCACAGCAGTAAGAATGTAACACAACCCTGTAACTTCTCATCTGCTTGACAACCAGTTCACCCACAGCCTGACTTTGTGTCAACAGATAACCAGAATTCTAATATGGTTAACTGAGAGACACAAAAGTGTCATGTTTAAAGAGAACAGGGCTTTTGTTGGAGTTGGTGTAATGTAGACACAAGGCACCTTAAGTAAGGAAGAATTTAACAACCATGCTGATTGTCATTTAATTCCCTTAATATGTCACTAACATAAAACGTTTTGAAATCAAAAGAAATCTTGAAATACATACTGTATGTTTGGGGATTGATTACATAACATATGATTTAAACATCCTGTTAAGCTTCTTTGGCACTGAGACAAAAAAATTGCACTAGACACAAAAATCTGATCTGTGCTGGAGGGGAGTGTCACTTTCCTCAAATCAATTCATGAAATGCCACATTTTCTTCACATCTTCTACAGCTTCTCAATGGTAATAGCTCTCCAACTTTAGGTAGTTCTTGAAGTAGATAACATGTTTGGCTTCAAAACACTTAAGAGAATGGAGACTGAAACCCTGAAATCATACGCCATCACAGATGTATTTTCTTCACCTTTGTCTCGCCAATCACTTGAAACGCCCACTGACCAAATCAACAAGAAAAACGGTCACACTTCACTCTTCAGACCTTGGATTGAATGGGAGACTGAACGTTCCATTTTCCAAAATAAGCAGCTTCAGTTTGATAAAAGGGCAAAGGGGAGAGAAAAACTGTGTTTAGACTGCACCGGCGAGTTGGTGGTGTGGTCTCTCTGTGCTGCCACAGAAGGCAGTTGATTGATAGATAGATAGATTACTTTATTCATCCCCGAGGGGAAATTAAGTCGTCATAGCAGCCGGTACATTTGAATACAATAAAATACAATACAATAGAATAAAATATAAAATGTATGCATCACTCTATTCGTTACTTACTGATTGTCTTGTGGGTAAAATAATTGAGAAAAGACAGCAGGCTGTTTAAATAACTCAATTAAAAAACATGATTCACTTTCATATAGTTAACATGTATTTATTTATTTGTCCATCTGTTTTATTAAAACATATTTGGATGAATCAAAATATATAGGGTTAGGTTGTGATGGTACATTTTGTATTTAGATAAGTTTAATGAAAGAATGACAAGCTATGTAGAGAATATTATTCCAATATGTGTTTCTGTGTAGTTTAGTCTGGTGATAATGTCTGCTCTGATGTGTATTGGCTGGAGACTCCTGAGCCTGCTGCTGAAACAAAAGGGTTTTCACAGCAGGGGCCATCTTACTGTCTGCAACAGAGTGACTATAGGTGTTAACGGAGCAGACGACGGGGGTCTGAGAGAACGGGGGTTTCACTGAGAGAAACAGGTTCCCACACTGAGCAGAGGCCTGATGTCATGGTGTTGTGAGACTTCAAAGGGGTCCTCATTCAGATTGAAGGTGACCAAATCTAAAGGCCAATTTATGCTTCTCCGTTTTGACGGACACGGACAGATAGGGCCGCCTTCTTTGCCGGGGAACGCCCTCTCCGGGCCTCTCCGGGACTCCACGGAGAGCTTTTCGGACAGCTCTGATTTTTCTAACTACACGTCGGCATGGCGGAGAGCCCAAGGATAACCCTTGGCTGTGATTAGTCCGCTAACGCCAGCATTTCGGGACCTCAAACTTCCTGTTCCATTACCTACATCACAATAAACCAAAATAACAACTACAACTCTATGATTAATGTGACAAGTGTGTTAAGCCAGCGGCGTTGTCCGGCTGACGGTGGCTGGTTAGAGCACTTACGGCATGTGTGTACGGTCACATACGGTTATGACGAACTTTCATAACGGGGCTTGCGGGCTAGCCACCATGCTAACTGCGGTAGGAACAGCGCAAAAACCCGCTGACTTTAATCCCAAGGCTGTCATGACACTGTTTCTCAAACACCGTCAGGTTAGAAGCAATCACTTGGTAGTAGTTAGTATCGGGTGTCCGTGCTGACTGTGTGTGGAAGCTGGGGGGAAGCTAGCTGCCTCCGTGTAGCTTCAAGCTGTTGCAGCTGTTGAATTAGCAACGCATTTTGGAAACAAGACCGGGGAACCGCTGCGCTAAGACACGATAACATAAGCATTTTGACCCGCTGGGTGTCACTTTATTTCAGCAAAAACTGTCGCGTCATCAACATCCTTTTTCTGATAGTTGCCATCGTTCACTGTGTGTGAGGAGCCGGGGGGACGTAAATAAACCAGCGTGGACTTCTTCTATATACCTCATGAGGTAGGCTTCTCTAAGCTCGACTTCTGTTGCGCCAACTACTGTTCTGGCGGTGAATTGTTTTCACAACAAAAAGGCTCGTAGAACTATAAATCTAAAAGTGTCCGTCCGATCCGTCCGTCCGTAACGGACTCGGAGAAGCATATATCGGCCTTAAGCCTGAAGACAACACGCAGAGAGCTGATTGGATAAACATTCTGCCTCTGTGAAAGGAGGGGCTTATTTAGTATATAGCAAATGTGATTTCATTGTTCAGAGCCATTGACTCGAGTCTGAAAGTGACGAGAGTGCTCTGGCCCTCAGCCGCAGCTGAGTATGAATTGTATGAACCAGAAGATAATTGTTTGTCGTTTTATGTATTAAAAATCCCAAAACAAGGGTTAAGTTAATAAACAAAAATAGGATGGAAAAAGGCATATCTGTGGGAAACTTAAAAATAAATCTATTAAGATCAAAAAAAAATATATAAAATCATTTAAAAACATAATAGTCAGCAAATGCCATAATTAGCTATTTTTCTAGAGCACAGCTGTAATGTGAAGTCTTCATGTTATCCCCGTTTATGTGCAGTTCCCTTTACATTGAACTTTAGTTAGTCCCGTTAGATCCTGTGGGACTCTAAGAAAAGATCTAACATCCCTGACGACACCCTGGAAGACAGAGGAGGAAGAGAACGGCAGAAACTAGCGTAAAAGACAGGATTTCCAGAGGCAGTGCCTGACACAGTTAGAAAGCGAGAGACAAAGAGGTGTCCAGAGGGGAGGAGCCTGACCGAAATAAGATTAATCACTTAAGTGAAGATGTGAGTGGGCACATGTAGCTGCACATGTAGCTGCACATGTAGCTGCACATATATCTGAACTTTCAAGGTAAGCCAGGGTTAAAGCAGTGATGTAGAGAAAGACCCTGCGGTGTCTGTGGTGAGGAGACGATTTTCTACTTTAAATTCCATGAGAAGAAAAGAGATGCACCGCAGTGTAAAATTTACAGAGCTACAAAACTGATTGTGGGGGAGAGCGAAAAAGATCATGCTGCCCATTTACCTCCATGTAAATGCCAGTCAGTGTTAATTTCATTGACGAAAAATATTCGTTAACGACCTTTTTCCCATGACTAAGACGAGAAGAAGACTTAACGAAAACGGATCTTTGAAAATAAAAACTATGACCAAATCTATTTAACTTTCGTTGACAAGACGAAAATGTTGGTGGTTGACTAAGTAACAATACATTTTTAAAGGGGACATATTATGAAAAATCCACTTTTGTAGTGCTTCTACACGTTAGTGTGGGTATCTGGCATGTTTACCGTCCCAAAAACTCTGGAAAAAAACAACTCCCTTGATTTGTTGTGGTTCCTCTATGTAAGAAACTATACCATAGAGTGCGTCGAATGGGAATACGACCAGAATTGACGTCACAGTCGGTCTACATGGCATAGCCCCCCCCCCGGAGGGGGAGATCTGGATGAGGAGGAGACCAGGTTATGTTACGAGCCACAACACCCTCCTCAGCTTGAGGCTGCGGGTGTTAGCTGGGAAGCTAGCCGAGGGGGGACACTAACCAGCCGGTGAGCGGGGTGAGAGGCGGAGATCTGGCCGAGAAGCAGAGCCTGCGTCGGGGTAAGTCACATGCCAAAGCCCCTTCCTCAGCTCGGGCTCATTAGGGGATGTCGGGTTGCTGGACCCATGTCTGCGGCTCGCTTCTGGTGGACCTATCGCTGTTTGTTTACGGTTAGCAGCAGGGAGCTAACGCTAGCTTGCTGTTAGTTTGTGTTTAAAGTTGCTTCAAATGGCTGCTTGTGCACGTTTTTAAAGCAGTATTGCATGTGGCAGCCGACCCGGGAAGCAGCGGAGATCTGGCCGAGAAGCAGAGCCTGCTGTCGGGGTAAGTCACATGGGGGCGGGGCACTCAAAACAGGTCAATCTGAGGAAGGCTGTTTTAGACAGGGTTAAAAGGGTGCTGTTTTAAATGATCCTTGTGTTTTTTTGACCAAAACATGTTACAGACATTTCATTAAGACCCCAAGGAGCCATATCAACTGTGGTGAAATGGGCATAATATGTCCCCTTTAAAACCTCATCGTATCAGGCCGTCATGAAGTACCAGGAGCGGGCGAGTGTGTTTGTCTGTGTGTGTGTGCTCCCAGATAGCGCACCGGTCCCGAGGCTCCGCCCCCCGCCCCTGCTCACTCGCTCAGAGAGACACATTGAGATCAGAGCTCGTTCACGTGAAGCAGCCGCTCAGTGACTGACTGCTTCTTAACAAGGGAAACAGTGAAAACACAGAGTTTCTCTGGTCTCAGCTGTTTAGAGATCAACGCCTCAGCTTCTTGATCAGAGCAGAAGCTGCAGTTGGTTTCTACCGAGCTTCAGTTTCTGGGTCCGCCTCCAGTCTGACCTGCTCTCACTTTTTGTTTTAACATTTCAAAAACTAAAATATATCTTTTTAAGCTATTAGACTGCAGCTATATGTTTTTATTTATTTCAAAATAGGGTACTTCTTATTTCATACATTTCCCATAAATATGGGGAGGACTCAAATAGCCCTCATAGTTCTGTGTTTAATTTATTTCAAAGTAGGACGACACTTGCCTGTGTATTTTCTTCTCCTCTTCATAAGAGTTTGGTGTTTTTCTTTGTTGTAACAGGTAAAAATAGCAATAAAATTTCACAGTTTTCTTTATTGTCGTTCTAAAATTTCATAAATGCAACAAACTATAGTTTAGTATAACTTTATATAAAACTTTATTAGCTTTGTTATCAAATATGTTTTGCGGCTCCAGACAAATTTTATTTGGGGGAAGAGTGGGCAAAATGGCTCTTTTAATGGTAAAGGTTGCCGACCCCCGCTATAGACCTATGCTAGGGGGGATATCTAATGTACAACCTAAGTACTGCAAGCTAGACTATTATGCAGTTGTATACACAAGACAGGGTCCCTGGGCCTGAGAAGGGAAGAAAAGGAGTTTAATGTGGCTATTAAATGTGACTAAAACTAGACTAAAATGTAATTCGTTTTCGTCGACTAAAACTAGACTAAAATGTAATTAGTTTTCGTGGACGAAAACTAGAATAAAACTAAGAAGGATAAATAATAATAAATGTGACTAAAACTAATATGCATTTTCGTCTAAAGACTAAGACTAAAACTATATCAAAAATAGCTGCCAAAATTAAAACTGATGCCAGTGCACAGTTAAAGCTCGGGTTGGTAACACTGGAAAAGCTAGCAAGAGCAGGTTATATATTACAATATGTAACTGATGCATACCACCCCTCCCATCAGCCGTCTCATTAAAGCTGAATCCCCAAAACACCCAGACATGCACTGCCTGACAACTGCTGGAAGCAGACTTGTCTTGGCCTCGCTCACTAACTTCCTGCAAGCTCCAAAGACACCAGCTTTTTATCTTTTCTTATCTTTTGAAAAATAACATTTTCTATACAAAATATAAATAGAACTATTTCACTGTTTGAGTCATATCATCAATCACCTGAGCATGTGATTGTGACAACAACCTGCTTTTAAAAAATATATATTTTCACTTCACACAACAAAAACTGACTGACAAGAAGAAAAAAAACAGAAAAGTGTAAAATACAGAAAATGAGAGCCGCATACTCTCGCGCAGAGAGACGCACGCAGTGCGATCAGAGCTCTCTCACATGAAGCTAAACATTCATCACAAGTTATCAGGAGCTGATCCGTACATGAAGTAACTTAGTGTCTGTTTGATTCGCTCCAGAGTTTGAGGCTGCGTTTGAACAGCATGAAAATGACTCATCTACATTTTGTGCTCGGTACAACACGAGACGTCAGTACCCCGTGTTAAAACGAGCGGAGCGACACGCAGACATGATCCGACACCATTGATTTATAACTCAACCCATGATCTTAAGTTTGTCACCTAAATCATCCCAATAAAAAATAGCACCAAAGAAAGTGTAATAGTGCATTTTCATCTGCATCAACTGAACTTTGAACTAGTTCATTTTAAGTCTGGACCGGCATAACACTGAGTATAACTAGATATACAACTTTATAAGCTGTGTTATCGAATATGTTTTGCAGCTCCAGAATAAATTTATTTGGTGGAAGAGGGGGCAAAATTGACCTTCTGATAGTAAAGCTTGCCGAGCCCTGGGCTAGAAGTATAGGGAGAAGGGGTGAAATGGGATTGGGCTTTTATCAACCTCGATGAACTCATTCACTGCTTTTTTTTCATTTATATACATACAATGCAGGAAGTTGTTTTTCTAAATTAACTTCGTTTGACCCTCAGGGTCAACATGTGTCAAATCAGACACTGATGTGATGTTTCTGCTCTAAATGCTGCATGCATGTTATATGTGGAAGGGAGGCTAAGGATGCACTCGTTTCATACGTGGGGATAAATCCTTCTGAGATGAGTTACAATCACTGACATCGCATGAGCTGCAAGTAAAAAAGGACATAAGAAAAATAATCAAGAATTACATGCTTGAATGGCATTGTGCTTTAATAGCTTCTGGGCTGAACCACATATTATCAGATTGCGAGGAGGGGAAGATGTTGTTCTGCTGCGATGAGGGGTGCTCCCAGGGAAATCAAGAACATGTCTGGAGATTTAATCAAATTCCAATTACATTTGCTATTCAGATAATGTAACACAATGACATACATTGAGTCAGTAATATGACTAAATAACTAAGGAGCCTCAGTGTACTTGTTTACTGTTGCCTTTGTCCTCATTGACAAGTAATTTCCATAGTGTTATATAGGGATACTAAATGTATAAACTTTGACCGAAAAGTTCAGCAAAATCAACATCACCCATAACTAAGGGTAAAGATGTGACACCAGAGCAGCAGTTTAGTTCAAGTTCTTGTGAAACCCACACACACATTGTACTCATTTACAAGTATTCCCTCGGCCCTAACTTCAACCTCATCCATTACAACTAATTACCTAACAACCAACACTGACCCTAACCGAAACCTATTTTTACCTGAAGATTAAAAACTCCAACTGGTCCTCCGAAAGATAGAAGTACAAAACACAAAAACACAACATTCTTAGTGAAATGGAAAATGCATCGATAGCACATCTGTCTTTTTCTAACCAACAATGACTTTAGAGTGCAAGGTGTCAACATGCGACGAGATTAAATAAGAAAAACTGTCCGACCTCAGGTAGGAATGCAATCTTAGAACAAATCGACCTCAAACCAGTACACATCTTGTTTTAATACATAATTGTAAAATATCGATTAAAGCATTAAAGGCTTTATAAGAACAAACAATATGACTATTTCCCACAAGAAAAGGACCCATACAAAAATTGTTAAATGGTCACAAAATGTAAGTATATCTGAAATTACTAAAACATGCAAAATTAATGGTAAAATATCCCAAACATAAATGTAGAGTATCTAAAATATAATTAAAAAAATATCAGTGGAATAAACAAAGTGGAAGGCTGAAGAGTGGAAACTATTTTTAGCTCTCCTTTCTGAGTGACGGTTTTATTAAATGAATTCAATTTTGTTTACCGTATTTTAAAACCACATTGGTGCAAACAGCTCTGAATCCATAGTAATGCTATTCTCAAAAATGCAGTACGGGAGTTACACATGGCACAATGACCATCGAGGGTGCAAATGCATACTGTGACTGTGGGCTCTTCTCCTAACAGTGAGAGGATCTGAAAATGGAGCAGCGCCTGCCACCTCAGAAAATGTCCACAGCTTAGTGAACCTTAGAGAGCAAATGTATGGTTAAATGTGGTGAAAGCAGGAGACGAACAAGTAGAAATGAGACTAAAGACGGACAAGATTGAAACAAATTTGGCCCAGGTTATCCGTGGAGTGCAAGAACCAACGGAGTATTTCAAATCTGCAAGGCAATGTGCGGAACGTGTGAAAGAGAGCAAAACTGAAATAAGAGGATGAGATGAGACTGGAATGAAAGGATTATACCTCTGTCCTCTGTCCTGATGGCATGAGGTTTCTTGTCGGCACTGGGAACCTCGGGTTTGAGAGCTGAGAAACGAAACATGGTCCACAGAAAGTCACTTCATCTGTCTGAACCGAATGGTTGAAGACTCAACAGACAATAAGAAGGAACACACACTTTCACAGGTTCACAGACTCTTACATACATTGGTTAATTTTTTTTTAATCTTAAACTGGCGCAAAACCCTGTGCCGTCTAAGTGCACCCACATGCATTCCTTTGTGGTTTGGCTTGTGACACATGTTGAAGAATCTCAACACGGAGAGGAAGTCGTGCACATTCACTGTCTCAGAAACAGACTGCAACACATTGCAGCCGGAGAAGGATACGAATGCAAATTATTTGACTTCCTGTGCAGAGAGCAAGTGTGCGTTCTGCAAACTGTAGATGTCAAGCACTGCAGCGTTCAACCCAACTCAGAACCACCACGAAGAAATGAGGGCAATGATGCCCTGAGTTGCATGTTTGATAAGATGAGAAATGTTTTAGGATTATGTATAAAATTATGACAGGGATTTTTTGGGGATGGTTCCCCAAAGCATCAGGTTCAATCACAACTCAGCATTTAAGTTTTGGTCCCCATGTGCTTAAATAGAAGCGAGAAAGGAATTCTGCTGCTAAAGCACGCATTTGAACTTAATGTACTGAAATGCACACAAAGTAATGTGATTATTGACCATTTTCAGCAGTAATCTGATTTCTGACGTGACGCAAACAAGAAACACTATTTCCTTCGTACAGTTAAGACAGGAGGTCTCAATCTTCTTTGCTCTCTGTACTCTTTTATATCGACACTGATCTTTGCTGAATGAGCAGGAGAATTGGTTGCTATTTCAAACCTTTGGGAGTTATGTCTCTCCAAGTTGCTCTTGCTAAATTCCACCATCCTTCTCTCAGTACTAAGCTGCTTTTACTCATGCACTGCACCCCTGAACCTGGCTAGACATGACCCAGAGGAGGTTTATTTATGAACCATAGATGGTATATAAAGATGGGACGACATGTCTCAACATCCTAACAATATCCAGAAATAAGGTCAACATATGTTATATATGACAGATATGATACGGGTCTCAGCTCTTAATCTTGATATTTCAGCCTGTTTTATTTGGAATAAATAATTAAAAACCAAACTTACAAGAAACATGAGCACTAGACATGTCTGAGAAGAACGTATATGAATCGATTTTTAGTTAGGTCTGTGTCCCATTCACTAATATGAAGAAGATCAGATTCATTATTTGGCTTTACATCTTCCATCTTTGTTTAAAGGCTATCGAAACGCAAATGTCAGAATCATTTGAACCAGACATTAAACAACAAAGTAGTAAAAGTTAGTGTAAGGTAAATTTGAGCTGACGTGCAGTCCTTGACATTTCCATCATTTCTCCTGCACGCTCCAACCGGGCACCACAACTCTCAAAGGAACATTTCCAGTGTGTGTTAATGAATCTCAAACAGACAAACTCTGGTTGTGTGAACAGGAGACTCTGGACCTGTTTCTCCCAGGTCTTGCTCTTTTCAACAGGTAGTCTCTGTTGTGTTATTTGATAACCGATCACACAGCATGTGGTATTTACCCATCATAAGCGAAAATGGTGATATCAGCCTTGATGGAATTACTTTTACATAAGAAAAAGACCATGCAATATCTGTGCTTAAACTAAAATCAAAAAATGAAAATCTACTAGAATCAGAGGCCCAATGCAACTCTGCATATCATACTGAACATACAAATTTGATTTGTTGCAGAGCAAGCATGCTCAACTCCAAGAGCAGCCTTCCCTCGCGCTCATCACTGAGTTGATAACATTTAATGAGGTGGAGGGTGTTAGATGCTCCTTACCGATGCTTTTTGATGGTGGAGGGGGCTTCTTTGGTTTCTGAGCGGAAGAGAGAAAGACAAGAAAGTAGGTCAGTGTGAATTTGAAGTTGAGGATGACTCATAAATATGCAGTAACAACTACCAGCCCCACTAAAGAGACCCTTACCTGGAGGGAGGAATGGACGACCAATTAGGTTTGGTCCAAAAAATTGTAATATTATAATATCCGAGATTAAAGCGTGATACTCCTGACATTTTGTGGCATGTGAAAAACAAATTGTTTTTTTATTTTTATACAAGAATCAGGCATTATTATAAAAATCTGATCATGTTTTGATTCCACGGTCTAACTTTAAGACTGGTAAAATGATTTTGGTTTTGGGGAATTTGTTTTTTGATCACATTTAATGTTTTTGGGTTCTTTCCACTAAGAACCTGAATTTTTCAAATTTAACATCCATTAATTCACCATAAATACTTAGTGTACTTAATACTGCAAACTGTAAAACACATTAGTTACGACCTTATACTATTGACTTTAGCCATTCTTTCATGTCTGTGTACAATTCATGCCAATTCAGCAATCATGCCAATTCATGCCAATTCAGCATCACAACTTATTTATTATTTTAATCTTTATTTTATTCCTACAGTGAATTCAACGGTCAGTTCGAATGGCAACAGAGACGTACAGAGTTGAGATCAGACTCTGAAAAAGGTCGGTCAGCTGCTTTTGCTTCGCAGAATAAACCCTTTGTATTTCAGTATACCTCATGACAGAATCATGTCTCGGTCGTGTTTTCTAGGTCTAGTTAAATAATTAGAACGGCTGTTTTTTAATAGCTGAACACATCTTTGGCCCTTAGCAGTCAGGGTTTAAACCACACCACAGCACTGGGCCTGTTCTTTTTAAAGACCATCATGTAACAGCCATTTGAACACAGACATTGGTACATTTTGCATTATTGCGATTAAAAGTTTTAGAGCCTCAACAAATTTAGACTTTTGAGAACACTGCAGTGACAGATCACAAATGCCCAGTGTATATGGACGGTCATGTGATATTGAGCTTTCAGGTGTGTTGTATGTTTTGAGATTATTCCTGACAGGGCACTAAAACATTACATTATTGATGTGAACGCAGCCTTTTAGGTCAACAGGTTAGACCACAACATACTAGACAGTATGATAAAACCAGAGGGACTTTCTGGTTTGAAACCTATTTGAAAGTCATGAGCTACTTTCTGTGGATTAGGAACATCTGGGGTAAAAATCAATTCACTGAACAAATCAGTGAAGGGATGTGCCAAAACGTCTTCTGTAAAAGGACAGAAATGAAATATCGTTTGTGGATCCAAAGAAGGATGATTACAAGCCAGCCTCATTTGGGAAACATAAAAAACAAAAACAAAGCCAGTATAACTAAATTTTAAAGCCATTAAAAAATGGTTACTATCTTAACTACAATATCGCCTCTAATTTCACTGACGTTATAAAAGCAGGTCGAATTCATTGTAGTTTACCTTGATTCAACCCACAATGTTGCAAAAACAGTGACAAACTTCAGTGCTAATGTTCACATATTTCTACATTGCTGGAAAATGAAGACACACAAGGGCACACAGACAATCAAAGTCCATTCAGGTTCTTAATACCTGCCTCATATCCCCATTCCACATGATTTCCAGGGTAAGAGCTTCTGGTGTGACATGTATGTCTGATATCCTACAACATAGATCATTCTTTATATCAAAGAAACTACTTTTCATTAAATATTGTTAGGTAAGAAACCTGATTATTAATGTTACATAATCATAACCAACATTTATTTGTTTAAAAGCTAAGTTTAGTGTGTTGCATTACAATTACTACCTGCTACAATGGAATATCCTGTCACAGTTATTAACTAAGGCACAAATTTATACTATTTATTAGAGCTGTGAAAAATAACGCGTTAACGCGTTATGATTAAATTACAGGATTAATTCGTTTGTTTTTTTGAACGCATTTAACGCATGCGCAGAAGGACCTTCCAATTCCGCCGCCTCTGCACTAGTCGCCGCTCTAATGCAGTCAGACGGCAGCTGCCATTCAAACAAACAAACAACATGGATAATTCTGATGAACCTGAGGACCTTCTGGACGGGAAGATCGTGTTCCAAAAAAACAAAGATCGAACATTCAGTAAAACCAAGGTGATATGCACACTCTGCGAGAAGACGTTATCGTTTCACCGTAGCAATACCCGCCTAACCACCGCAACGCGAAGCATGTGTTGGTCGGCGAGGGGCGTTCAAGTGGAATGCGCCAAACCAGACTCACTCGCCGGACACATTGTGCAAAAGAAGCGGTCAGCTTTACTGTCAGAGAATTTGAACAAGTTAGTTTGCCTCACCAACTGGCTAAAGACCGAGTAGCTAAGAGGGCCTTTAGAGGCATTAGATTGTATCATGGTGTGGTTAATGGTTGTGTGACAAAAAATATAAAAAATGTCAACCATCCTATGGCTAAGAAGCTCAAATAATTTCTGTTTAATTTAAAAAAAAAAGTTTTATTCAACCACACAATGGCTAAGGAGCCCGAATTCTGTTTAGGATGAAGATTATATTAATGTTCCATATGGAAAAGCAATGATAACTGCTGAAGAACTGCTGAGTTGCAGCACAAAAGAAAAGTTAAATGTCATAAATCTTGTTTTCACAAAAATATTCCGAAAAAATCGGTAATGTGATTAATCATGATTAATCCATAGAAACCTGTGATTAACTTGATTAAAAATTGTAATCATTTCACAGCCCTACTATTTCTAAAGTATAAGAAGGAGAAGTGCAGAATATGCAATGTTCCGATACTAATGCGAGTAACGCAGTGATAGCTAACGCAGTAACTTTGTTCTGAATGAAACATAAGTCTGTTACATAGTTTCTGTTTTATGTTTCACAAAGCTAGTTTTAGACCTGTTGCATTAAATACTACCCTTAGAGTACTTTTTCTCTGTAGTTTGTGGGATTGCCGTTTTTTTGACATGTATTGACTTGGCCATAATTTTCATTGATATTATGGCTGTGTGAAATTAGTTGATATCATTGCTAGCCTAAAAGGCACCAGAATTACAAGTTTTTAAACCTAATTACTAATAGTTCAATGTAAAACACTGGTTAAATGTTCTAAGAGCGAGGGCTGCATCCCTGGCAGACAGCAGTGCGACTCTCTGCATATTAAAACACACATGTCACACAACAGTAGTATGATTGGAAAGTGGGACAGATGAGGTCTTGCAAAACCCACACGATCTCGTAACCTTGTAAAATAGAAAATAGATATCAAATGAAATAGCTGACTATTTTCAGTTAAATACTGAATTTCAATTTAATCAACAGGGGCATTAGTTGTGAGGAACATCCCTAATAATATCATTGTAATCACTGCACAGCAAATAGAGTCGCAGAGCCTAAAGGGTGAATAATCAGCGTTGATGGGTTGACTGCTGACAGCCATTAAATAAGCGAGTCATTTACAATCCAATCATATTATATAAGCCCAGTGGGTACGGCTTGACAAACAGTCACATTCCCAGGATGCAAGTTCTCCTGTCGTTGTACCGTGAGTAATAAACTGCTTCAAGTGTTGTCACCTGAGTCCGTTTGGATTGACAACTACATGTTTGAAAATAACAGAGGTCGGGTTGTTGAAAAGACGTAAAAAAGAACTAAGACTACACTGTCTGCAGTCGACTTTCATTGTGGCATGGTGATAAAATTGAATTTATGGTTCAACTATACGGCTTGGGATTTATCTGTCCATGCGGAGTCTGATGTTCTGTTAAGATTGCAACGCTAAGTCTGTGGAATACTCATTTCAGTAAAGCACTGAACCTCGTGACAACCACAAGTAGCCGGAGCGTCTACTGCAAATCCCAGGAGCTGCTCAGTGATTTAAAGAATCAGGGCGATAGATCTCTGTACTACTATGACCCTCGACTTACCTTCTACACTAAGAACTGCTAGAGCTAGGTACAAATCGGTGTTAGAGTTAGTAAATACAGGGCATTTCCCTCAGTCTTCATATGGCCCTTGTCATTGTTGACCTTTGATCATGAAGAGCACAGCCTAATTAGAAATAAACAACGGTAAACAATTAAAACGACGGTTTTAATTCGTTCTGACTCAATAACGTGCATTCATCAACAGAGCTACACATAGCAGCTCTTGATTATGTATTGCTTGACCTGCTGCACTAGCTCTGAAGAGGTGTCTTGCATTCGGTAACATTCTGTCTCTCTATGGTCTCATCTTATGATGGTTTGTCAGCTTTATTATTCTGAATTACCTCTCACATACACAAATGACAGCAACAATCTATATATACGAGAGGATTTCCCCTCTATGTGAATGAGTGTTTCTGAACATTTCCCTTTGCAGATGTATGGAGTAGAATCTTGTACAATCAGAGTTAAACTGCAATACAGCAAAACAGCACCTAGACATGTATGTGATGTTTCAGCTTCTTCTCTCAAGCTAGACCTAGAAGTGAAGAGTAATTCATATACAGGGGATTGAATTATTTACTACAACAGGTGGCTGTGGTAATACTACGCAGGCAGGGCTGTGTGTGAGCGGTCCAGCTTAAAGAGACTTACAAAAATTATGCTTGATTTCACTGAGGGGAGTCGGTCTGTAGTTTAACTGCAGAGCAATATGGACGCTGAGAACAATTAACACCTGCCGGTTTCTCAAAGCTCGCCACAGATGTGAACAAGACCTCTGACCATGGCAACTGTACCCAAAATATTTCGAGGACATGATAATTAAAAAAAGTTCAATGAAAATGAGACAAAATCAAGATTTCTTGACAGAGAAATAAAGATTAAATGACAAAGATTTGACAAAATATTTTCTATTTTTGTTTAAAAAAAACTAAGACAAAACAAATTCAGTGAAAGTGTGTAATCAAGTTTCTGCTCAACAGCAGCAGAACAACAATCATCCTACTGGTCTTATTTGATCAGGGGCGCGGCTCCCTTACCTCTTCTGGCTCCTGCTTAGGGGATGATTTCAATGACCCTTTGGACGCGGGAGACTGAAACATGAACACAGGGACCCATAGAATATAATCAGAGAAATACATCCTTTTACTTTCTTTGGTGACACCTCATCGTGCTTTAATGTTCCTCAAGTGAACACGAAGAACAGTGAGGAACAGACAAACACTTCCACAGTCAGCTCGAACACTATCAGCACGACATGAAGGTCCTCTTCAAAAGCTGCTTGAATGATTATTAAAGATGCCCCAGCAATAAGCTCTTTACCTAAAAGGCATCTGGCTTATTATCAAGAGGCCCCACATGGAAAAGCCTTCCTAGGATATCAAAAGATGTCTGCATTTGTTACGTGGAAAAGTTAAGCCGCGCTTACAGCTCCATATTATTGATTAGATGATGTAAGGTTGAATATGCCAGATGTCAGTGTTGAAATAAAGTGTTTTGATCCTTCTCTTGTCTCAATCTGATTAAACTGCTAGAAATGCAACCTCAACACATGGTGCCTCTGCATTTAAGAGAATAAAAAATAAAAAGTGTTGAAGTTTTATGCATCCTATCGGAGATAGAATCTACTACATAAAATAAATATTCAATACTTCGAGATTAAACTGCATTTGACAAATTCATTATGTAAAAGCACTTTGGAATGCAGATGGGGAAAACTTGAATCAAAGCCCCAAATTTCTGGTTAGAGGTTACCACTCTAGCCCCTCAGCCACAGCTGTTCCCCTCTGGGGGAATTTTTAGATGAAAATAAATTGAAAACATCAAGAACTGTGTTATTTATGTTGTTCTGTGGTGTAATTACATTATCCAAAATATTTTTTCACAATGTAATCATACATCTTTTTGTTAAGTATTTTAACTGAATTTAACTAAGTTAAGGCTCAGTTTGCAGCCCCTAACTGACATCCTGTGTCTCCTGAACATCACAAGAGAAACGCTGAAAGTAAGGATTTTCTTTTTACAGATTTTTTTGCTGAGAGGGCGAGCTCTGAATAATTCTACTAGTGAAATGCTCACGAAATACTTATTCCCATGATACCATATTTCAAGATGTCACCAGATACAGGGTTGGTTAGTGTTTTGATTGAGACCCCATCCAGCATTATAAAATGACATACGTGTTAACAAATGCATCAGTTCTCAAAATAGCTGCCAAAGACTTCACTAAATTCCTTCCCTGATTCTGATCTCACCTCTTTCTCTGTTTCAGAAACCTTGACCACAAAGTTGTCAGGAAAGACGCCGTCTCTACCACCGATCTCCCCTCGCCACCAACCAGGCTCCCCTGTGTCCTGTTAGAGGACCAACAGAAAAAGAGTGACACTGCTTTAGTAATCAGCTTGTGATTGTACTTAGTTAGATTTGAATTAAGAAATACATTTTTCATTTATTTTGATAATTTTGTATTAAATAGTTGCCAATAGGTATTGGTATTTTTTATATATTGTCCTGTGTTAATCTTAATAAACATGCACAGTGCATCAAAGGAAAGTAATCGGACTAGAATTTTGCACTGAAACTTTGGAAATAGTCTGGGAGTTTCTTCATATCGTTAGGATGAAACTTAGATGAGCTTAATTTCTTTGTGATTGAACAAAGTTGGAAATCTTTAAAACAGCTTCAGAAGGTGAAAAAAATAAAGCACCTTATAATCTAAAAGCCGATCGGCTGTAGAGCAGAAGCAGGAAATCATTATAAATGATTAAAAAATTAGTATCGAGAACGGCTTTGTGCAGTACAGTTCAAAACTGTTCCTAACAAGCACTTCTGGTGATTCTAGAGGCATATCGTACAGTCTCCACCAGATGGCGGTAGGCTTCCGAAAAAATGTGGTTATACATTTTTTGGGGAAACCCTGAGTTATCACACATCAACCACATGTCTGAGGGTGCTGAGGTGAGACCAGTCGTGATGCTCAGAATCTGTGTTTCAGCGTGTAATGGTTCACTTCTTAATGACATGTGAGACACTAGAGCAGGGACTAAGAGAAAGCTCTAAGCAAGACACCAGGCACTAATGTATCATATAACACAATTTAAATTACAAAATAAGAAAAAGAGTAAAGAGGTAAAAAGAAAAAAAGGTTTCTTTCACAGTCGGCCCAAATATTCATCACCTCGTCTTTTTTATTGATTTTCAAACTAACTGAAACGTGTCGTGACTTACACAGTCGGTTTAGGAATAGTCATTACTCCAGCCTCTTCCCATTGACCGAGCTAATATCTTCTTAGAAACCGTCTTCAGTAGGGATGCACGGATATGGAAATTCTTGGCCGATACCGGTACCGATATTTAAAATAACAATCTGGCCAATAGCCGATACCGATATTTGTTTATTTTCTTTTTGTTGTTATTCATTCACCCTTTTGTGCCAGAAAAATAATTAAATCATTATTTAAAAAGCACTATTAAAAAATGTTCAGCCCTTCATCACTCTTATCTTTTAATGACACAAATTGAATCAGATTTATGAAACAATCTTCGATTTAACTAAACTTTATTTAACAGAGACATATTATACCCATTTTACCGCAAGTTGAAATGGTTCCTTGAGATCTTAATGAAATGACTAACATATTTTGGTCAAAATATCACAAGGATAATTTAAAACAGCACCTTTTCCCTTGTTACCTGTGCATGAGACGGATGAATAGAGCCGATGCACATGAGAATAAAGTACTTAAACAGACGCTACGCTCATACTTTTTACGCCAAGTTACACTGCGTGAGTCAAGATAACTTAACAAGCCCTCCTCAGTTTTACCTGTTTTTAGTGTCGGGCAGAAATCACATCGCGTCAACACCCACCGTGGCCCTTCACGATGCTTGTTTTAATTAAACAGTCGGATTCCCCTGGTCCGCACCAGTTCTCAGTAAGCTGCTAGGCGCCAGCCGAGGCGCACTGCAGGGTGCCCCCCCCGTGCGAACGGAGGGTTCCCTCAGCGGGCGCCGTAGCTGAGGTGATCCGCGAGAAGGGCCCGACACGCGTCCAGAGTGGCCGCCGCTGACCGCGTACCCAGTCCCCTCCAACGGCCCGCCTTCCGCGCCGGCGATGGACACCGCCCCGCGGTCCAAGAGAAAGAAAGCCCCCCCACCAGTGACGCTGTGAGGTGCCAACGGATGAGGACCTCCCGGTGCCGCACACTGAGCCTCCGGCGGCGCGGAGAGGAGGGCGACGGAGCGACTGCTCCCCCAGCCGCGGCACGTGCCCAGCGGTTTTACCACAAATATGAACATCGGCCAATGATATCGGTGAAAGTCAAGTTTATTACCGATAAGCCGATATCAGTAAACGAGGCAAATATCGGCCGCTACCATGTTTTTTTGTGGGTGGATAGATTTGTTGCAGATGCACTCAGCCGATCGTGAAGACTCATATATATTTCAAAAGGCAAGATCTCCTGCTTTAGTTCTGAAAATGAAGCATGCTGATCTCGACCTGGAAAAATCATCGTCAGTCAAAATCCCAGTTTGTCTGATCACATCTCTATAGCGAAGTCTTATCTACAGGCAGTAGATAAGCCAAATTTTAATTACATTCTGCAGTCGCGAACAAGCACGTAACTGACATAAGAAGAGATCAGAGTGAACCTCAGTGATTCCTTCATCTTCTCTGGTTCATGTGTTTGCTGGTGACCCCTAAGGAAGGTCATTCTCCTCACTGAACTTTTGTATGGGTCAGTCCAGCTGTTCTGATTTCTCAATTCGTTTCAGTTTTAATGCAGTGAAGGGCCGGAGAGCTTTACCTTGCTCAGGACGTGGATGACATCTCCCTCTTTCAGGCTCAGCTCATCCTCGTTCGTGGCCTCGAAGGCATATGTGACCTTGCAGTACTCTTTAGCTGTGGAAACCAAGATAGTTGCATCTTTTAGGGAGGATCTGCAGATTTAAGGGGTTTACATGCAAAAGCACATAGATGTGCCAACATATACAGAAGCCAAAGATCTTGGTTTATCATGGTATATATGAAAGTCTGTATTTCTCTCAGGAATGTGAAGATCATATCTGCCAAACATAAATACATCAGCATTTCCAGTTTAGTTATTGTTACATAACTGGCTTTGACATAGGGCCAGAGAGAGATATTTCCCCCCTTATATCTACACCTAACACTGGAGCTTGAACGAATGGCAGATGTAAATACAATTAATCAAAGGTCACATACCATAAACAGGACAAACAGAAAAACTGTGCATCTCCCACAGCGATGATCTACTGACATTTAACAACACAGTTCACAAATCAAATTGTCCTTTCCACTACTTTCACAGTCTTTTACCTTTGCCTTTGCCGTCTCCGTCGGCTCTCTGCAAGTCTGTCATGTTGGGGAGGGCGGGCTTTGCAGCAGATGGTAATGATGGGACTGGCTAAAATGAAGCAAAGCATACACATGGAAATGATTCATTGGGCATGGGTATGATATGTGGCTTCATGTGGAGGAGTCCTGTGTGTGAGGCAGCTCGTGTTGGAAGGGAATGAGTAGAAACGTCGGAAAACATGACTCAGTGTTATTAAGGAGAAATGCTTATAAATGATGCTGTTGATTGAAAGAGTAATTACTGAAACAAAAGGCAAAGCAGTGAAACACAGGGGGAAGGGGGGTGGGGGCACCTTTCCAGCGAGGAATGTTGCAAGAATGTTGTACAACTTGTAAGCTGCCACTTACAAGTTGTGCACCATTGTGAGGTGACAAGAAGGATGCTGCATATCCACGGTTATTTTTACTGCAAAGATATGTGAAAAGCGAAGTTTGGGAGCATGCTACATGGATGTATGTGCGGAGTGGAGGAGACTGAAGGGGGAGACTGAAGGAAGTCGTGTTTAGGGGTAAACCAGAGAGTGACGGCTGTTGGGAAGAGAGAACAAGCCGAGCTTTTCAGAACAGAGCCATCTAATAAAGCTGCGAGTCTGTGTTATTGTTTGCTGCATGTCACTATATCATGTCAGAAAACTACTGACCTCTGTTATCACATGTATTTTATATATATATATATGTCAGCAGAGCAAGACAAAGAGCGAAAGGTAGAAACCCAAGATTCTGAATTTAGGGTCAGTGACTACATTTACATGGACAGCAATATTTTTAAGACAAGATATTATTTCAATTAGGAGTTTTACATGAGCTGCTAATAGAATATTCAATATTCCTGTTAACATGTAACATAGAAAAGTCTGAATATGGCTCACGTCGAGAGTATGTCCTACTTCTTGTTTGGACATTAAACGTTGTTAATAATTATATTAAAACGTATATAAGTCTACATGATGCGTCTAGGATCGGAAAACTCCATGTCTTATTCTGAGTATGACCTTATTCAGGTAATTCAGAAAATGCTGTTTACATTACATTTTCTAATTCAGAGTACTGGCTTAGTTGAGTTAGTATCAGAATCTTGGTGGCCATCTAAACAAGTCTAATTCACTCTTGAGAAAAACGAGACCTGAAAGAAGCAAGACTCAGTCTTGCATAGTACATATACAGTGCCTTGCATAAGTATTCACCCCCCTTGGACTTTTTCCCATTATGTACTGTTACTAACTGGAATTCAAATAGACTTAAATAAACTTTTTCCCGTTTGATCAACAAAACATGCATAGTACTTTGGAGGTGCAAAATAAATGTTATTGTGACACAAACAATAATGAGAACAAAAAAGTTGACATCTGTTGGGTGCATAAGTATTCACCCCCCTGTGTCAATACTTGGTAGAACCCCCTTTCGCTGCAATTACAGCTGCAAGTCTTTTGGGGTATGTCTCTACCAGCTTTGCACATCTAGAGATGGAAAGGTTTGTCCATTCTTCTTGGCAAAAAAGATGAAGCTCAGTCAGATTGGATGGAGACCGTCTGTGAACCGCAATCTTCAAGTCTTGCCATAGATTCTCTATTGGATTGAGGTCTGGGCTTTGACTGGGCCATTTTAAGACATTAACATTCTTTAATCCAAACCATTCCTTTGTAGCTCTGGCTGTATGTTTAGGGTCATTGTCCTGCTGGAAGATGAACCTCCGCCCCAGTCTCAAGTCTTTTGCAGACTGCATCAGATTTTCTTCAAGGATTTCCCTGTATTTGGCTCCATCCATCTTTCCCTCTATTCTGACCAGTTTCCCTGTACCTGCTGAAGAGAAGCATCCCCACAGCATGATGCTACCACCACCATGTTTCACTGTTGGGATGGTGTGCTCAGGGTGATGGGCAGTGTTGGGTTTTCGCCACACATAGCGTTTTGCATTGAGGCCAAAAAGTTAAATTTTGGTCTCATCTGACCAGAGCACCTTCTTCCACATGTTTGCTGTGTCTCCCACATGGCTTCTGGCAAACTCCAAACGGGATTTTTTATGGATCCCTTTCAACAATGGCTTTCTTCTTGCCACTCTTCCATAAAGGCTAGATTGGTGGAGTAGACGACTAATAGTTGTCCTGTGGACAGATTCTCCCCCCTCAGCTGTGGATCTCTGCAACTCCTCCAGAGTAACCATGGGCCTCCTGGTTGCTTCTCTGATGAATTTTCTCCTTGTCCGACTCTTCAGTTTGGGTGGACGGCCTCCTCTTGGTAGGTTTGTGGTTGTGCCATATTCTTTCCAAGCTCTGGATATTTTTTTATAACCTAACCCTGCTTCATATTTCTCCACAACTTTATCCCTGACCTGTTTGGTGAGCTCCTTGGTCTTCATGATGCTGTTTGTTCAGTAATGATCTCCAACAAACTCTGAGTCCGTCACAGAACAGGTGTATTTATACTGAGATTAAATTGCAGACAGGTGGACCCTATTTACTAATTATGTGACTTGCAAATGTGACTTGTGAATGCAATTGGTCGCACCAGATCTTTGTTAGGGGTTTCACAGTAAAGGGGGTGAATACATATGCACTCAACACTTTTCAGATTTTTATTTGTAAATAATTGTGAAATCCATGTAATATTTCCCCCCACTTCCAAATGATGCACTATTTTGTGTTGGTCCATTACATAAACTCAAGGTGAAATAAATTTTAATCTGTGGTTATACCATGACAAAATGTAGAAAAGTCCAAAGGGGGTGAATACTTATGCAAGGCACTGTATGTGCCGATGGCAGGGGAAAAAAACAAACAAGTGTGTTCACAACAAACAGAACCTTCATATGAATCTGGTTTTGTTCCTTCAGTGTAAACAAAAAAACAACTGAACTTTAGGCTAAATGTGTGTCAGGTCAAATCAGGAAACAATACATAAGTACCTAATAGGGCTGAACGATTAATTGCATTTGCGATAAAATCGCAATATGATAAAACGCGATTTTCTAATCGCAACGTGCACGATTAAAACGTGCGAAAGAGAGTAGGGCATTGGGCTGCTGTCCTCACCCGCAGCAAGAATGCCGCGGGACCACAAAACTCCTCTGATCAAGAAGATAGTGAAGCAAGCCTGCATCACCTACAGGGTCCTAAAGTCTTCGGCTGACGTGGCGGACTCACAGAGCAAGCTCATCCCGCTGCTGACCGCGTTGCGGGCGGCGGACCAGAAAATCGCTCCCCGGAAAAGCAAGCCGTGCTCCGGGCCGACGGGGCTCCAGAGCCCCCCGGTCACCAACATGCACATCTGCGAGACGGAGGTGTTCAGCATGGGGGTGTTCCTGCTGAGGCCCGGCGCCTTCATACCGCTGCACGACCACCCGGACATGAACGGGAATCTACGGAGCTGCTGATCCGCAAGCTGCCCTTCCAGCGCATCCAGCTGGCCCGCCGCATCCGCGGACACAGAGCTTAAACTGCTGCTGCTCCACTTACTATAACAACGCCGCATTCCAACACTTATAAAATACAATTCAATGTGGAAGTAATCCAAGTATTCAGAATACGTATATAGAATATAGTATCCTTCCCAACACTGGAAATGTTACTGACTTGGGAGCAGTACTATAATTTAAAAAATGTTTTTCTCAAGACGGTAAATTTTGCACACAGGTGCATGCCTTGTGTTTATACTTACAATGACTTTGATTAAATTACTTAAATGCACACTGATTTGTTGTTCTTGTTTCTGTAATGAGCCGTTAAATTAAAATGTGGGAAAGAATATTGTACAGTAAATGTATCTAATATTGTGTTGGTCATATTTAAATCATTCATTATGGTTTTTTTTGGGGGGGAAAAGAAGATCAAATAAAAAAATCGCATATTAAATCGCAATCGCAATATTTGGGGAAAAAATCGCAATTAGATTATTTTCCCAAATCGTTCAGCCCTAGTACCTAATATAGACACAGATACACCATATAGATGCAGTTATGCTAGGTCACTCAGTCTAGTTACTTATACTGCTGCAAATAACTGTCACATTAATTGTGGGAGTGAAAATAAAACTCATGCATGTGCACCAACTTCCACAATGATTGAAACTTACAAAACAGAACAGACAAAAGTGACCATGATAACAACACGCATTTAAGATGCATATTTCTATGTCGGTGTCCATAAATCTCCACAGAGTTTTATGCACCTGGCCTCAGGTCTACTTGCAAAACATATTCGTTTCAAATCTGTACTCTGGATGCAACAGGTATTAATTTCACTTAATAGCACATACAGTTATGGTATGTGTTGACTTTTAATTTGTTCTGTGTGGCACGAGTCTCCAACCTGGATAGAGGCCTTAAAGCAACACTATGTATCTTTTTTTTCATAAAATTTACAGATTTGAAGTGGTACAAAGAGTTGGAATAGGTACAACTTCGCCACTTTACTTTCAACTCTTTACTCTGTGTAACTTTGATGAGTGGTTACGCTCTCCCGAGAGAAGTATGGAAGTCACTGATTCAATATGAAGTATTCTGAACAGAGTTTGGTGTGTTTGTTATAGCTGCAGCTCACCACAAAATTAATTAATGTGGCGGCAGAGGGCGCTGTCGCTCAGCAACAGTTAAATAGTGACGCTTTACTGTAGAGCGCTGCTATGCTGCTTGTGTTGTGGTGCTGAACAGAGAGAGAGAGAGAGAGAGAGAGAGAGAGAGAGAGAGAGAGAGAGAGAGAGAGAGAGAGAGAGAGAGAGAGTCTCTGTCTCTTCCTTCTCTCTCCTATCTTTAATGTTAGATGGTCAATTACTATAAATTGATGGCCTTTTCTTTCTTCAACACTGCTCATATAATATATTATGTCACATTGTCACATATATACAGACGTATGATGATACTTTTTCATGTTCACCTTTCACATTATGTTTGGTGTAGATTCTGAGTTAGCATCACACTTACTCTGTCCTTCTTTTCCTCTTTTTCAGGGCTGGGCAGACGGACCCTAAGTTTGACCGACCCTTCCCGGAAAATATCTCCGAAGCCGATACCCCGGATCTTCTTGGGCTGAGCAATAACTCCATTCCCTGAGGTGGCCTGAGGCGATGTGGGGGTGGCAGTGCTTTCTATTCCACTTCCATCTGGGGAGCAGAGACGACACAGTGCAACAGAGGGTGAATAAATCCACCAATGTCACATTTTATTGCGTTTCCTTCCTACTGCAATAAAGTGATAAAGTAAGAGGATTTGTTCTGGAGAATAAACTTTTATCCCTTTTTTGGACACCAGGGGGTGCTAGAATTGTTGTAGTGTACAACCAAAGATTTACAGCGTCACATCCTGAAGGACAAGAATACTAAAAGCTCAGCACTTTCCATGAATGGCAATAGTTTACCACAACTCTAATGGAAAACATTTTATTACACTTTTTGGATCCCTTAACATGCACACGCAAAGAAGTAGCTCCTAGTCAGACGAACAATTTAGCAGATTAAAGTTAGCTCTTGTTGACGCTTGTTACAACTGGGCTGCAACCCGTCCAAACTGCTCCAATACTTGATTTAATAATGATTAACCAACAACAGGGAAAACTGTGAAATATATATCATCTGAAACATTTAAATAGACTAGAATTTAATCTGAATAGAATTAAATAACAAGAAAAACTGTCTCTTTGCAACAGCCCTGAGCTTTGTTTGCTATCGTGTCAGAGCAAACATTAAACAATTCCAGTATTCCTTCTCTAGTGTTTAGCCAACCGAGCTGCACCCTTCCCATTAATGAAGTCTGGCTTGTTTTTTCGGTCTCTGTCCTTACCAGTCTCATCTGCTGGGGTGTCGACTGACTCTCCGTCCTCTCCCATGGCGTCCAGCTCTTTGACAAAGTTGGAGGGGAACAGTCCCGACTTGCCGTTTACGTTACCGTTCCACCAGCCCTCTTCAACCTGCAACACAGGAAAAGAAATGGAGCAATGAGATAACGTCAACAACAGTTATGTAATTTCCTCACCCCCAACAAGTTAATAAGTGGTGATTCTTAGGTCCAGTGCTTCTCTGGTCAACAGCCAGACTATTTCAAATTCGACTATGCTCCCAATGCACCTAATTACGCACATATCCTACTATACAACTCTGTAAAGCCTCATTATGAACCGCTAGATTGATAAATGCTTTAGAAAACCCATCCCAACATTTTATCCTGCAATTAATACAGTAAGAAAATGTAATCATGGGGAAATTGACCTGCCCGTTCGAATCCATTTCATCCAGCAAAATGACATTAATGATTTGTTTTACTGCTCAGAGTAGTTCAGCAGACACATATAAACATTTTACAGCTACATATTAGCACTTATGACTTTGCACCTAGACTCAAAGTGCTCTCTGCTGCTCACAACTCTCACTTGTTCTGACTTGCCGCCACCACAGATAGGCTGTCAGTGTATCTTCAGTGTTTAGAGGCATAACATACAGTATGTGTAGTATTACAGTGAAGCTTGTTTAGCCTGAACACTGCAGGTCGGCAAATGAAAAGCGCAGATGTCACCATTAATTCTAATTTACTTTTCAAAAGGAAACCATTAGATTAGACAGGGAACTTAATATACACTGGTTCAGTTTCTTAGACAATTATGAACTATAATAGTCAGTAATGGTGATAAAGTACCTCTTCAATGATGTCTACGATTTCTCCAATCTTCAGCTCTAGCTCGTCTTCATTCTGCGGCTGATAGTCGAACAGCGCCTTGCACTGTCTCCTCTTCGGCTCTGGGAAAACAAAGGAGGCCCAAGGAACACCAGTTAGTCAACCAACCTGCTGCGTGGTCTCACATATTCACTAGTCTGTGTTTGTTTGTTTTTTCAGCTCACAGGGAGAGTGCTTGGCTGTTGTGTATGTAAACGTCAGAATGATAAAGAGGCGGGACGGGGGACGGGGACTGGGACAGGTGACATGCAAGCAAGGTGCAAATCAAGGAAATGGGAGGACGATCGAGAACTCCACCCCAGACGGGACGGTCCCGCAAGGGTGATCCTTTGGCAGGCAGCAAACACACCCTGCTGAGCAAACACAGCTACCGATTATAGACACATACAAATACTGACGTGCATAAACGATCAGACTGCGACCATTTAGTGCCATTTTGCAAATGTTTTAGGAGACAGTGCGACTAAATTTGACTTGCATCATCATTGTATAGGCCAGGGGTTTTCAACTGGTTTGGTCCGGGGGACCACCATTCTGACTAGAAAGTAATCCGCGGCCCACTGATGTGCCTATGCGCGCGTGCCTACGTGTGTGTGTTTGTGTGTGCGTGCATGTGGATAGAAGGAAGTTTTTTGGGAGAACTGCTACTGGATAGATGTAAGTGTTATTACTCTCCTAAGAAATTGTTTCTCAACTAGCGAACGTGGTAAAGTTGACTGTTATTGCAATTAATTGTTTTGGCTATTATGCTAATAAATTTTTCTTATTACAGTAAGTATTTGTTTTTCGCTCTTTTGTTTTATTTAATATTTTCATTATTAATTCTGCCTTTTTGGGCCTTCTTTTTGGGAAAATAAAAATTTCCATCACACAAACTACATCTCCAACACCTCCTGAGAGTTTTTCTACCCAGGTCAACCGCTCTTCTACATCTCCCTTTAACACGCATGCACAGGGGGAAACTACTGGCAGTTTCTAGCCCCAGACGGTTTCAAGGTTCCCCTCATCACCTTTATATTATTATAGACATATTTTTCTTATCTTAGATATTTTTCACGATATTCAAGAGTAATCTGGAAATGTGCTGAAATATCAAAGTTTATTTCACGGACCCCCTGCAATGCCGTCGCGGACCACCAGGGGGCCGCGGACCCCTGGTTGAAAACCCCTGGTATAGGCCATCACGTGAAATGCCAGTAATGAGCGAGAATTTGCGTGTCTGTCAGACTGGCAGCATGCACACACACATCCTCGCACACACACATCCTCACACACACACAATGAACAGCCTCACCAACGTCGGACGGAATACTCTTAAGAATTAAAAGTTCATTGCTCTTTGAAAGAGTTTAATTAATTAAAATTAGGAATCGGAATCAAATCGATTTGGCGATACCTAGCCCTAATCTGCATGCACTTAAAGACACGGAAGTAAAAGTGCAGAATAGCAGTACAATTTCAGAATGATATATCCCCGGAGGAGAATTAAATCTGATGTAGGAGGCGGTGGGTCCTAGTGGTTAGAGTGGTGGTTCTTCAACAAGAAGGTTAACGGTTCAAACCCCACTCTCTCTCCCATATGCATGCTGAAGTGTCCTTGGCAAGATACTGAACCCCTAAAATGGCCCCTCATGAATGTTGTATGTACTAATTGTAAGTCGCTTTGGACAAAAGTGTCAGCCAAATGCCATGCAATGTAATGTAATGTCAGATTTGGACACAGTGGAGGACATGATTAGAATAAGTCTTGAGGGAAATGGCTTGGAGGAGTTTAATGCTAAGGAGGTTGTACAGATGAGGTTTAGTCAGGGCAAAAGGCCAAAAGAGCTAAAAGGCCCGAATACAAGGGCAGTCCTTCAGAGGTGCCAGGCCCTAGTGGTCCAATGGGAGGGGAAGCAGAGGCCTACTGTAAGAGGAAGTTCCTTGTAAAGTGTTGATTTGCATGTCGTTGTAAGTGGTGCACTTCATTTTGTGCTGGTGCCCCGCTAATGTTTTCAGTAAGGAGCACCAGTGCTAATTGTGAAAAAAGTTAATCTTGAGTAAATGAAAAAACATTTCCTTTACGTGGTTCCTCCCGGTGCAAATCTCAGCAGTCACCATAATTATGGCGACGTTCAAAAAAGTAGACTCTCTATAGACAAAAAAATGTCATTGGTCTGACTGGTGCACCAAACATCTAGCCGGTCTGTCTTTGGATTTGATCGACTTGAGTCGCTCCCTCATCTCATCTGCAGAGTCTACACTCACAAGCCCAGGCTGCCAAATGTTTAATATTTATTTGAAATTATGTTTTATTTATTTAGGATATCTTAATATTTGTAATTCTAATTCAAATATCAGACTTAATATTCTTCAGAATTAAGTTTATTGCTCTTTGACAGGATGTACTTGCAGGATTATGCTATAATAATACCGATATGCAGGTAGTTTAAAACGGTTTCACAATGATAAGAATAATTTTACCTATCTCAGTAATGTCTCCAACAAAATATCGTCCAACAAAATTTGTAATTGTGACAGGCCTACCTTGAAAACATTGGTACTGTAAATGTACCAATACTGTATATATCCTTACCTGAATCAATATGAATCCAATCTCAAATCAATTCGAAACTTTGTGAATCAGAATCGAATAGATTTGGGTAATAGACGGCGATACCCACGCCATAAGAAATTAACAATATATGTGGGAACTGTCAAAATAAGGAATAATAGGTGTATTTTGCCATGCAAAAAGGCACAGTAAAAAATTGTGGGCTGAATGCTGAATAAAAAGTTAGGCGCACTGGTGAAACCAATGTAAAGATTTAGTCTGGAGCACTGCTAGGTGGAATAGGAAAAGAAAAAACAGCATCCCTGATAGAATCTTCAAACAAGACTGAACAGGGAGGAGGTTTGCACACAGAGTACATGCATATGTTCTCATGAGAGGATACAGGAGCTCCAACGCAGGAGACACAGTTAACAAATTACTAGCGGAGTTTGCTTTATCCTGCCAAACGCAAGATGATGAGAAATTGTAGGAAAAGTATATAAAAAAAAAAATGTAATACCTGTGTAATTTAACCTAATATTCCAGTCAATAACAATTGATTTACTCTAATGTGCCCAGTTGTGGTAGGAAGTAGTTATGTCACACAATTTGATGCTAAAATTCTGGAAATATGAAGGTCCGTTTATTTCTATAGCAGCAGTGGCACTAAAGGTACCGGTGATGTTGTGAGACATGATTTGTCAGTTTTCAGTCTGAAGGGGGCAGTATAGTGAAGCTAAATTTTGTAGGCTAAAGTGAAAAACCCAAAGAAAAGAAGAAAGACGGCAGACACAATAACAACTCGACAGCACTGAGAAGAGTGCATGAGTGTTTTCTAAAAAAAATATCTATTTGCGCAGGAACCTTCCTTACTAAGTGAAATGAGCCGGGAGTATTTCAGCAATCGCTATAATAAGAGGTATTGTAATTCTCTAAATGAAGAGGAAAAGATCTCTAATGCTTCCTAAGTTATCTCCTTTGGCGTAGAAAACTTAGGAACATCCTTTATGAAAGGAAAGGAGAAAATGCTGTCCCAGAGTTATTTGCGACAGCAACATTTAAAGCGACACAGTAGTTGTCCTGGAAAGACCCATGTAAATATAAATATACAAGACATCTGTTTCATTATGATCCGAAACTGATGAAGGTTCCTAAAAACTCATTTCTGGATACTGTGAAGGCCTGATTTAATAAATTACTTCTTTTAAACACAGAGAAAAGTACAGCTTCGTACTTTTTGCCGCTGCTGGTGGCTGAGGCTGGAAGCCTCCAGTTGGGATGCCGATTGTGCTCATCCTCTGGACCAGGTTGGCCACGTTCCCTGCGCTTTTCTCTCTCCTCTGAGGCTGAGAGGTCTCCTCTTTAGGCTCACTCTTTGTTTCCTTGGCCTCTTTGGATTCCTTCTTCAACTCCTACATAAAAAACACACACATACAAGATACATTAAGAATTTTCTTTTACAATTTGTCTTCATTTACAGTAAAATTCTAAGATTCCAAATGTAAAACAGACAATTTCACATTTCAGATTTCCGCTCTTCCATCTCTAATATACACATATACCTAATTCTGCAACTCCTCATACTTATATATTTTTTTAATACAATAAAATATATTTTTTAACTGGAAATCAAAAAGTGGATATTTATTATTTATTTATGATCTTTGTCGGGATTGCATTGTTTACTATAGTTTGCACAAAGTCAAGTGATTCTCCCATTAGGGCAAGGCGATATGGCCCCCCAAAAAAATTGCAATGTATTTATGCTATATCGCGATACACATCTTTATATTTTGAAATCTCCACTAAATCGCTGTACACATGTTAAATTCCTAAAAGTCCACAGGAAATGGCTAAGCTAGCTGACATTGGCATATCCAACAGTCCCTGAATGCACCTTGTCAGAAGATATCAGCGGACATTTAGGCTTAAAACACATTGTACAATTCACAGATTCCAAATGTGAGGATATGAATACTGGTTTAGCAGATCATAACTGGAAAACGGCAAAATACAATCCCAAACTTTCCTGTGTTCCTATTAGAACTGCAGGCACTCAACACAGTGTGGCGGTCCAGACCTCTTCTAGATGTGGCCAGAGAAACTGTTTTGCCACATTAACAAGAAACACAATGAATCTCAATTTTGACTCAAAGTTGATTTTCAACAGAAATGCACAACATGCAGGAGGCAAACACCTGATAAATTAATAGTGTTGTCAGACCTTGGTTAGATGGAATGGGGAAATGTGAGACAAGGTAAATCAAAACACATTAAATGGTGAATTAAAATGTGTGGCTCAATCAGCCTTCTGATGAGCTACAGATTCACAAAGTGTCACTGCCAGTGCAGCATTGTACTAAGCACAGCCCACTCATGCTGAATCTAGCTGTCGCTAATGATCCCAATCATGTCACAGTCAGGCGGTGAACCAGCTGCTGTGTTCTCGTGGCCTGGGAAACTCCCTGACTACAGCACAAAGTCCATGTCACACCTTCACTTACTCTTGTCAGGATTTCAGATGGAAGGTATGTATATAGATTGCGCGTCACATTACGTCTTGTGTTGTTTAGCCGATTTAAAAAGTGGGTTTTATTAACTGTAAAGTGAAAACAAACACAAAGTAAACATCAGTCCTGTACATTTCCTAATAACTTGTGATCAGTGATGGTGTTTATTGTTAAAGTGTAAAGCGAGCACAGGTCAGCAGGGGAGTAAAGAGGAAGCAGACTCTGACAGAGACTCAGACAGAGGCAGTCCAACCTTTTAACGAGGGTGTGTCCTGATCCTGAAGCAGCTGTGATTATAATCATTCAACAGTGGAAACCTGCTAAAACAGTGAACGTATCAGAAAACATGACTCGCTTATGTTCAGTCACTGCATTGATGCAGAGTCGTCCACCTCTATATAGGAGCCCAAACATTAGCACATTTGCTGCTGCTCCTATTACGCTCTGTGCTGTGTGCGTCAACCTCACCTGACGTAGCTGTTACTCTATTCCAGCCACATGATTGGTTCGGCGCTATTCTCAATTCTCATCATCATTGGCTGTTTGTGTTGTCTTTCAAAACATGGATGGAATGAGTTCTATCAAAGTTATATTGACCATGTCTTAAATTTCCATCGATGAAAAGTTAAATCGCGATAATCTTAATCTCACCATATTTATTGTTTTATCGCCCAGCCCCAATAGATTTATACTCAAAATATAATGTATGATCATGCTGGGACTTTAACATAAACATGCAAATGCAACCATCCATTTTGGATACTCTTATCCTTTGCATCCTCTGATGATAACACAAAAATTATCTCTATTCTAATGTTTGTGCAGTTGCTCCAATATAAAGCTGTGTGTACTCTATATTGGTGATACACAGACAGACTTTGTAGTATAAGTATAAGTACAAAGTACATATAATGGACTGATCACCATGTTAGACATACATAGGCAGTCTACTACACTAACAATCCATGTACACGTACAGGTAAGTTAGTTCAAACAAACAATCAGAGTTTTTTGTAAGCCTTCGTTGATCGACCGCTGAGCCTCTGAATGTTTACAACTGAAATACAGCAGTCAACAAACAAACAGGTTACACAAACTCTCCAAAAAATATGTAGGGCTCAAAGTGTCCTCTCCAATATCACAGTCAGTTGCTCTTTTCAGTGCTGCTTCTGATCCCCACCGTGTCCAGCTCAGAATGGTCTGCTCAGATTCTATGTTCAAAAAGCTGTTATCAACTGTTATGTCAATTAATGCTAAACAACATTAACAGGTCCCAGTGTGTTTCTTTTGGAGATGTTAACATGCATAATCCTCCTTTTATCCCTATGGACTCAATAATTGCTTAAGTGCCTTCCACTAAAACCAGGGGACTCAGACTGTTCTTAGGCCGAGAACTTGCATATTAAAAACTCTAAGTGTGATGGTCTTCAAACCACTCGCACTAAACCCAGGTGCAAAGTAAGATCTTTATATGAATGTTTAAAGGTTATGGAATCAATACATTTTTAACCGAGCCTATCCTACACTCCTCAGCTCTCTCCTGTTTATCGCTCAGTGTAGACTGAAGTCAAAGGGGGACTAAGCTTTTGTTGTGACAAGTTACTGGTCCCAGAAAGAGCCCCGCCAAGTCGGTCTATCTTTTGTAAATCACAAAATCAACATATTAGTCAAAGAGATTGGTGTGTGAGTGTGGCTAAAACATAAACCAGTTAACTTTGCAACTCTACTGTAGATGAGATCCAGCTGTGTGTTTGTGTGTGTGTGTGTGTGTGTGTGTGTGTGTGTGTGTGTGTGTGTGTGTGTGTGTGTGTGTGTGTGTGTAAATAGACACACACACACACACACAGGGGCTTTACGAATGTGTGACAACACACAACCATACAGTGAATGGTGGTGTGTTGTTTAAACACTGTATAAACACATCTACTAACTGTTTTACACTTA
The DNA here is from genome assembly GCF_947347685.1 of Pleuronectes platessa. Taxonomy (NCBI): domain Eukaryota; kingdom Metazoa; phylum Chordata; class Actinopteri; order Pleuronectiformes; family Pleuronectidae; genus Pleuronectes; species Pleuronectes platessa. Next base: position 5,928,960 of record NC_070642.1, read on the forward strand.
CAACTGTCACACATCCAGGGTGTTAATTAGAGAGAACCCATTCTATCACCAACAGCAGAAATAATAATGAAGCAAAAAATGTTTTGATGTTAGATGTAAATCCCCCGTTGTTTACCTTCACTGTGTCATAAACACACGGTCACATAAAATCATACATGCACAGGATAGACTGACGATGCTGGATTTTGAGGCCGATACAGATTTCAGAGAGTGGAATATATAGATATCAATATATCAGGCAATATTGCTTCATATTCTTCCACCTAAAAAAATTCTCAGACTCGTTATTCACACTCCAGCAATGTATTTCACACAATAGTCAGCAATTTCATAGCTTCAGTCTGTGCCACAGTCTGCTTAGCTGTGATACACACTCTGCTACCTGTGCTGCAGACAGTGATGTAAACAGTGGAGTTGGAGTGCGCTCTGCTGGACAAACTATATGATGATCCAACACAATTTTATATTCTCCAAAGCATCATTTTCTTGATTATGTATTGTAACAGATCCAATACATCCTAAACCCTATACATTCATAAACACTCTGATATACCTGTGATAGGTTAACATTGTCCAACGAAATCTGCTGACTGATATATTGCTCAAGCTATAGTGAAAAGTAGATGCTTGCACACCCAGAAAAACCCACAGACACACACACACAAAGATGCTGACAAGCAGACCTTAAAATATTTTTTTGGACCAGCTTATCAACAGACTCCAAACCTTCGCAAAAAAACTTTGAACAAGACTTATATAATAAATCAAATGACCAGAGACATTTCTATCTAAATGAATATGATCTTCCCCTGATGACAATAATAAATAAAAAAAACTAATTTATGCCACAATCCTGACTAACAGTCCTTACCATCTGCAGCATGTGTCATGTCCCCTGATCTTTCAGCTACCAAACAAATGAAAGCAGGAAGATTAAATACAACATGTCAGAAGACTGCAGGGTTGTCGGGAACAAAGTTCAACAGCCAGCAGGCTCCTTAGAGGATTAGCTATCCAAGCTCAGTGACTGGGCCAGGCTACTTAGCAGATTACCTATCTCACTACGCAGGATTATAGGACGGGGAAAACAGTCGAGATGAGCGAGGAACCAGAAAAGGAGATATCTCTGTAGTGAATCATTTCACAGTGCATTAGCTGCCCAAACACCCTGTACAGAAAAGGAGGATTTCACATAAACACACTCCGGTGCCTCAAGAGCTAGATCTAATCATAACAACAGATGACTCAGCTCGTTTCTTCACAGATCCTGTGTGTCTGCTGGATCTGTTTGAGAGACGGGTTGACTACTTGTTACACTCAACACAATAAAGGCTTGAAGTATAAAAGTGTTATTATGGATTCCTCGTAAACCCTGGAGGACAGGCTTTGAGTGGAAATAGGAGTAATAAAGTTGGGTTAGGTGCTTAAGTAAATTAAAGTGTGTTAATCATCATACCTTTTGATGACAATATTTAGATAATCATTTATCTATTTACAAATAAAACAATGTTTCACTTATAAGCCACTTTCATGTAGCACTTTGTAGTTTGGCTTTTTTTGAAGCAAGATATACTGAATCGTTTCTTGTTGTTCTGGGTTTGTACCCTCCTGGTTGAATGCACATATTGTAAGCCACATTGGTTAAAAGCGTCAGCTAAATGAAATGTAATGTAAAATGTAAAGATGATCTTGCAGAGCTATACAATTTTAAAACCTAGTTTTCTTTAACAACCACTGACAGTGGATTCATTATTCATAACAAGCATCAGACTGCACAAGCCCATGCTTTTAGCTCTGTGTAATGAGTAGTTACTAGACCAAGAGGGACAACACGGCGCAGATGAAGAGCTGCCTAGAAACAATTAAATAACTACAGGGTCACTCAGAGAGCATATCCCTGCCAATAAACCCTTATGAAACCACATTTAAATTCATTTGATACAGAGTATTATTTGGATCTGCACCAAATTGCACACACTCTGCTAAACATGCCACTTTTAGTCAAGATCAATAAATTATTCTCTGAGAAATTAAGGAAAATGTGGAAGAACAGGTTGAAAAACAGAGAAAAGCTATTCCTGGATCCAGCCCCTGATCCGATCCACACCAAAATTCTAGGGATGCACCGATATGGAAATTCTTGGCCGATACCGATACCGATATTTAAAATAACAATCTGGCCGATAGCCGATACCGATATTTGTTTATTTTCTTTTTGTTATTATTCATTCACCTTTTTGTGCCAGAAAAATTATTAAATCATTATTTAAAAGGCACTATTTAAAAAAAATGTCAGCCCTTCATCACTCTTATCTTTTAATGAGCACAAATTGAATCAGATTTATGAAACAATCTTTGATTTAACTAAACTTTATTTAACAGAGACATATTATGCCCATTTTACTGCAAGTTGAAATGGTTCCTTGGGATCTTAATGAAATGACTGTAACATATTTTGGTCAAAATACCACAAGGATAATTTAAAACAGCACCTTTTTACCCTGTCTAAAACAGCCCTGTTAAAGTATCATTATAGAGAACGCTCTTCTCATTGATTTACGGTAGCAGTATTGCCCGTTTATTAGATGTGTTACGGCTTCGGTGTGTATGACGCATGTTGTCAATTCCCTTGTTACCTGTGCATGAGACGGATGAATAGAGCCGGTGCACATGAGAATAAAGTACTTAAACAGACGCTACGCTCATACTTTTTACACCAAGTTACACTGCGTGAGTCAAGATAACTTAACAAGCCCTCCTCAGTTTTACCTGTTTTGAGTGTCGGGCAGAAATCACATCGCGTCAACACCCACCGTGGGCCTTCGCGATGCTTGTTTTAATTAAACAGTCGGATTCCCCTGGTCCGCACCAGTTCTCAGTCAGCTGCTAGGCGCCAGCCGAGGCGCAACGCAGGGTGCCCCCCCGCGTACCCGGTCCCCTCCAACGGCCCGCCTTCCGCACCGGCGATGGACACCGCCCCGCGGTACAAGAGAGAGAAAGCCCCCGCACCAGTGACGCCGTGAGGTGCCACCGGATGAGGACCTCCCGGTGCCGCACACTGAGCCTCCGGCGGCGCGGAGAGGAGGGCGACGGAGCGACTGCTCCCCCAGCCGCGGCACGTGCCCAGCGGTTTTACAACAAATATGAACATCGGCCAATGATATCGGTGAAAGTCAAGTTTATTACCGATAAGCCGATATCAGTAAACGAGGCGAATATCGGCCGCTACCGATGTTCGGCCGATAAATCGGTGCATCCCTACAAAATTCAATGGGTTCTTCCACCCAGTTTCATGATAATCTTTCCAGCAGTATTTCCATAACCCTGATTACTAACAAACTTTTTTACCTTCAATAATCTCAGATCAACCATTCCATTTGTCATTATTTACGGATACACAAACTCTGAGTAAAGGCGTGTTTAAGCACAACCTATCTTTAACCTACCTATCTTCGCATCAGGATTTCTGAATTCACAAAGAATGGCCTTTAACCAAAGCAGTAGAGAGAAATGGGTTTAAGGAAAGTCTAATAAAATCTATTAATTCACATACTGTACATCGTCACCTGACTGAAACAGATGTAGCCTGTGTCTTACCCTTTGCAGACCACTATGGTCTACTAATGCTCACAGCTCCAAGGATTCACCTTAATGGTCCAACATTAAAAGGCTCCCAGGAAGTGCATGGAGAACGTTCCACAGGAAAAACTCTGTTACAACTTAGTATGTGATATGATCCATATGGCAAAACAGAGGAGCGACTCTCACCTTCACAAAGTTGTCAGGGAAAAGCCCCCTTTTCCCGTTGAGGTCCCCCTCCATCCAGCCGTCCTCATCTATGTACCGCACATTCTTGATGATGTCACCTATTCCAAGGGTGAGCTCGTCCTCATGGAGCGCGTCATACTCGTACTCCGCAACAACCTCTGCTCAGGACGAGGGTGAATGAGGAAACAAGCAGAGAAAAAGAAAAGAGAGAGGAAGGTACCAGGAGGAAGAATGGTGCAGAGGAAGCCAGACAAGGAGAAAAAAGGAGAAAAACAAGGAAGGGTAAGGAGAAGGGAGAGGCAGAAAGAAGAAGGCCATGGGACGGGAGAGATAAGATGAGGAAGTTTAGGAAAAGAAAGGGGAGATAAGAAAAACAATAACAGAGAATTAAACAAAACATCATAATGACTTTGCGATAAAGATATTATATAAGTAATAAGTAATATCTCTTACCAGATCGCTGGTAAACATGGAGTGGCAAACACAATGTTTTTTTACTTTATGGGAACTGTTGCTAGCAACTATAACTAACAAAATATATGCTGCCCCCCCCCCCCCTCGTATTTTATGGTAACAGCACCAATAGCAAAAGTGAAGAAAAGTTGGGAAATTTTATTCGTCGACAATACACTGGGCATTTTTTATGTCAGGGAATTTTGAAAGAGTTGTTGCACCAACATCTCTGTTTAAAATCCAATTGCAAAGGAAAAATCCATGAGCAGGCGTTTCACGTGTGCAAAGAAGCAGCGTGAGGAGAAGAGCTGAAGCTGGAGCGAAGGAAATCGAGCACCAGCAGGGTATATTTGAGTGTGAGCGCGGGGTCTTCAGAGAGAGCATTTCCAACTCTGAACATGAAACAATAAACAATTGGCAGTAAGTCCCGCTTAAAACTGAACGACCGCACATATGAATAATGATGTAAGTGTTTGGCCCTGGCATCCACATCTCATTACAATGAGAGAAAGAGAGAGAGACGGAGGTAAACAGGCAGCCTCACTGCTACTAGTGCAGCAGGTTAAGCAGCCTCTAAAAATAAGCTTGCTGCAGAGGACAAACTGGTAGTTAGGCATTTCATCACAGACGTCGCCATTTAAAACAGAGACCGGCTCTACACCAAGCATAGCCAAAACAAAAAAGATGAGGGTACAGTTTAGCACGCACATGCATCCACACCTGGGAAGTCATTCAGCACTTCACTAGACTGGTCAGGCAACTGCTGTATGACTTGGCTCAGTTCTTACTGCTGGAACATGTGTTTGTGTATGCATCTGCCTAAGCCTCTGACTTCATCAACCTTGGGCAAACGAGAGCAGCCTGAGCCAACGTCCAATGAGCTTTCCCCTCTACATTACACTGTGTATACGATCAAGAGGAGGAGAAGAGCAATGCAGTTCAAGGGCAGGCAGATGCATAGACAGAAGGATAGATCCTGCTTGGCTGCCAGCTCCACTGTCTTACTGCTGACTAGGGATTTCCATAATTAACTAACTGTTAACTGATTGTAAAATATTTGTATAATTCCATGTATTATATATACAGCTTATCTTTGGAAGGTCGCAGGGGGAGATGGAGCCAATCACAGCAGACATTGGGTGAGAGGCGGGATACACCCTGGACAGGTCACAAGCATATTACAGGGCTGACATAGAAGTGGTTCCTGAGGCTGACCACAGTAGCGAAGTGATATAAAAGACAGCACAAGGCTAACTTTACAGCATAGAGTTGTTGATTGTGCATTGAACATGCTTCAGCACTGGAGTGACTACATTAGGAAGATGTAGTGCTGAGGCCTGACTTCTGAGGATGTTAAAATCTTCATGGATGTTGGCAACTTAGATTATTTAACAGCAAGGCTAAAGAAAGGAGTTCACACCCCCACATTTCTGTTGTTTTTAATCATTAGTTGCTCTTTGGCTTTTGAACGAACACAACAAGACATGTGCTGACCTCATAGTGGGCTCTAACAAATTGTGATTAGTGAGTTTTCAGATGTTTAACTACGAGATAAACATCAGAAATGGTAAAAGAAATGTATTAGTTGCAGCTTCACTACCAACATTGCATCGCATCAAGACGACCTGAAAAAGTAACACTTTTACTACTTTATCTCCTCTAATCAATGCATTTTAGTGATTGAACCGGCAACTGCAAAATATTTGTCCCACTACTCAGGGGCTCTTAACAAAAGACATTTTCAATTTTTTTAACTTCAGTTAATCCATCAATTTCAACTAAGAGCTTTAAGTTTGCAATGATATAAAAACAGACAACAACTACAGAGAATGTTTGGGGATTTTGTAGCTGGTATGGTTAAAAATGAGTAGAAACAATTAATCAATAATCAAATAGCTGACAATTATGTTCCTGTTGACTGAACATTTTGAGGGCTTAATTTATTCCACAACGTTTGGCATTTGAGTCATTACAATGTTGTAAGAGCTCCTTCCTTAAGGATGATCTCAGAGCTGTTTGAAGGAACACATAATGACTAGCCAACCAGTCTTTGGCAGTTGGCTTAACGGGTCTTTTTATACTGCAGCAGCAAAACTGAAACTGCGGCAGATTCTAACAGTGAATTATGACGACAGGGTGTCCAACATGGTCATAAGAACCAGCCTGTATATATACGGTGCTGGACAGGATAATTAAGGTCCTAAGCTCTGGTTTAATGGAAACCAGGGAGACATTATGGATCAGGAAGTGAAAACTATTTACTGCCAGGAGGGTGAGTAGCACTTGCTTTTACTCACTATGTTATGAGTCTTGCGGCTGTCCAGTGGTTCTTAATAACCCTGAACTCCCTTTGCACCAATTTCTGGCCCATCAGCACAGCACATCAAGACAGATAAGACTATAGACGATGTAAACTCCGATCACAACACGTGAACCAACAGTCCAGATTCAAGAGGCACAGAAAATTAACAACACACATGCCCGAGCAACACAGAAAATAAACAACGGAGGCGAGCCCCCAGACAGTAATTTAGGACTATCTGCCCATGTAACCACAGGAAGAGATACGGTCTGCTCAGCCGTTGTTAAGAAAACAGGAGGCAGCACTGACAAGCAGAGTCATACTCAGCTGAGCTACGGCAGCACACAGGGCCGCGCTCATCTTCCAGTTGATTGGACGTGAAGCAGAGGGACTTTTGTGCAACCACACAGATTACAGTGTCTCAGCGACGACACAAACACGCCCCGCCTGAGGACCGCAGGCCAGTCAACTCAGTACCAATTAAATCACTTCCACACACACTGATCTACACTTTCTTCCACAATATAGTCTAGATTTTTCCCACTCAACTCATCTTTAAAATACCAGATGATAATGTCTTTCTTTAATTATTGTTATTATGGTCTTGGGGAGAGGGGAAACCAACACAAAACAGGAAAGAGTTCTTGGTAATTTTCTTCATATTTTTTATTTTAAAACTGTTTTTTAAAGTGTTTAAGTGAAATGTTAAAAAACTACTAAAAACAAAGTTACATATAGGACAATCGAGGTTTCTACAATCAGGGGGTCGGAATGTGTGGCGATTATGGATATGATTTTGTGAGGCCAAGATGAGATGATCTCCCTCAATAACTAAGGCCTCTGGTCCTGAATGAGGGCAGTCAGTGATAGGTGTTGGCCTGTGAAATATTGGCAGGACAAAGTCCTCTTGGTTTGTTCCTCAGAGGAAATGCCTTTCTAAATGCATTAAAACAGCCAACACAGTCAGCATACAGGTGGTTTGCGTGTGTGTGTGTGCGCGCGTGTGTGTAGAGGGAACAAACTTCCTGGCAGCAGTTTTCTGCAGTCAGGCGGCAGCAGGGGAATTCTGGCCTAAATAGTTCTAATGACTTGTGAAGGGACCTGAAGGGCAAAAACATTTTCTTGAGAAATTTAAGTGAAGAAGTGAAATGACAATAACCACAACAACAATAGAGTAAACTGAATTACAGCTATCCATGATCAAAACACATAAGAGCCTTCACTCAGGAATGAACCTCTGGTTTGGGCTATGGTTGGAGGATTCCTTTGTTCATGTAGTCATAGCATTTGTACCAGGAAAAGCTATGGTGTATTAACTGTGATATTTATACTGGCTTATTATTAAGATTTCCAACCGAAGTAGGTATATACAGCCAGTTATTTTAAATACCCATAAAGCTTACACTTCCAGCAAGTTGGTAAGAGGCTACAATAATGCTAAAGCCACCAGTGTTCAATGCCTGAGCAGGACGCTTGCATGCATGCCTTCCTGGCTAGCTCTGTGTTAACAGGGGATGTGGGTCAGCAGGCCTGCTACTCATCGAAATGTGTCATGTCAGACTATACAGCAGAACAATATGATGCTTATATCCTGGTAGTGGTATCAAACATATTAGAGAACTCAAAAGGAATTGGTTCCAGTCCAGTGTGAAGACGTTATTGAAGCATATAAACAGCTTTTACAAACAGTATCACAGGGCCCAGCAGCAGCCAGAGACACTCTGTGGGAGATGCTGTGTCATCCTGGCATACATGCAGAAATGGGTCAAAAGGCTAAGAGCTATGGCCAAAAGCGTATCAGCTAAATGGTGTACTGTCAAGCAGAGGATAGAGCAACAGCCAAAAGACTCTTTAAGAAAGACATGAAGATACATAACCTAATGATGGAGGGGGGACCAGTTTACTGCCCTGTGTCCCCTGAAGGCTCCTGGCAACAGTGTCAGGAGTTGTAATCTGCATGCCTCAGATTTTGAATAATTTTCTTGATGTGATTGAATATGTGTCTGGATTATTATGTAAAAATGATTTGCATAATACTGCATGCATGACATGTCTGACACAGCTAAAATAGTTCTTCCTTGAAACATACCACACCCTTCCTTTTAGTTTCGTGGAAATCCATCGAGTTACTTGCTTACAAACCACCAACAAATGGACAGGGGTGAAAAGCTGACATCCTTCACACAGACTAACATGAAATCATGATTTTATGCCAGCACCTGTTATTTGCATCAACATAATTTGAAAGGTTGGTTTTTTTGCCTAACTTCGTGAACCTGGCGTGGTTTGTCACGACTGAAATTTGATGAATATTAAGATCCAACTTTTAAAAGTGTTGAGCACTGAGCAAAAGATCTCAAATAAGTAGTCAAACATCGAGTCCAGTTCCCTGTGACTTGCTGCTGCTAGACCGAATCAACGTTATACAAACATGAGTAATAACCCCCCCGACTCCAGAGACTCTCCTGCTTGATATTTACTGAGAGATATGGAGTAAGATATGAGGTGGCAAAAAAATTTCCATTCACAAGCCTAAACACCGTTCTGCTGAATGATACAGAGATAAGGGAAAAAACTGGGTCTGGCTCCAACAATACACAGAGAGAATGTCTAAAGAAAATGAGCCACATCTTTGACTAACACAGACCACACTTCCTGCCTGATTATTTAAAAGAGATCTCTGATGTGTGAGTGAGTGATAATAACAGACCGAAGGAGCAAAAGGGGAAATAAACAGACACACAGCAGGACTTTTTTTCTTTCTGTTACCAGTGTGGCATGACACCTAGGCTCTGGGGAGTGGTGGCGGAGGATTCCTGGCATATTTGCTGCACCTAAGACACATGGGCAAGTGAGGGGAACAGTGGGATGATCAAAAGCTGAAGGGGTCATTCCACGGCACTTTGAGCAGATGCATGTTCACTGCGATCCTGTGCGCACCGTTTCCTCTGCAGATGTACGCTCCGTCCACAGCTTGCTGCCAACTCGTGACAGCTCTCGAACGAAAAGGTTTCCTCTTATCGCAATTGAAATCCTTAAATATCCAGATCATGCAAACACCATGTAATTTTTCCTACACCATACAGCGGCAACATACTCGTACTCCATAAACCTAAATTCAGACAACTATGAAAGGTTCACTGTGAAGGATTTAATGGCAACTAGGGGATAGGTTGCAGATAGCGAGCAACTGAATAAAGCTCCTTTCACCTTCCACTTCAAAATATGTAGGAGAAGCTAAGGTGGCCTTGAAGTATCGTAAAAATGCAAAAAGGACCTCTAGCCATCAAGTGTTTGCTTTGCCTATTCAAGGCTAAAGTAAGACATTCTTTTTGAAGAAGAAACCTGAGGTGGTCAAATATGATTTATAATGATTCCAATTATAGAATTGGGGAACTGAGTGAATGAAGATCTCAGTGTTGACTCATCTCATCAAATGACACTTTAAATAGAGCTGCAGCTCTGAGTTATGTTTGTCTGTTTAAAACATCATGAGAACAATTCATCTTGTCAGCTTCACACTTGGTGTTTAATAAACTTTGAATAAACAGGCTAACAACCCTCTGTAGAATTGGCGGCAAGGACTGATCAACGCACGTGAGAATAATTTACGTTGTTGATCATGGAAACACTGCAAAACGGCTGCAAGCACAGCAACAACAACTGATTCTCTGGTTCGGGCTTCTGTATACTGGTTCGAGCTTCACAGAACTTTTAATAAACAAGTGAACAGTTCTTTGTGCAGCAGCAGGGGGTCCTTACTTCCCATGGCTCAATGACTGTGGGTCACTTTTACAGTTTCAGAAAGAAAGCTGCAACTTGCATTACCACAGGCCAAGTAAACAACCGGTTCCAAAAAGGCAGTTTTTGAACTGGCACTGCAGTACTTATGTCAAATGAACAACTGACACTTAGAAATTCTGTCCATGTGATGATTCAAAGTAACATTTTACATTCACTGACTTTCAATTAGTTTCACAGGTGATTTTGAAATAATTTCTTGACTTACAACATACGTTCTTTTATTGCACATTTTCAAAAGGCAGCAAGGGAATTTAAATTCCTCAGTGGAACAAACCTTAAAGGAGTTACACTGTATTGCTGCCTGTATGCTTTGTTATGGTTGGATAATGTGAGCCTATTGCTTCTCTAGCATACCTCCATCATGCCTGGTCTTGCTTCAACGGTTGCTGCTCTTATCAGATACAAGTGATCTTTCTTCTCTCAGAGTCAATATACTACGCTTGCAATTTTTGACAAGAGAGAGACTTACTTACTTAATACTGTTCATTATTATGAGAAGCAATGACACTGACAATTTCAGCCTTTCCACAGATAGTTCATTGCTTTTGTCACAGTTATCTATGTATTTATTATCTTTGCTTTCAAGTGTGGAAACCCCTCAAATTAAAGTGATCACACTTCCTGTCTGTGTCTGCAAGGAACTTCCAGGGTTATTGATTTCCTCTCCTCACAAATTGCTTCCAGGTAAAGACATTGCACAATAAGGGTCTTATATAAGCCGGTGACAGCCAGGAGGATGTTACAGGGGGAGGGAGGCAGGGCGAGATAGGAAGGAAGGAAGAGAAAGAGAGTGTGTGGGGGGGGGGGGGGGGTACTCAAGGCCACGCAGGCGAGCTGACTGCCAGGCAGACTGTCTAAATCAGTGTGCTCTCTGTGCTTCTCTCAGTCACAATCAGAGCAGAGGAAACCCATAACTGCATTCCTTCGCACCGCTCCGAGAGGTGGTTGATACGAAGGGCAAAGGGCTGCTGGGAGAAATTAAGTGAGACGGTGAGGAGAGAGCTGTTGCTTGTCCAAATGAAAGCCTGAATAATCCTACTCATTCAGTGTGAATCCAATAGCTAAGCATGTGTGGTTACCAACGCCCTGCCAAACATTACACATACCTTGAAGCTACGTTCACAAAAGCAAACAATCGCTATTTTCATTAGTTATTAAACCTGCCTTGATTCATGAATTATAAAACCAAGAGCTCTATGTGGAAACGGTAACAGCTGGCACTACCCTTGTATACATTAGAGGAGCACACTTAGCACCACTGACTGGCAAAACTAACCAACAGGCTGTCCATTTGTTGTCCAAGTGCATCAACAATGGCAGACAACTAAAGTGTCAACGACTTCGATTCATTGTGTAAATCACAATTAAAGCACAAATAGGCAGATTAATTGATAACAGAGCCTGACCAATACTAGAACTGTGATGGTGTGACTGTTTTATTAATATTCCGTCCGTCGTATGTAAGGAACGTCATCAACATGCCTACTCGCGCGTAGTGAGTCCTCTGAAGAATCTCCTGCTGTGTTCTCACATGGGCCAATTCTAACATTAGCTGTCAGGACAAACCCTGGAGAATGTCCACAGAAACTAGGTTTGGACAATTAGACAGATATATTGTTTATTGATGATGACTGAGCCCATCATCAGTTGTTACATTTTTGGGGGGGGGGAATTGTTGGGGAAATTTTTCATTTGATTGTATTGATATAATAGTCTGTCTCCTCAATAATTCATTCTATGGTACGTATGCCCTCACCAACTGACAGTTATTACAATGAATTATATATATTCATTCATTCATCCTGACTCCGCTCGCTCACTTTTCTTTCTCTCTCGGCTGCATGCTGTCACGCATACTCAGCTGACCCGCTAAAATTAAAACGTTGATTTGTTTGATATCAACACTGATTACAACATAATGATCTATGGTTTTCTTAAATGTATACTTATTCAGCCCCTCCTGAATAAGCTTGACCGACACACTGTTTCACAGAACACAATTGTAAACTCACACTGGGTGCAATGAGAATTGCACCCAGAAGTGAGAATGAAGTAATGGGAACTCTACCATTATTGCATTTACTGATACTGGTATGCTCCCCTGCGAAACCTCGGTTGTTGGGCTGACGGTGGCTTATTGTTACGATATGAAAGTTTTTGCAAATCGCTCAACCCTAACAACTGAATTGGACATTTGTGTTTTCACATACGGATAATCTCAGTGCAAGGCTGAAAACACCTATGGAGGCATCGTCACTGCACAACATCAAACCTATTTTAGTATTTCTGTAGGAGGCCAACTGCAGTTTCTTCTGACTCATCGGCAAACATATCTACATTAAGACAATATCTGACAATTTATCAATCTATTCTTATTGATTATCGTTGATAATTGTTAGTTGCAGCCCGAGCATGTTTGCCACTTGAACTCAAGAAGTGGTGAAGCTGAATGAGACTAAGTTGTGCCTCATGTGCTCTTTCAATCACCATCCAGGGAAAAGTCAAGAGCATCTTTGTTCAAATGAGAATTAAAAAAAAGTTACAAAAAATATTTGAAAGGTTGGCAATGCTAATTACACCAGAGCTCCTGCAGCACTGATTCACATTTGGAGAGCGCTAGAAAAAGATTTGTACAGGCCAGTAACTTATGATCTCCCATTTATTAACTTGTCCGTTTTATGAAGACTTCTGGTCTGTAAACATGAAGTGCAATAATAGACATCTATTAAAGAGTTTATTTTTTGATTAATGAACATTTGATCACCAGATAACCAGGCTACTTTAACAGACCTTCATCCGTGAGGTGGGAAATCAACATATACCACATTCTAGTAAATATTGATTGAGGCCAGTGAAGTTAATGTTCAATCGGCCATCATAGCACAAGTCAGCCCTTTGTTTCTGTGGAAATACTACAGTGAAGTTGGCAAATACAACATAACACTGGGGTGTCATGTTGCCACACAAAGTTGTCAATGTCCCTACTTCAAATCATTCAAGCTATCTCTCTGTCTCTGTATCCTCATTTTTCCTCTATAATACTATTACCCACTAACCAGCTAAAGGCACAGAGGTGGGGACCATGCCAGGCTCCACAGAGCCAGTTTGTGGATTTTACTTTATCAACCTGTAGCAGGCTGCATGTAAGTCTACACTGAGCTGACGGGAAAGCAAACAGAATGTGAGGGGCTCTCACACACAGCCTGGACGTGTTCAAACACAGCTGAGGTAGCTTCAGCACTGAGCTACCTGAGGAGACACATACCAAACACCAGCATAACACGTTACAAACTTGTATGAACCTAGTGTCCTCTAAATGGACTCTGGTGAAGAAGCCTGACTCTGATGCAAATGCAGCGGTTGTCATTTTAATGAGATCTAATCAGTCTTCCTCCAGGGTTACTATTTTAAAAACACCTCACCTTGTAGACAAATAATCCTCTGCACTGCTTTGTTGGTGCAAATTTAATATTGGCAGTCTCACTCGCCTCCTAGATTGTAACTCTGGTATTCAAGACCGAGTTCAAGCAGCAGTTAGACAAGAGTTCATACACAACAGCTATATTTCCAGCAGCTTCTCTTCTCTCTGTCTGCAGTTTTACACCTCTGAGGGCCGAGCGCATCTGTGAAAACCTGTTTTGCAACATAGCGGGTTTCTTGAACAAGTCCTACGACATACAAACCACACAACCCACAGACAGCAAACTATGTGAGACACAGTAAGCAAGATGTCACAAGATACAGTAACAGAAGGTTTGCATTGCTATTTCAGGCCTGAGATCAGAGTGGTTCCTCTGCATGACCACAACCTGTATGACAGCAAGCCTCCTCCACGCACGGCCGACTCTCATGTTGGGTTATCAACGACACAGTTCCCAGGTTTGACAGTGACAGGGGCCTGAATATGTGATGCTTCCATTCCATCGCTTGGACAATCAGATAAACCTTGGGTCACAGGTCAGAATCAGACACGTGGTTCATTCTGGTCCAGTGATAAGTGAGGTCAAGCAAGGCATGTTTGGGTTTGGGTGTGGGAAACTTGCAGTGAAACGTCAGAGTCATGGAAAGAATGTCAGTCACGACACAGTGAGCTAAATAAAACTATCTGTTCCTTGCATGGGCCAACACAAAAGGGGGGAAGTGGATCCAAGCCATCAGAAGAAGTTTAAGTCGGGAGTTTTCCTGTCCTGTGGAGTTATTTAAGTAAAAACCCACAGGCAGCAGGGAAATGGAGTGTTCCGCTCCAGGCTCCTCCAGGACCCTGAGTGTTTCTGCAGAGGCCGTGTTGACATCAGCTCTGTGGTGGCTCGTGTTCACATTAGCAAGAAATGCAGCCAGATCCAGGGATGGAGGCGGCGTTTTCCACTTAACCAGGCGGCTAGCTTGCTAGGCTACACGGCTAGCCAGCTAACTTCAGACACCTTGCTGTCAGAAAGCGCAGAGCACGGTCCAAGACGCGGACGCTGGGCTCTACCGCTTCACTCGGGCTCGCCTGGTTTAAATGCGTTGAGCAGGGAACGCGGGGAGGGGGAGGCAGGCGGCGAACAGAAACAACACAAGCGCCACATCATGGAAAACTTACCCATTCCTGCCCTTCACACCGCCTCGCTATCAGACGCTGGGAATCGCGCGTCCAGCCGCTCCGCTGCTAGCTAGCGACTAGCCAGGTAGCTGGGTCCAAACACCCGCAAGGTGAGTTCGTATCGAGTCGCCGGAGATAAAGACGTCAAATGAGCCGTGGATCCATTCGCCCTTATCCCAGCAGCAGCAGCAGCAGCTCCGCCCGCCTCCTGACTTCTCTCGGCGGTGCTTCAAGATTACTGTGCAGGAAGTTGAGCAGGAGTCTCCACCTTTCTTGGACCGGGCTCCTCCGCCGTCTGCCGCCTGCTGCCGCCTCAGAAACACCGGAGAGACGCAGGAAACTTCGCGATGCTTCAGGCAGGACAGTCCCGCGAGAGGAATGTTGATCCCCCTGTTTGATTATTGGCCC
Source organism: Pleuronectes platessa (assembly GCF_947347685.1). Lineage (NCBI taxonomy): Eukaryota > Metazoa > Chordata > Actinopteri > Pleuronectiformes > Pleuronectidae > Pleuronectes > Pleuronectes platessa. The sequence continues at coordinate 5,944,277 of NC_070642.1, forward strand.
AGTCAGCAGGTACAGTAACTGTGTGTGTGTGAGAGTCAGTGTGAGTGTGTGAGCCACACACACACACACACACACACACACACACACACACACACACACACACACACACACACACACACGCACACACACACAACTGCTCCCAACTTTAGTGACACTTATTGATTATTTTTGATTATTAACACATTTTCGTTATTATTTGTGCACAGTAAGGCACATTGTTATTTTCAAATACAAGGAGATAGCCAAAATCAATGAATCCACCAATCAAATTTTATTTGTATACTCCACATTCACAAAGCACAGTTCGTCCCATAGGGCTTATCAAGGTATTACATCCTCTGTCTTCCACCCTCATAAAGAGTAAGGAAAACTACCAAAATAAGATCTGTTAACAGGGGAACGAAACCTCAGAGAGAGCCACATGTGAGAGATCTCCCAGGACTGACAGAAGTGCAATATAACAGTATTTATAACCTTGATTAGAAGAAACAATTTGTAACATAATGTAAAAGGGTGTCAATGTTTAAAGTATGTATACATAAGCAAATGTTTAGATGATTGGAGCAGCCTTGACAAATTAATTGAGGACTTATATCAGTAATTGTAGAGTAAGTGAGTAGGCGTAAACACAAAGGAAAATTCATAAAATGAAATTCTAAATCAATCAATAAAAATAAGCATTAATTACTATAATTGTTTAACTATAATTATGCATTTTGAGGTGTGATCGATTTTAAAATACAACTGAGAGCCAACCACAACTTGTAGGTGACTGTATGTAAAACGGACCTAGATGTTTCACCTACCTGACTGATAGTGTGGTTGTTTACATGTTGTAGATGGTGAGAGTGGATTTTTCAGGCTGCTTTGATGGTTCACTAAAAGAATACTGTTCCAAAGCCCAGGAAACAAAGAGGCCCTTCAACTAGCTGATACACCAAGCTAAGATATGACACTATAGGATATGATACACTCAGTACGCTACGATATGATATGATAGGACACACTATGATACGTTATGATACGCTACAATACAATATGATATGATACACTACGCTACGATACAGTATGATATGATACACTACCCTCCGATGCGATACGATGCCATACAATATGATACACTACAAAACAATATAATACAACACAACACAACACAATACAATACTATACTATAGGATCTGATACAATACAATAATTATATGATACGATATAATAAAATCAATACACTATGAATACGTTAACATACAAATCAAAATGTTGGGAGACAACGATAGAATGGGATATGATGGAATATGAAACCACATGATACAATATGTTATGATACAGTACGATACCATACAGCATGATATGCTACTTTATGATACGGTCTATTTATTTTAGCTGGCTTAGATATGCAACTGAAAAAATATATATTAAAACAGGAAACTATAAAGAAAGGCATAAACTGTACTCAATTACCATAATCGGGAAAAATAGAACATCAGTGGGACTTTCTGTAGACCAATGAGCAAACAATGTCGGCTGAAGCTACAGCCCATGGTGCAGCTTCTTACACGTTTCACAATACACATCTTACATGATATCAAGAGCTAACATCAAGGAAAAAGAACCATACATAATTACCATCTCTTTTGTCCTCAGTATTTCTGCTTGACGCAATGAGTTTTGAAAATAAGAACAATAGGTTCAAGATGCCGTGAGAAATAGCTCCACCACACCCCAAACAACGTGAGCGCCAGGAAGGAAATGAAGTGAAACCTGCTGAACATATACACACATATCTGACTAATAATGATTTAAACAAAAAATAACAAAAACTATCCCACATTTTAAATTTAAACAAATACAATTAACTAATCAACAATATATGTCATAAAGTTATAATGACATCCCTATTAACTCCTTATTAATACTGAAACAAGTTGATATTAAAACATCTCATCGTGTTTATCTAACTCACTAGTTTCTGGCTTCAGGTGAGAGAACTTTTAAGTTTTTAAATCCTAAAAACAAAAACTGTACTCCAATCCTTTATACAGGGCAACGAGTCTGTCTGCAGTGGGCACGGTGCCCACTCTGGATTGCACCGCAGAATGAATTGTCAAAAAAGAGGAAGTAATCGAGGCCAAATTCATCTTGACAAGCGTCATTTAAGCAACAATGTCAACAGAGAAACGTGAACACAAATTCTATGCAAATCTGTTGGACCGCATATGAACACACATTAACACAAACATACAGAGAGAGAGGGAGAGAGAGCTTGGCTCATTGTTTGATTGTATGAATGACAGAGTGCGAAACAGGCCATCCAAGTGCATTATGGAAACCTACAGCTGTGGCCATTTGCTCTGGGAAACATCTGGGAAATTCTCTTTTGACGGCACATTTTTTGTCAACATTCACGCTCTTATTCTTCAGGTTCTGACGTGAATAAAAATCCACAAAGTTCAATGTGGATAATTTATTTCTAAATATTGAAGATAACAGAAACACGTTTAGCCGCTGAATCTACAATTAGACACTGTGGAAAGGGTTATGGTCTTTTTTTCATGCGTCCACATTTTCAGAATACATTTTCTAATTATGTATCGGACATTTCCTGAAAAGAGCTCTGAAATTAACCCACGTTATAATAGGTGGGAGGACAGCAGTCAGCTGAACATGATGAAATGTGTAAAACCTGTCTAAATGCAGGAAAAACATGAAATTCTACATTCTAGAAGAAATCAGAAGGAGTTTGCAATCATTTTTATTCATACTTTCCACGATTGCAAGAAGACTGTGTAGTTTGAAGCTACTGCAATTGGAAATAGGAAACACAAACATGTTTTTTAAAGAGCCCTCTAATACCAACACATACTTTTTTAAATAAATTATCCTTTTATTAGTGTAAACTTATTTCATGGAGAGCATCCTATTATTCCCAATTTATATACTTATTCATTTGTTAGTGTACATTTTATTCTTGGATGATTCCTTATCCTGTTTAGTTTTTCTGAGAAGTTTCACCAAAAGATGTGTGAAGTAGCCTGCAACGAATACATTTCAAATTGAATAAATCTAATTGACTGCATATTGTTCACCATATTTAGAGAGATATTAATGCAAATAATCCATTGATATTGACAAATATCTGTCTTACATATAAGCGTCGCCGTTTATTTTCTTTATATCTGGATCCACCTACTTAGTTTTTTTCTTCATGTGTCTATCCAAGGCTCATCAGCAACGGTCTCTGTGTAGAAGAGCCACAGTCAAAGAGCCCTTGAGAAGAGACACTTGCAGTGTGGGGAGCAGCTGTTAGAAGTGTCACAGGGTTAGAAGATTTCCTCTTAACTGTCTTGTGAATGTCTGAGCAAGCAAAGACAAATGAGCTGAAGATAGAAGATGGTGCAGCCTGTAACCTTTTACAGACAAACATATGCGATTGGATGTTACTGGAAACAAATGCTCTCTTACATGTATGTAGTTTTATCAGCTGTATGTTTAAGCTTCAGTCACTTGTGTACAAAACCCACCACTTGTTGCTCAGAGTTGTGTACTCCAGAGCCACCTAGTGGGTAAAATCTGAAACTGCAGTCCTTTTTCTTTTCTGGATTTTGACACTGCTCGTATAATTCAGAGCTTAACAAATGAAACACTTCTACAGGCAACACTGACAGGTTGACCTTAACTATTATTTAAAACCTCCACTCTATGTTATAATTGTGGGAATGAATGAAAAACAAAACATAAGTATGTTAGATCCGTCATTTCAACAATGCTATTAAAAGAATCAATCGATGTCAGGAGGCATAAAAAATGTGATAAAACACAACTTTCAGCATTAATAATGTGTATACAAACATTTCATGAACAGCTTATAAGACAGGAAAATGTAGTGGTCTTATAACAGGTCCTGTGGGTCCTATTAAATGGAGGTAGGTACGTAACCAGATAATGAGTCAAGCTGTATACATTTAATCAAATAAAGCATGTCCTTATTCTATGAAGCCTGTTCTAGCACAGAGAGCAGACCGAGCACTTACATGCTTTATACTTATACGCATAATCATACAAATAATACAATAAAAGTATAAAAATGTCTCTGTGTGTGTTAGCGCGCATGTGTTATGTGTTTATGAGCAGCAAAAACTAGCAACTAGTGATTTTCATATTTGTGGAGTGAAGTTTGATGTACTTGCAGTAACCATGTTTTTCCAACAGAGGTCAGGCTAACCATAGTATACGATTAGCAATGTGACCTAAATTAGTTTTCTTTCTCAATTGTAATGCTAATAATAATAACAGTGATAATTCTGATACCAATAATAAATAACAACAACAATAATATGAACGTAATGCATCATAATAAAGCCATGTTATTGTTGTTTTCGCTCACTGCTCTGTGTGTCCTGCACCAGATGGGTTAAAAGCAGAGGTTCAATTTCCCTACCTGCATGAGTGTGCCTGTGCATGTGTTTGGGACAAATAAATGCATCTTAATCTTAATCTTAATCTTTTTGAATTATTATTATTACTAGTAGTAGAAATAACAAAATATAACCTTATGGAGTCACATTTTGCATGAGCAGCTAGCTTCTCCTTTTTACCTCTTTCCATTTGTTGCTCTGCTGGTTGTTTGTCAGCAGGATCACACATAACTACAATACAGACCTCGGTGAATGGATGGGAAGTTGGCCAAGATAGAGCCTATTAAATAAACATAAACCTTACGAGGGCCTTTTTTACATTTTCACTACTTTTAAGTGAATAATTCATGGGAAACAAATCAGTTATATTTGGAGGGCCTTACAGGTGCAAGTCCAAATTATTACTATATTCAGTGAACTTAAATGTGGTTTAACAAGGGAACTGGCTGGCCTTGGTGGAGGTATGAGCTCTAGTGAGTGCTATAGTTTAATAAAATCTATTATTCAGTTTCTAGGTCATGCTGTTGTGCACACTGGCTCACAATGGCCATGACTTAGTTGGAATTGACTAGAAGAGAGACATTGTTATGGTAAATGCTGCTTGTTATTCGTCCATTCACACATTTTAATACACAATTCCTAACTTCTAACGTGCACAAACTTGAAAAGGTCGCCCTATGCATTAGGAAGCACAAGCGGTTCTCGGGGCAGTCCTGTGACATAACTGTTTACAAGAGTACATTCCCATGGTTCATATTTCAAACATTTAGCTACCTCCTCAAATCTGGCCTTTTCCCAGGGCCCTGCTTGAAAATGACATGCCAAAAATGAACAAAGTATATCTCTATATATCTCTATAACAATATGATCTCTTTGATTCATCTTGGTATTTATAAAAAGAAAACGTGTCTAAAATAAAACAAATATTGCAACCTGGTTTATTGAACACAATAGTTCAGCTGACAGAATTCTGGAAACCATCCCTGGTGGATGTGAAGTGTCTTCTCTCCTTTGTTGGACATTTGGTTTGGAGAATGGTCTGCTACCAGGAGACTCCACGTGACAGCTGCTGCTGAAGCCTCAAAACAACAAGCATCACTCTGACCATCTGATGAATTGTGGGTTTTTCTGAGGAGGGGGTCCTTGAAACAACTTGGTTCACACAAACCTCTATAGGGAACCTTCTTTATAGACGTCCCTGAAAGGCGACTGCATATGTAACAACAGCAGAAGTGGACAAGATACACAAATGAAAGTGGGAGATGGATATCTTAAATAAATGTAGATAATTAAATAGTTTTTAAATGGCGACACCCAACGAAAGGACACTTTATGTTGTCCGGCTGACCGTCCATCTCAATCTTGTGAACACAATATCTCCAGAAAACTTCAGGGAAATTTCCTACTATTCTGCACAAATCTTCAATTAAACTCATGGATGAACTGAATAGATTTTGGTGGTCAAAGGTCAAAGTTCAAGGTTGCTGTGACATTACAAAACACATTTTTGCCTCGCGTATGCAACATCTCAGCACCGCCATGAGAATTGTCTTCAAACTCAGCACAAACGTTCAGTTGGATCAAAAGACGAACTGATTATATGTTGGGGGTGAAAGAACAGCGATCAAGGTCACAGTGACCTTGAAACTTCTGAAGACTCTTAAACACGATAAGTCAAGTTATCACAAGTTATGATTTTTTTGATTTCAGTGGTCAAAGGTCATAGTGACCTCATATTGTTGTGAATGCATTATGTCAGGTACACATGGAGGGTCTCAAACTGCACTGGTTAGCAGAAGCATATAACCACAGGGCAGTACTTCTGGAGATAAAGAGTAAATGAGATAAGAAGTTACTTTACCTTGTATCGCTCTTTCCTTATCTCTATTATCTAACCTCTTTTTACCAGTGTCTTAATGAAAACTATGAAAATAATAGACCCCTGACATATCCTTTAAAAGCAACATCAACAGCAGTGAGTCAAATATCTGCCCAGTTGCATGTTTGTGTGAAGGCTGTGCTGCTGTTTCTGGTATGTTTACGCTGGCTTAGAGGATTTGAGCTTTGTGTTTGTGTGTTTGCGTCTGATTAAAGAGTGAGTCGTAAAAACACACCAGCAGTGAGCGTCGACACACTCATGCATGGAAGCATACACTCTTCCTTTGCTCACTTTTTCATGTTTTCGCACACACACACAATCTTTCAAACACACACACACTAATCCCCTTTCCCTGTTTTTACACAAGTTCTATATAAAGCGACTCCAGCGAGTGTAACTACAGGATTTGTGAGTGTGTGTGTGTGTGTGGACCTAGAGCTACTCAGGCTGCTTTGCCAACTGAACGTCAGCTCTGCAGCATCAGCATGCTGCACTGTCGGTCAGGACATGTGCAGAGTATCTTTAGCATCCTGCGCTCTGGTGTCGCACTTTCTCCACCTTCCTTAGTCACTCCTCTCTACATCGGGGCCTAATATAGGAGAATCAACCTCATTCTTAACTTTCATGGATTTACACTTATTCACCCGACTAACCCACTTATACTCCCCCCACCCCCCCACTAGCAAAAGCAAAGCAGCACGTTTCATCCCCTTATCTCTTCCCCCTCTCCCTCCCTTTTCTCTTAATCTGTGTCCACTGTTTCCCGCGCCACGTGCAGGGCAGATGGTGCACTGCTCCTTCATCTGCTGCTGCTATTTGCAGCAACGTCTGAGGCTGCAATGGGGCCAGCATGTTCGTACCCAGACTGTTTACCAACGCCTCGCCTGATGGGCCACATCTCCCCTCGTGTTGTGTCTGGGTATCTCGACACCTGGTCGGTAACCAGATAGATGACAGCTTGACTGCTCGGAACAGATGACCGAGTTTCTGGCTCCAGCCTTCATGTTTGCTCCACTGACACATATGGGACAATGACTCACACATTTGGTAACTGATTGAAAGACCAGACCAGCAGAAACCTGAGCAAACTGCAGGTGGCTCAAGTTATTGTGTCATGGATCATCACTTATAACTGTAAACACCACAGATGCTGCTTGTTTTTATCTTTTCTTTTCTACCAAGTCATCATGTCTGCACATCAGAATACATGTATATCCATATAACTGCTCCAAAAATACTTCTGCAGGCTGCATGGCTTAACCCCTTGGTAAAATAATGCTACTTTGATGAATAAAGAGTTCAACATTTTATTAAACAAGATGAAAGTGTTTCATGCGTTCCACTTTAAAGAACATATCTAAGGAGGGAATTGTTTCAAATTTGGTAAGAAGGATCAGTTGGACTCAAAGATGAATTGATATGATTGTTGTGGTCAAAGGTAAAAGACCTTCAAAGAAGGTCACTGTGACTGGACACAACACTATTTTGCCCTTACCTCAAAAATCCTAAAACCTATGAGGTAGTTATTTTCGTTGTTCAATTGCTGTTTGGTTACTCACTAACACAAAAACCTGGTTAGAATTTGGAAAAATTCATATTTGCTGAAATAGTAAAAAAAAGACATAAGAATATAAAAAGAGACTGGCGTTTAATTTCTGTGTACCTATTATTTTTCCGAGCTTTGGTCAGCAAAAAAATTAAATAATGGATGCAGATTTAAGACAATAGACAACTGTACAATGTATCCCATTGCAATCTGTTGCATCTGTCGACAGGAAATCAGATCAAACTGTAAGAAGTAAGTATAATTCCCTTTTACCTTTTTAAATGGATAGACTTACTAAAGACAGTGAACTAGAAGAGCATTCGAGGAGCCAATGGGATGTTATCTGACATCTGCTAGTGGTTGGATACTTCATCAAAACCCAAACTGTGGAAGACCTTCAAACGTAGACCATCTTTTGCTATGTTTTAAAAATAAACAGTTGCTATTTCTCCATTTAATGCTAAACAAACTAAACTGGCTGACTAAATTTCATGTTGAAAACACATGTACTCAATGAGAAGAGTGTTCATATTCTCATCTAGAAAGAGGAATAAGTACATTGCCCAAAAAGTCTTAAACTTTTGGTTTATGGAAGAGTGCCATCAAAAGGGAACTGATTTTGGTTGTTAGTCAAACGCAAGACAAAACATTTCAATCTCCGCTGTTAAATTCAGAACGGCTTGAGAAACCAACAATCCCCTCCAACCTCTTTGCACCACCTTAACATCTTCAAGCTTGTTGTGCTTTTTCTGCTTAACCAGAAACTACAAACATCTTTCTCACAGCTGCATCATGCTGCTTTATGCTGCTTCATAACAGTTGTCAGGCATATATTCGATTCGTAGAGCTCACTAGTCTGTTTATTGATCTTTAGATTTAGTGTTTTGGTTAATTCGTCCTCTCATCAACCCCGTTTTCTGCCCAGCACATCACGTGATAGACGGACTAAATTAAGAACTATAGTGGTGAAGATAGTGAAGCATTGAGAGATCAAAATTACAGACATTTCATTCAGCACTGATTCAATGGGTTCCCATTCATTGTGTTCTTTACTGCTTGTTATGCTGCCCTCAAGTGGCCAAATATGTAATCTATTGCAATTTTACAGCATCAGTAAAAGTGACATCATAGCATTTCTGCCCCCTTTTAGTTGGACTTTAGAAATTCAGGTTATAATGACTAGTGGTTAAAAATTGACCAGTTTTCCAGTTGAAGTGAAATCCAAAATCCTGTTGTCTTGTTCACTTTCGAAAATTGAAATGACAACAGTAGCATTTTACATTACAGTAGGCCAAAGGGCAGTTCATTGCATCTGTTTTGTTCATAAAAAAATCCTCCCAGGGATCAAAGTGAACTCCTTTCCACAGCGGAGGCAAATAAGGTTGGCAGGCTGTTTGTGAAGCTATAACTTCTTAGAGCAAGGGGTCAAAAAGCCTGATTCAGAGAGTATGTTGAGCTCCATTACTGAGAACAGCAAAGTGCGTTTAGAACACTGTGATGCTGACATTTGTGGGACACTGGTTAAAAACGGAGAATTTCAGAATTGAAAGCTGAATCTGATTATTTTGAGGAGGTCTTGCTTATTTGTGTACATCAGACATAATCATCAATGCAAAAGGCTCAGACAGAGAAGGATGATTGCATGGAAACTCTAACTGGTCTATGCACAACCATAAATACAGTTTGATTTCCATTTACACAAGTTAAATGACACAGAGAATGAAAACTAAAAAGTGTGAAGGGGAGAGATATAAATCCAAGCTTGTTCAAGACATCTAGCCCCACATATTTGAACCCTAATATTCTACTTGGAGAGAACCCTGGAGAGCACAGGCCATCTTGTAAAAACACAGGCTACTTCAGATCGTTTTATCAGCTTATGACCTTTACCTATTTTATAAAATAAAGCTCATGAATGTGATTTTTAAGTGTCCAGAGGACAGACTTCAGTTTATGGTTTGGTTATAAAACTCAGCTGTAATACAATGGACAATGGTTAGATAAAGTACAGAAAATATATATAATGGAGAAGATAACTTGTTTCATTTGTAGGTCAAATGACATCTCCCGGTCAAACTTAACTCCAAGGTTCCTCACAGTGAAGCTGGGGGTCAAACTAATACCATCCAAGGTGACTATCTGGTCAGACAGTGTTTTCTCTGAGTTCTGGGTCATCCAGGCCTTAATGTAATTGAGACATTCCTGAGGTTGAACAAAGTGATGAAATTCATCAGGCTTCATAGATATGCAGCTGGGTGTCATCTGCGTAACAATGGAAGTGAACGCGCTTTCTGATGAGGCTGCCTAAAGGGAGCATATATAAGGTGAAGAGTATCGGTCCAAGGAGAGAACCTTGCGGAACTCCATGACTAACTTGTGTTTGCATGGAGTAGTCATTGTTTATCTATCTATCATTATATCTATCTATCTATCTATCTATCTATCTATCTATCCATCGAGTCATCCGCATTTATATCCGTCTATCTATCTATTTGTCATCCATCCATCCATTTGCACATCTACTTATCTCAAAATACTGATAATAATAATAATAGGAATTACACTAAACCCTGTTTAAAGTTGTAATTTCCCCCTTTTTTCTTTGGTTATTTCGTCTCTTTGTTGTATATACATATAGATGAAATAACTCAAGACCAAATAGGTCTAAAATGGGGACAACAGTAAAACAAGTTGCATACGCCACAGTCCATGCACATGTCCCCCTCTCTCTCTAGATGCAGCCGGGGTCCTACACACGTGCGTTGCTCTTCCCGGCGCCGCCATTGGCTGCGTCGCGTCACCAGCTCCCCCCGTCCGAGTCTGTACGTCACCGCGGCTGTAGCGGTGAGCTCCGCAGAGCCGCACAGACACAGAGGAGGAAGCCGCGCAGCGCTGAGACCAGCCCGGACAGCGCAGGACAAGAAGGGGAGAGGCGGTGGTCCTACAGTGGCCCTCATCCGTCAGTGCTATGGCAGACACCGCGGCGCTCCGTGTGAACCAGGCCCTCGTGCGGGACTACCTGAGACCGATACCCGCGCACCTGGCGCCGCAGACCGGTGTGAGACACTGCGGTAGAGCCTGACGCCGCATCAGCTGCTCTCCTCCAGTAAGCCGAGGAGGAGGAGGAAGGAGGAGGGAGGAGGAGGAGGATGATAAGCAACATCTACTGATGAGAAGTGTTTCTCCAACAGACAACTCCGACAAGGACCTCAGCATCCTCGTCTCTTAAACCAGGACCATGTCTGCCATGTGTGTGTCGGTGGTGGTGAGTAGCCTGCACCTCATTTCATTCACCCTGCTCTTCGTCTTTATTCTCATCCAGCAGGTTTTCCCTCTTTTAAAGGGCCAGTGTCTGTTTTTCTCGCCCTCCCCCGTCCCACACTGAAGTTTGAATCAACTATCTTAACAAATGTTTCCAAGTCTGACTGTATTATAAACCCAAGACAGGCAGATTTATTTATTCTCCTCATGAATCAACATCTCATCAGTGTAAATCATTCATTTCTCTGGGTGAGCAGCACAAAAGAGTCTCCAGTGGAAGGATGGAGAAAGAGATGGGATTTAGCAGCCTATTGTTTACCCTGTGAACAACTGTGAATGTCAGTCAATGCAGATTATTATCTGAAGACTGTCACAACAAAGACATGGTTAGATTTCACAAATAAACAAGCAAGTGAGAGAAAATAATTTAGCTTCATTTAGTTTATTTAGATAAATAAGAAATCAAATCCTCATGCACCTTCTCTTTTTTTTTAAGGGAAAAGGAATATTTTATTATGATATGATTAGATATTCCTGCATTGTTTTATTTTGTATATATTACTTAATCATCATTTAGTGTCAATGATGGATGGAATTTTTTCATGCCAGTATAGTCACTATGTTGGTATCTGTGATGACATCATAGTGGTGTCAGTAGCTGCTGGAGATCAAAGTGTCACCATCCTCCGTGAGTCAGATGAGGCTCAGACACGAAGCCTGTCCCTTTGTCTTCTCACAAAGCAGGAGGGCTGTAGCAAAGTCGAGCTGTGACTTAAGTAAACAGAGGGTCAAGTCTGCCTGTTGACGTCCAATCAGGAGGCTCAGTGTCTAGCGGGCGTCTCATTCACTTTTAAGGACTTTTTAATGGAATTTTAAAGGTTTGAGTTTGTTTTGTTTTTAGCATTGAGAAAAGAAAAAATTGGATTGTCTTCAAAATGGATTTGAATTTGTTGTCAAACTGTCGCTGCATCAACAAAGCATTTCCTCAGGTTGATAACTATGCAGAGAGCTTTGACTTGTGGGGATTAATTTCACTTACATTTATAACAAGGTTTGTTTACGGCCACACATTTATTTTGACAACTGATCGCCCCCTGTTGTTTAGCTGCAGAACTGGTCATGAACCCGCCAACTGTCGCTCATCCCCCAATCAACACTGCACAGACTCTGGCTAAAAATATGCCATCAGTACATATAAGATAGCCACATGTGTATCTTGGATATTTATGCTTCATTTCTGGATAGTGGAGACGTGTCGTCCATCTTTATACACAGTCTATACTGCTGACTGAGAATGGCAGCGGATGATTGAGGTTTAGGTGTAGGCTTCTTCTGCAGTCATTCAAAGGGTCAATGACTGTTATCATACCCATATACTTGTTTACAGAGGGTTCCTCTGCAGGCATCCTTTAGAGTTGCGTTAAAATTGCGTGTGTCGATAGATATCACACTTTTTTGTGGCAAAAGTAAAAAAAACTCCTTAAAGAATAGATTGTGATACTCCCGTAATCGTGCCACGGCATATCTTAAATATTTTCATTCAAAGGAAAGTCAGCGAGGGCCATTTAAGTTATCAGACATGATGCACTATTTAGTGCACTGCAACACAAAACAAGTGACCAACTTAAACCACTGGCTATGTTCAATCTGTTTCATCTGCAGTACCTGCTTTACACACTTTGAAGATACATAACCTGCTGTAATTTGAAATACACTCGCTTTACTAATACAATGTATGGACATATTTCCAAACCGGCAGCCTAAAGGCTGTGGAGACCAGTGTTTGCATGAGCTCAGGTCCTCCTGGTGCGTCCTGCCTCAGTCATTAACCTCTACACAAATAACCATCGCTGCCTATTGTCAGTGATAAATTCAGCGCGACTGAATCCAAACAGAGTCTCTCTCTGTGAGCTGAGATGAGGAAGAGACAAGGACACGCAGCAACAGGTGCTGCTGCGCTGCCAGGCATGTGGGTGGACATGTGTGTGTATTTGTGTAGGGGGAGGGGAAAGTGCACATAGGAGGGCATGTGTGTATTTTGTGATATTTCGTCTGCCAGTGTGTGCATGTCTGTGTGTGTGTTTATGGTGAGCCCTACTTTAATTGTATAGTAATTGCATCTTAATGTCTTCTACCACACACAAGCATACACAAACATCCCACCCACAACCAAATGTTTGTATACACAAATCCCTTTATGTTATACATGGGTTTCAACTAGGGCTCTTCAATTAAACGAATAAATGAATAATCGTGATTTTATTATTGTCGAAAATAATCGTGATTTGGATTTTTTTCATAATCGAGCAGCCCTTTTTTCAACACACTTGCACTCACAAACGCATGCACATGCACAGAACCATCTCAAACTCCTGTTAGGCCTCTGTCCACTTCCCGCTCTGTGGTTCAGTTTGTTGCTAAGCATTGATCACATGTCTTGTCACAGGATGAGTTCAGTTTGTGTTGCTGTGCCGTTTGGTGCAGCTTCATGTCATAAGTCTGTCAGACAGACAGCTCGGGATGTTGACAGCTTATATGTGATGGCAGGCATTCTGTCTTGCAACGTGCGTGTGAACCGCTTATTTTAAGATGTGAAAACACTAAAATGTGCTTCTGCTAGTTATCTCAAGTTTAATTTGCCCTCTGTGGGGCAATCGCTACAGATTTTTTTGTGCTGATTACCCAATAATCTATCAAACTAATTACTTAATCCTTTTTGTGATATTTGTTTAAACTGTAATTATATAATACAATGATATAAAATATAGCAGCAGGTTGACAGCAGCAAATAATTAGTAAAGAATACCAATAAACACAATACAAAACCACTATAAAAGAATATTGTAGCTATTTAGAATTGCACCTTATCCAAATCGAAGATATTCTGAGGTTTAGGTCATATGGGTGAAAAGAAATTCTAGAATCTACATTTCCCATAATACAAATCCAGCAGGTCGCTCTCCATGACAACAGAAATTGAGCTGGAGGTTTTGGATCCCCTCTTTAAACTGCAGTTCCTGTCATGGACACTAGGCGCTAGTTTCAACATTTGAAATAATGTGTGTTGCGAGATAAAAAGCGAGATTTTTCTTTACCTTATATTTCTACCTTTGAGTACCTATTTTTGCTAATGTGTATGATTTTTTAAAGTAATAGTTTAAGCCTTGATGGCTTGATTGACAGGTGTGTCCGCCTGCCACCTTCAGTAATGGCGGTTGCTGCCTGTTCGCCCCACCTAAGCTCTACCCGGGCTCAGCTCAACATATGGAGAAATTTAAATGTTGTAGTACTAGGATTTGAAAAAGTCGTGTGTAGTCAAATATCATATGTTTTTTGTACGATCTACAAAAATGCTCAAAGTCAAAAAAGGAAGTTCCGGCACTGCTGTTTGTGACCTATAACTTCTATCCCTGCTGTGTCTCTGGACCGAACTTCTCGCTGCTGCTGGAGGTAGTATTACAGGCTGTAGCGGGGGGTGAGGTGTTTGTTTCATTGTGTGTGTGTTTGCATGCGTGCATGCTATGGGTGGATAAGCTCAACAACAAGAACCTGCCCTGCAGTGGTGCCACTCTGTTGCCTGTGTGATGATAACAAGAGCTGTCTGACCATCTAAGGTCTCCACCCTCAGATCTCTTCCTTTACCCTGTGATCTGTTTCTTTACTCCGTCACACACACTTACACACACACACTGTAAAATGCAACTTAATATTGTGTTTCCGCCCAAGTAGATGCAGGCGTGTACGTAACCTACTGGTGCTGCAGGGTTTGATGGTTTTGGCGAACAGACCACAAAGGTTCAGCACAAGTTAACCTCTGTTACTATCTCCGCGAACAATCACAGTTACAAAACAAGTGCTTGTCAATAAAATTACTTTCAAGGCACACACTAGATAATTCTCCCTCATTAAGTTTGTATCATCATAAATGTACATATATATGTTTATTGGATTGAGACAGTGCGTAAATCACTATTAAGAAAAAATCACCCACAAGTTCTGTAGCCCTTCACTTTCCTCAGTTGAAAGTTATAAAGTTTCTGCCTGAGCTAGCTAGCTTGACGTACTGAGACAAAATTGATTGATCCGTAAGAATTTGGTGTTCGATGTATAGACTTGCACAACAGTGCCCATTACCCAGAACCTCATATCACCGTCCACACACACAGATGGCTTCGTTTCAAACACACAAAGTATCACAGGGGTTATAAGGTGGTAAACTCCTTCAAGACAGATTATCTGTTGCACAAGCAACATATAAAATGTCCATGTTTCAAACTCTACACCCCTTGATTGCTCTCTCCAAGCCCAAGATAACTGACATGACATCAAGTTTATTTTTTAATCTAGAAGGCATTGTACAAACACTGATCTTCATTTGTAGCAAGACACAAACACCTTTCACCATGTGTCTGCCAGGGGGGCACAGTGTTGGTTCTCATCCCTGTTGCTGCACCATTGTTTCCTAGTCACTGATTCAGGAGCCTGCACGTCGGCTGGTGGAACTCAGGTTTATGGGCAGTGCGGCAAGATTGAGAGACAATGCTGGCATAATAAAGAGGAAAGCTGGCAGTACTTAGGCCAAAAATGGACTCATGCATTGCTGATCTGAAGTGGCTCTGCGGTGGCTCCAGACAGTGTCTGTTGTCCTAGTGGTAAATGCAGGGACAGATGTGATTGTGTATCTGTGTTTGTTGGTACAACCACTGAAAGACACACACTCGGACCAGTTGTGAACGTCTGTTTTCTTGCTGTTATCTTACCTCACTCCCTCCCTGACATGCCGAATAGCAGCCGTTGCAGTAATTATCTTCATTGGCTTAAAACCTGAGCTGCAGACCGAGCCAGGTCATCTGAGATCAGTCTGCGCCCAGACTAGCTTCATCACAAGCTGAGATGAAAATAGCTCTTTCGCATGTTTCTATTCTATGAGCTATAGCACATGCAAGCTTGGTGTATACAGCTCTTTATTTAGTGGAAAATATTAACATATATACAACATATTTCATTGGGAAATCTTAACATTACATTAATAATGTTAAATCTATGAATCTGTTTAGTAACCAGAAGGATTTTCTTGGTCCACGTGATCTATACATGACTTTAAACTTTAATGTCATTGAGACTATTGGCAAAGAGCCAAAAAATGTATTTAGCATTTATACGTTTTTCATTTTCTTATCATCATTAGCATTTAATTTGCATGTACATTATTTTGATATATATATATTTCTTTGGTATTAAATCTATTAAGTGGAAGCTACTCTGACTTGTTTGGTAACTGATTCCCACTAGAGTAAATGTTTTATTAATGTCACACCATAATAACTGTTCATAACATAGGCTACGTAGCATCAACCTCCTGAAGACGCTGTATTTCATGTAGGTATAATTGTTAATCCCCTTTTGTTAGCGTTGCTCTATTTTGAGAGGTCTGATCAGAAACCAGATTGAATATAATGCTACTATATCGGCTAACACTAATAGTCCTGTCACAGACAGGTGCATGTGTCAAGCTGAAGAATGAGGGATCATTCTGTAAAACCTAAGCATTCGTAATGAAGGACATTTTTTGTTGACTATTAGCAGCTGGGTAGTATATTTTAATGAGCCTGTTTCTCCAGAAAAAAACATCTCCGTGCCATGGGTAAATGTACGAAAGGTTTCTTTTTTAATAAAGCATAACCTCCCTCCCTGATCCGCACATTAAATTGTGAGCAGTACACCTGGATTATGGGGTAGTTCAGGGCATAACATTTTACAAACAAGCAGAAAGAGCCAGAGGGGCACCATCCATTGTCCCATACCAAGCAGAATGTTCCCATTTAGTGCTGTGGGCACCTCCCACCAACGTTTTCACTTTGAACCTTGATGTGAATGAATGCATTGATAGTGACCGGTTATGAACAGCACGTGAAGAACATTGTCTGATGTTTATGGATGAGGTTCTGAGAATGAACACAAAGAGCCAAATTGGTGGTGTGGTGAAAGGACAATGGAGTGCAAGAAGAATGGGCAGCCTTATCCTTATTTGTAGAGTTATTCTTCCTTTCACTCTAATTACAAGTTTTGTATGTCATGCTTTCTCTAAAAACCTCAGTGATCTTATTTGTTTGTATGCAGTGGATTTCATTCAAACCAGGAAATAGAAATAATTTAGAGACATTGTAACAAAGCAAATCATATGTGTGGCCACTTTATGCCCAATCCATTCTCGCCTCTCTTAGGAAACGGAATGCACTGGTATGATGTGGGGATGACCCTGCACGTTTTTTGTGTTTTGTTCAGTAGAAAAATGTAACTACAATTCCAAGTATCAGATTTCTCTGATACTTCTTCTGGGTGTCAAGACGCCGTCTGTGTCAGACTGGCAAACATGGAGCTAAATTCGTTCCTGTGACTTGGCTGAGAGACACAGCAGAGTACCTGCTCGACCCTGGAGTGCACAGGTGATCGGGATGGAGTTTTCCTTGGTTTGACTCCACTTTTGCACCTGCAGTATGTAAACATATGAGCTGTGTCTCAATTTAGGGTCCACATTTAGTGTCCTTCCACTGCTGAGCAACGGAGGCTCAGCAGTGGCAAATTGTTTTTTTGAGAGGAAATGGAAGCAGCAAGCCATAAGAAGGATGCAGACACTGGATTGAGTCACAGCTATTTTGTCCATCTGCATTCAGGGGCTGCATTTGAAGATCAATTTTATCACAGTGGCAGGACTAGGCCATCCCATTTTGAAGGCTGACCAAAAACCAAGTGGTATAAGACAAAACAACCCCCCCCCCCCCCCCCCCCCTTCATGGCCTGCATGGAACATGGCTCCTGCAATGGGACACAGCTACAGTTTTATGAATGAAACTCAACCTGCAGCAAGAGAATACTGCTCTTAGAAAACTTTCCTTGGCAGTCCTCAATTTTTTCAGATCATTATAAATGACAATGTTGACAAGTGATGATATTTTTACTTAATTTCAACAATCTTAAAATTCAGAATTGGAGAATTCCAGGAAATAAATGAATAATTTAGGAAATATATTGTCTAACTTTGCAAGATGCTGTTCCACAGGTCTCATGATGAAAATATTTGAAATATTGTTTTGATTTTATGTTTTTGCAAAACCACTTTACCTTCACACATTGCAGTGGACAAACTAATTTCAATTTTCTCCAAACTAATTGTTAAACAGGAGGAATAAAGAATTCGAAACTTTCTATTATAATGAGTTAACTGCCGTCAGCCTTGTAGCATTATTGGAGACAGTCTTCCACCAGTCAGACCGCCTGATATCGTCTCCCTGATGTGATACACAGAGTGTGTGTGTGACGTTAGGCATGTGTGGCCTATTCCCCTAAACCCAGTGAGATGTTGGCTTCCCAGCATAGGTGAGAGGGGGGGCCTGAAAAAAAAGTTATAGAAAGCCAACTTTATGTGTCTGTGTTAAATTCTTAGTTGTGGTTGTACAGTGAGTTAGACACTTAACCTTTATGGACAGGGTGAGTCAAACAATTGAGTAAATGCAATTATGTTGGGTTAACTGGGGTTCTGAATGAGGAAATTCTCCCATAAGTCCCATCAAAGCAGCTTCATACTAAACGACCACATGAGGTGTGTTGAAAATGTGACCTACAAGAACCATTGTAACATGACACACTGCATACCCGGCTGTGAATTTGGTGACTCCACATTGGCCTGGGTGTTTAAGGCTGACTCACTGTTGGTCAGGAAACCCTTTTGGATTTGATGATGTCATGCTTTAGTTTTGTGTGTGTGTGTTAATGTGTGACTAGCAGTGTATAAACCCAACCTCAAACATTACTTTGGGTAAATTGGGTGAACATGGGGTACTATATGGCACTCTTGGACCCTCTGGTTGTGGTGGTGTCCAGGCCATTGTCTGGATAATTCACTTTAAAAGACCTGCTGACTTTGCTCTCCTCTTGACTCTTTATCCAGCACTACACTTTAGCTAAAATTACCTGATCCTATATTTTGTGTGCTTAATGTCTTAGAACTTGTCAATTATGCCCAGAAGCATTTATGACCCTTAAAGGAAGATCCTTTCTGAAGATCATTTGGGAAATGTTGTTTTATTTGACCTGTTCTTTATCTTTGAATGAAATCTCCTAAGACAATGGGAAGTAATGAATGGCCTGTGGGCCAAATTTGACCATCCAACAGAAATACCTTATCCAGTGAAAATGTTTATTTTCCCTTATATTATATGCCTACAAACATCCACACAAGTTGCTATCAATCTGCAGAAATAAGATTACAAAAAATTTTCTTTAATATTTTCTAATGCAACAGGACTCAAACCATAAATGAAGCACACCAGGTGGCAGCCAGTCAGTAGTTTTTTTTTGCCCATTAATATATTTCTAATGTTTCTTTCTCTTCTCCACTCAGCTCTTATATACAGTGGTGATTGACATCTCAGCCCGAGTTTTGACCACAAAAAGCCCAGCTGACCAGCTCGTCCTATCTCCCCGTCACTACCAGCATACAGACCCCAGCTCAGGCACCCAGCTGGTCTGCGACAAGTGCCCGGCTGGCACCTACGTGTCCTTACACTGCTCCCCCACAGCTGTGAGGGAGTGCAGCCCGTGTCCTGACGGCACCTTCACACGGGGCGAGAATGGAGTCCAGCAATGCCATCGCTGTCGGGTTCCGTGCCCTACAGGCTTTTTTGAGAAAGCCAGCTGCAAGACCACCCAGGACCGTATATGCATTTGTCCACCCAACAGCTACTTGTCGTTGGATAGTGCAGAGTGTAAACCACACTCGCTGTGCCCTGTGGGGACAAGGGTAAAAAAACGAGGCAGCTCAACAGAGAATGTGGTCTGTAAAACATGCACCAAGGGGACTTTTTCAGATGTGCGTTCGAGTTTGGTGAAGTGCCGAACCCACACAGACTGCCAGGCCCAGGGGCTGGTGCTGCTCACACCGGGGACTAGAGAGACAGATAACGTTTGTGGAACATCCTCTTTATCTTCATCTGTTTTGACCTCGCCTTGGCCTTCACAGGTTCTGCTTCAACGCCAAACTTCTTCGTTATCGTCACTGAATCGACCTGCACATGAAGGTGAGAGTAAGTAGCAAGTCTTATTTTTTTTTACCCTTTAGTTAAAGGCAGTATACAACTATTTCCATATAGTACATGTGTCATGTATTTTTAGAGACATTTTCAGACAGTGGCCTTGGAATCAGCTAGCCTCAGAAATATAATGAATTGAGCTAACAGCTATTAATATAAGTATGAATGTACCTTCTCCATTCATTTTTAACATTGTCTGCACCATAGGGCAACATTTTGGGTAGAAGGATTATTCTCTGTCTTGTGTATTTGAGAATATGACAAGCGATTAGCCTAGCTTAGCCAAAAAGAGTAGTAGCATTGGGAAAGTGCTAGCTTGCCTTTATTTGTGGCTCAAAACTAATTCAATTGCACTGATCTGTACATTGCATCTTATTTGTTTAATAGTTAATAAAAATGTGTATTGTAGATGGATATTTAGAGCATATTTTATTCTTCTTCCTCCAGTCTTCAATTTAAATTAGGCTAATTGGCTCCATGCACCAATGTCATAAACTTTATTTATGCTGTTTTCTTAAAGGATATGTGTAAAAGATTTTAACAGCAAGCTACTATTTTCGCCGAAAATTATATTGTAGTAAAGACGTCTTGAACAGAGAATGAAGTCACACTCTGTTTGTGTGTTATAATCCGAGCTTCTGTGTACTTTGTCATGATAGCTGGTCAAACTGCTCATGCATGTTAGTGCATGCGTGTTCCTCAATAGCAAGACCTCTGAAAAAGCCCCTGTCACTCAAGACAAAAACAACAGGAACACATGCTCACATATGGCATTTGTCTTCAAGGCGAAACAGGTCCGATATTTTTTTTATTCCCTGGTCAAATAACAGTGCAGTAGTCTCAATTATTGGTCCGATCAGCCGCTAAGTTAAATGGGACCAAGGCGGAAGGTCTAATTTTAGAGCTATGATGTCTCGAGGAGCACAGTTTTTTTGGGTACTCAGGGTCACGTTATCTGTTGTGGACTGTAAGAATTACCTGGCTGAGAACTTAAAGGGAGCAGGAAGCATTTGCTTTGTTCTGAGATGATGATGCTAATTAAACACCTAATTGCAGTGAATATTGTATACAAGAGTTTGAAAGAAACAGCTTATAATATCTTTGCAACAGCAATTTATTCTGCCATTGATTGCCATTAGGAATTGTTTATTTAAAATGAGAGCTGAAGATTTTTGGCCTCAGATCATATTCAGACCCACTAAACTCTTTATACACAACATTGTAGGTTAAATTGTAAGTGATAAAATGTCCATACATCTTCATTCAGTTATCTGTATTGACAAATTGAAAATATGTTTATAGATTGTTTTTGAAAACATACAAATTATGAAAACGTATATCCCTTGTATACAAAAGTACTGCTGCCAAAGGGGTTCTACTATTTATTGAATTAATTAGTGTAAATGAAAGGATCAAAATGAAATTTGTATTCATTTTTAAATCAACAAACATTTAAGTATGCAAGGAATGCATCTGTCTGAATACTTTCTGAAGCCACATCTTACATTTGTAATGACTTGTTCACACAGATTGTTGTTGATGTCTTTACAGCTGTGTATTATCTCTAAAGTTGCCGTTGTAGCATTACCACATCAATGACACACACAATTTCCCTGTGGTAATTCACAAAGTGATGGGCATTTGTAGTCAGGGAAACAAAGTGGTTGCAGTTTCTTATCTCAGGAATGCTACTACTTGCAGTAAGGAGGAGTTATGGGTATTTCTCTCTTCCTTTGTGACCCTTCTTTTCCACCGCCCCCTCCCTCCTTCCGAGAAAGTGACAAATACTTCCCTCTCCCCTTTGTCTTCTTGTTGTCTGCCCTCCTTCGTCATCTATTACCGTTTTTACGTCATTCTTCTCTGTCAGTCTGCCGGCCATTTCTCAGAATCAACCATCCATGTACCCCTCCTCCCATCACTGACACCTATAATACTGTCACTGCTGTTTGTGCTGGCAGGGGATCGATGCCTTCCCACACAGTCAATTTGACCTCGTCTGTGCTGTAAGAGGGAAAGGGGGGGTGGGCGACTGGGGGTGTTACATACTCATGGCTGTTAATTTTCACCTGTTTTACTAGTGGAGAATGGGTAGGATCACCATGTGAAGGGAGAAAAAAGGAGAGAAATAAGTTGTACTGTGTGCACAAATGTTATGGCAGCATGTAGACTGTTATTTAGTGACCCCACACCCCAAATGTGGTGCCTGTGTTGTTGACAAAACAGCATTAAAACCAGGTGACCGTGGCTAACATTAACCAGACAGTTATGCCCACACAACCTTAAAACATGAAAGATTTGGAATATTGAGTAGCTGCATGTCTCCTTGCTTGTAAGAGGCTGACCTCCTCCCTCCATCTCCCCAATGCACCATGCTAACATGTTACTGGACCAGTCTCACAGCTAAACAGTAACATGGCAAACAAGCTGACGTGATATCAGAGTATCTAAGCTTTATTGAAATTAGTAACGGTAATGTAATCACTCAGTTTCAAATTGTAATCCCTTAAAACCATTGTTCTAACTAAATGAATCACATTAATGTAACGTTTTATAAAAAAAACGAGTGACTGCTCAACACTGGCCATATTCCTGCTCCATGTAATACGGTGTTCATGTCCCTGCAAATTAGATAAAAGGAAATTTTCACTTTCAAAGTTTCACAACTCACGCCCTCTCTCAGTCTGACCTTATAATGTTCAAGATATTTAGATAAATGCAATTAAAGACTTTAATTTGGGGATTAGATTTAGTTTGTGTACCTGCCTGCTGATAAAAGGATTATCAAGATTAACACACATCCAGAGGAAAATCCTAAAAACATTCAGCAGATCATTTATGATCTAATGCCATTATACTGTACCAGTATAAGCACACCGCCACATCTGTAATCAATACAGATTAAATACACTAATCGTATCGACTGCTCATGAAATGTCAGCTAAAGTTTATGTCAAACAGTCCTAAGTGTTCTTTTCCCGGACTTAGTTGGCTGTAAATCGTCAGCCAAATTGACCAAACTCCCTCTCACCTCTATGTTTTTGTGTTTTTAATTAGTCCTTCAATTGATGCCCGAGTTTGATTGTAATCAGCCTTGCGTAACATTAATTAAGGAATGCACCGTAGGGTGAGTAACTAAGATCTCATCTGCTGTGAAATTATGAGCACAGCTGGGGCAGAACATGGCAGGAGGAGGAAAAGCAGATAAATGCTTTTGTTGCACTTAAGGGAAGACACATAGATGATTGTCATGATGATGTCAACAAACTATAGTCACCCAACTTAGGTTGAACTTTCGTTTTCACTAGTGTAATTAAAACTCTTTGTTTACCTGCTTATCGTTTACAAGCTGCCTAATTGAATTGGTCAGCAGAATCATTTTCTGTCTCTTTAAAAAGGTCTGGAAGACCTACCTCCTCCAAAATCATAGCATCTTTAGATCTAGATACAAAAATGTGTGTTTGAAATGTTCATTTCCGAAGCACCTGAATCTGAGAATGAACACTTTGATACTCAATGGCCTCCTCTTGAACTGCTTAGGGTCTGAAAAACATGAAAATCAATTCTATTAATGTGGCCCTGTTCATACCTGGCAGTAATACGCATCTTTGGTGATCTTATCACAAGCAGACAGCTCCAATTACAGATGTGAATGTACCCACGATGCATTGAGGACACAGGGCTGCATATGGCATTCCTTTAGAAGTCCCAGAACTCATTAATAACCAAATTTAAGGGATCATCTATATTAAGGGATGGAGTGAGTCAGCAAGCAAAGCAGTTGATTTAGAGCACAAGATGAGGTTAATACTTCTTCCGTTTGTGGGCCAGATTATAGTGTTAGTATTCCCTCCCCTGATGCCTCCTGTTTTCATTGTCTGGGATGGGCAAATCTCTAGAGTGAGGGAATTGTATTCCCTCTCTCTATGTCTGTGTGTCTCTCATCTCTTACCTATGTACTATCTTATTTCTTTGTGTTCTCTCATACCTCCTCATCTTGTTTGTTCTATCTTTGTCTCCATCTATCTCCCTGTCTTTTTTATCACAGGCATCCACAGCCAGTCAGCACCCATGCCACTGAGAGAAAGCCCGGGAAGGGAAAACCACTATACAGAGGGGCTTAGTCGCCCCGGCACTCCCATCCCACAAAAGCGTGATCCCCCAAGGACTCTACCACCCCCAGCTGAAAAGCAACCAATGAATAGTGAGCACCAGAGGGGGCCACCCAATTCTGACCCTGTGCCAGGGCCCAACAAGCAGGAAATGGAGGGTCTTGAGGTTGCTGAGGTAGTCCAAGTTGGGACAGGTACCAGCAAGGTTGCGGAGCAGGGGAGTGGAGGTGGTATCTCCAGCTACTACAGGCCCACGCGTAGGGGGTCCCCAAGGCCAAGTACTCATAATCACTTTGACATCAATGAACACCTGCCCTGGATGATCGTGCTGCTCCTGCTGCTGGTTTTGGTTGTAATTGTGGTGTGTAGCGTGAAGCGGAGCTCTCGGGTGCTTAAGAAGGGCCCAGTGCAGGATCCAAGTAGCATCATTGAGAAGGCGATTCAGAAGAAACCATCTCAGCCTCCAATGCAGGTCAAGGAGAAGTGGATCTACTACTCAAACGGCCAAGGTGAGTCTGCTTTCTCTTTGACTTCTCAAAGAATGGTTCTACATAAGGAGTGTCAGTAAGAATGTCAGTAAGGTGTTGGTCCATCACAAGCTACCAACAAAATTTTTTCCAAATGTTTCCACGGAAGTCTTCCGTGCTCTGATGATTGTAGGGCTCTACGATATATTGAAATTTATCATCATCGCAATATCAACGTGTGTGATATACGTATCACAAAAGACTGATTAAACGGCATGCATTAAAATGCCTTCACACTCTTCATGTCAAAATATTAGGCCAATCAGATGGAGGCCTGCTGCCATGGATGATAACTTAACCATATTCAGATCATTAAAAGTTTTTTTTGTCAATGAATCATTGTCTGAAGAAGAGAATAGAGAGAGAACAGAGAACTGCGAGGCGGCTTCCTCAAATCTCGCTCCGCCTCCTACGACTAAATTCTATGTGGAAACTTCTAGTGATCAGGTTTGCCCCCCAGTTATTGTTATTAGTTGTGAAGCTGTCAGTGGTCTCTGTCTGTAGCCAGAGACTGGCTATTTAGTGAGTAAATGTAGCTAGCTTACTACGCAAGAAAGTGACGCTGACATTCTTAGGCCTGCAACCTTAGCACTTATCAGTCTCTTTTTACTAAGCACAACACCAGACCATTCATTGTTGAACATTTTACGTTTATTCATATTTGTTTAAGCTGTACTACAAAAACTGCCTTTTTACCTTTCTGGTTAAATTTAAATACAGCACTTACAACATCAGGTCACGGGGCATTTTTACCTAAACTGTGCCTCTTGTGCACACTGAACTTGTGTAAAGTATACATGAATTATCTGTGTTTATTTGTGTAAATAGGTCAAAAAAGAGCCAGATCTCTGTAATATCTCAAGTATTGTGTTTTAAAAATTGATATAACGTAAACAAACACTGTGACATGCCCTCAGAGAGAGTATCATATCTCAGCTTTTCCAGTGTTTTTCTAATCTCAGGACTCATCTCATGTCCTGCATCTGCTACACGGGAGGTTGTGGATTCTTAGTTGCACACCGTGTCTCGTTCTGCTGTACTGACACGCATTAGTCCGGCTCCTGAGGAGTGTAGAACCGTCTGCTGATCTGATCACACTAATGCAGGTTTCTGATCCAATCAATTCTGCCCCACATGCTGATGAGGACAGTGGTTACACAATCAAGGTCATGACCCTGTTGTAGTACCACCCTGCTGTCCGGCCCTAAGACACACTCAGGTTTCCACACTGCTCTCAGTTCTCCAACTTCATCTCAGGTTCTCCATCCTCTTCTCTTGTTTACCACCAATCCACCAAGTCTTCAGGCGCCTCTTTTGTCATCCTTCTACCTTCTCTTATCGTTTTCTCACTTTTTTGTCTTTTGTCTTTTGTCCCCTTTTTCTTTCATGCACTTTACCTTTCATTCAACTCCTCCCGTCCTCATTCTCTTCTCATTCACAGGCCTCATCCTTTTTTACTTTGAATTTCTTTGACTTAATCTTATCTCTGTCTCTCTTTATATGCTCTTTTAAAGTCCCTCTCATTTTTGTTTTGTGTTTTTGTGTTACTATCTGCCCTCCTTTTTCCTTCTCCGTTTCCCCTTTTCACTTATCTTCTTCCTCTCTCACTCCATTACCACTGGCACCCCCTTCAACGACTTTGTCCTGTTTGTTCACACTGTGGCTATCAACGAGTGGTGAACATTTTGCCCCACAGCTGAGCTCTCGATTTCACAGTGATAGACAGAAAGAAACTCAGGGGACAACTCCCGCCTGACTCTCCACTTTGAAACTGTGTGTCTGTGTGTAAGTGTGTATGTGTGAGTTTTTGTGTGAGAGGGAGTGTAAGTGTGTGTGTTGTGTGAGAGAGAGTGTAAGTGTGTATGTGCTATGATAAGCTGAGCCACCCGCCACCCTCTCCCTGCTCCCTCCGTGACTGACCACAGAGAACTGGAATAATCTGGTTTTAGCTGCACTGGGGTTGTTGCTTGGTTGGCAAAGCACATTAGTGGGTCAATCGGACAGTAAAAAGAGCTATAAAGAGAAGGAAATACAGAGAGAGAGAGAGATAGTGGAGGAGTTGTGTATTGTTAGACTAGATACCCAAAGGATAAAGTTAAGCTTTTGCCACTGTCCATTGCAGCTATGTTGATTTCAAATCCCTAATCAAAAGAACTATTGTTCTTAAAGCTGCAGTAATAAATAGTCTGTGTATGAACAATTGATCAGTGGTAATGGGAAAGTGCTTTACTTGAAGTGAGGAACACGCAAAAAAGTAAACCCTGACAATGCAGCTCCTCTCAGCTTTATGGATAATTTTAGTCTCTCTATGCTCATTGTTTTGGATTCAAGTCTCAAAACTAGTTCGCTCTCAAAAGCTGGTATACTGACTTTGTGCCATCCACTCTGCATTAAGGTTTGCCGATTGGGTGAAAAATATTATCTATTTGCGATGGATTTCTGGCAGATTTTCTGGACTATTTGTTATTTTATTTTCGCTAATATAATGCTCTGCATCCGGGCTATATATATATATATATATATATATAAATATATTAATTCGTTCAGGCCCTCCTGACTTGATCACTTTTTTTTTCTCTCTCACACACACCAACACACACAGACACATACACACATATGAATACAGCATCATCGCATGCATCTGTAAACTCAGACTTACTCAAAAACAAGATGATTTGGTCTTCACGAACACATTGGTTATGCATTTTAATACTACAAACGTTATGCTATCCACTTGTGGTCAGATCTCTAAAGACGGTTGTTGATACCAAGTCTGAACAGGGCCCTAGAGTTGTACAATATGATGTGTATTTTGTTGTACTTACCTATTTTTGATGTGCATGCCCATGTTCTCAATCTACAGTTGTTGGCCTGATTGTGGCAGAATGGAGAATTGTAGCATTTTGCCCAACCCTAATCGACACCAAACAGGAGGCAGCTAAAGTTATTATCTAGCTGGTTGATAAGTGGATAATTTAGAAGCAAAGCAAGGCATCAGGTTAGACCAAAGTTGAGTTAAAAGCACAACTTCAGTTGAATGCTAATAATGATCCGAGTCTGCTGGTTATGTAAATAAGCAACTGCTTGCTTGTTTGTCATAACAGCTTTATGAGGTTATAACAATTTTATAAGCATGTCAGATGTACTGAGAGCTTGTTCTGCTGCCTTCAAGTGGTCAAAGAAAAAAGAAAAGATGAAATTAATGGTGCTTTAATGTTGTTCCATTGTAATTGAAGTAACAGGAACGCATCTATGGTGCTGAGATAATAACAGATAATGATTGAAACTGATTCTCATTTGTTTGAATTGATAAAAAAAAATGTCTTCTGTCTTATACAGATATGTTCATAGATGATGTTGCCAGTACTATTGCTGACAGCATGACTAAAGCTAAAGCCACTAAATTGTTTATATAATGATGCTTAATTTGTCACCTATGCTGCCACCCTCACAAATTACTTTTTTCCAACTTCTGCCAGTACGGGTAAATATTTATGGAAACATAACTAGATAAAACTAAATGTGTGTGTCTCTTTGTAAGGTATGTGTGTATGTGTGTTTTGATTGGGTGAGTAATTCTGTGCCCATGTGTATGCATTTATCTGGAGATGTACGTATGCACATGCAACACAAACAACCACTTTACACTGTTTTTTAATCTCTGGAAAATAAAACAAAATAGCTTCTTAATCCTTCCAAGGTGCACAGCTGGCTCCCCTTGAAGGTTGTAATGCCCCTTTACTAGGGGCAATAAAGGAAAAAAAGAAAGGGAAATGTCAAAGCGCAGATCACACACATACAGTACTTGGCATTTTTTAAACCCGCCAGGAAGTAGTGAAAATTGCTACTCCTTCACAGCAGGACCGAATGGGGCATTCCAGGGCCACAGGCCAGATTTTTATTGCACAGGATCTGAAAGACTTATTTGTTTATCAGTAACGAGGGTGCTGCACTCAAATCAAATGAAAGGGAATCACAACAAGGTTGTATAAAGGTTAGTTTAAGGCTACAATAAGCTGACCTTGCTGTTGTACCCACCTTTGACCTAAAATGTTGTACTCAGCACAAACAACATCAGCATCGGACTTTTCATTTGTTCGACTATGTGGAGGACCACAAATACCTCCAGGCAGAGATTGTCCTAAAGTGTGCACCCTTATGTCCCAATTATGCATCTCATCAAGACCACAAAGACAAACAAAACACATACTGGAGCCATGATAGACGGTGCTAGATATTTCTGCCTGTATTCCAGACGGAATAAACAAAAGGCCAAGTAAGGATTCAGACTGAAGATGAACGAAATCCAGTTTGATTAAAAGATCCATGAGTTTGAGATGTGGCTCAATAAGTACCCTTTTCCTAAGGCTTATCACATACCAAAAAACACAAAGTGAGTAATTAATACTTTAATACTGTTATAGTCAATACAGTAATAAGTATCAAATGTTGTATCTTTTTATCTCAGATTTCACCACCTTTTTGATGTTAAGGATGTGAATCAGCAACAACCCACCCATAAAATCATTATACGACTTTGACATATTTCCTAGCATTCACATTCATGTTGATGTTTTGGTCCCCAGACTTATATCTATATATAGATGGATGACATGACAGCTCCCCAAAAGTGAAGCCAAAGCGTCTTGATTGCCCCCTTGTGGCTGGCTGCATTAGAGGTCATAAACCACACCTCCTCTATGTTAGTGAATGGGACATGGACCAAACAAAAAAGTCTAAGTTTCTATCAAATAGATTTTTTTCCAAGCTGGTCGTGTGTCATTCCAGGTATTTCTTTTGACACAAATGTATGTTTTCGTCCAGACTTTAAAGAAAGTCTTTATTCTATTTGATGCTATAAAAGGGAAAATGTCTTTACTGACTGCTGAGAATAACTATCGATTGGGCAATCTAATGTAACAGCGGGACCTCCATAACGCAACTATACTGGCTGTGGCTCCAATTGAAGTGATCGCTGCAAGATTGGAGAATTAGTGTCAGGGATAACTTGGCTTAATTTTTTATTGGTGAAGCCAATAAAAGATCTTCCATCTTTATATAAATTCCATGGTCCGGGATTAGCACATTCAACAAGCGTATCTTGGCTAATTCTTAATAGTGTGGCAAGTGTTGCTGAAGAAGTCCAATGACTTGTGTCAAATACTGAATCAAAAATTCCTACTGAAAGACAGAATGAGACACAAACTCAGGGGACACCTCTTCCTAACTTTCACCTCTGAAACTGTGTTTGTAAGTGTGTGTGCGTGTGTTTGTTTGTGACTGTGTGTCTGTTTGTGAGAGAGTGTGAGCATGCATGTGTTTGTGTGAGGGAGTGTAAGTGCGTATGTGCTATGATAAGCTGAGCCATCGGCCACCCCTCTCTGTGCTCCCTCAGTGACTGAACACACAGAGTTGGAATAATCAACACACTGACTATGACAAGCAGCAATCTGTAGTTAAAGACACACAATGAAGATGACCTACAATATCACACATTGGCCCACCTGAGTGAAATTTAATGAAAAACACAGGCAGCCTAGTTAAATCAATCCAAACCCTTATGCTACACTTAGGAAAACGTTCAGCAGTAATGTAAAGTGTGTGCAGTTTGCAGTTAATAGCCTCAAACATGGAAAACCACCATTAGATTCCTTTGAGAGTACATCAGATAGGGGTAGGTCGGGATTACTGTGGTCTCAGCCATATTATTTACAACGTATATTTCCAAAGTAAGATGTAGATTGCAGAGGAAAACATGAAGGAAAAGAACATTTTACCTGCCCAACATCCTCTCTTGTTAAACATCCAATGCCAAGTTCCACATCCAAGCCCAGCAGGGAGCCACGTGTTAGAATATACTGCGCTGTGCAGTACCAGGGTGGGCCGGGATAGTCTGCTCTCACTTCAGCCTGGGATTGATTGTGAAGAGCGGAGCTTGGGGGGGCGTTGTTGCCTGGTTGTAGGTATAAAGCGCCTGTTGTGATCCCGCACACATTTCACCAATTTAACATTGTGTTTTCCCAAATTAGAGCAAACCTGAGAGTACTATGTGATGTGATTAACAAAATGGTATTTGTAAAGATGCTGACGCACATGGCGCCCTGCTTCACATCATGTTACAAACAATAACAGGCTTCAGAGGGGAGAACACTTGTTGGATCCAGAGGGCATGTTTCCCCTCATTTGACCTTTTGATTTGAACAAAACCTTATTATTCTTTAAATAAGAAGCAAGAGAGGGTTTAAGAAATGGGGCCTCTATGACCGTCATTAATTTGTTAACATGTTTCAGTTAATTTGATGTGTTGGATACGTTGAGGCTAAAAAGGTCACAGCTATTAATTCAGCTATCTCTTATGCCAAACTGATTTCCACAGCTCCACATTTCAACACTGAGAAAAAAATGTAAGATCAAATTCCAAGGTCTTGTCGACAGTTTTCCATGCTCGGGGAGGCAACACATTATCTCTGGCCACAATTCATGTGTTAGAAGAAACGATAGAGGAGGGGAAGCATCAGCAAACCTTATCATTTCCATAGATGTCTTTGGTTTTTGTTCAATTGGTACTGAGTTTTCCATGTAATCTTGTCATTACAATTGAGAGCTCTATTTAATTTGCTTAAAGATTTTTCTGACACCCTTGTCGTTCCCTTACCGACAGGGATCCACTGTGTAGAGTTAAGAAAACCTGACCCCCCCATTCACCTCTTTTACAATTTTTCACTGAAACTATGGTTGGCTCCTTTTCTCATCATGCTCTGATTGTGCTTTGACCACTTTGCATGTAGAGGTTCCTGCATGGCTCTATCAAAAACCTGAAGACATTTACTGTGATACAAAACAGGGAACAGCTGCAGGTCCTCACATTCAGATTCTTAATCAATCACATGTTTGGCATCTTTAGCCACTCCAGCAGCGTGGCGCTGGAGATGGAAGCATTAGTTGGTTTGTAGGCAGCTCAACTATTATTGTCAGTTTTGTAGAGACCTTCATTTTACCCAGAAGATGAATTCCCCTGATGTTTTCGCAACAATGACTTTGACATTTCTATTTCTCTCATGCTTCGGTTTAAAACCATAGACATTCTCATGAGCTTCAGTTTTGTGTTTTGTGCTAATTACTGAGTGTTAACATGGTAACACACACACTTCATATGGCAACTACACTAAACATATTCTATACAGTAGAATGTAAAAAATTTCCGGCTGAACCGGTCACGCAGTCCAGTGCTACATTCCAAAATGTCGTTGACTGAGTGAGTTGAGTTTGTGAAAAAGTCCCAACATTGGCCAGTCAAGTGCATCATGACTGTCTGAAGTTACACCATCGGTTGGCCAGCGTTGTTTGGTAATTGTCCTCTTTGGATGTTTTCTAATTGAATTGCCGTTTACAGTTTTCAATTCTCACCCCAGCTCCAGGACCTAAACTCCGCAGTAGTGATGGGGGAGTGGAGCCTCACTATTCACGTCCTACTGACATAAGAACTACCTAAAATGACAGAAACTGTTTTTAAATTAATTTGGTCAAATTATCCAGGTCATAATAAGCTGCTGCACTTTATCTTTCACAAGAGGCGATTCTCCATAATGAGTGTAGGATGGGACTTGACACTTCAGTTGTTACTTTCCAACACCACAAATATCAACCAAAAAAGGTCTAATTATGCACTGTTATACTTGCAAAGATGACACCGACATCAGTTTGGGCCTTCCAGGCAACTGTGTGATAGAATATCAAAGCTTGACATGTCAGTTTTCTATAAACACTGGCATTTGTACACCCTTTACACACAAACAGCCCGGGGATGCAACTACTTCCCATGCAAACACATATGCAGGCTGACATACTGAATCATCACAAGACTTATATAGGTCATTTAAATGTGGTCATCTACCATTGGCAATGAGGCATGCAGAGCAGGGGGATTTCTCTTCTGTCTTAGTGTGTTATGGCCAGTAATGTGGATCAGAGACGACAGACTCTCAGGCCAGAAGGATGGCACGCGAGGTCCTAGGTCCCACGAGGATTCACTTAAGTATATTACTGTAGAGTAAGAGCAGTGTGTGTGTGGGTGGGTGTGTGTGTGGGTGGGTGTGGGTGGGTGGGTCGGTGGGTGTAGTCTGGACACTTTGAGGAATAAGGTCAAACATAGCTGGTTTTCACTTCTACAAAGACTCAGTTTAGGATTAGTGCTGTGGATTTGGTGTAAGATTTGGTTATATATATGGATAGTATTAATTGATAAGTTAGTTTAGGCTGAAGAGGAGGGATGGAGTTTAAATTTATAAGCTTTACCGGTATGTTGAGTGAAGGTTAAGGGTTATGTGAGGGTTTTGAGGTGATTATTGACAGTAAGGGGGTTGCAAGGATGTTGCATGTAATGTCTGTGTAAGCATGTGTGCAGCCTTCGCATGCATATTTATACTTGGCTCTCAGCTTATGTGTGCCCTACGTGTGTGTGTGTGTGTGTGTGTGTGTGTGTGTGTGTGTGTGTGTGTGTGTGTGTGTGTGTGTGTGTGTGTGTGTGTGTGTGTGTGTGTGTGTGTGTGTGTGTGTGTGTGTGTGTGTGTGTGTGTGTGTGTGTGTGTGTGTGTGTTTTTCATGAGTGACATCATGAATGTCTACCACTGGCTTTCATCCAGTTAATCTCTCTGGTCCAGTCTCTCTGAATCATCCTGGATTTATGCACTTACCATGTTTGCTGCAGTAGACGTTAATCAGGCTCAGCTTTATCAAAAGTAAGAGGAATTAATTCTGTGTTGTTTCTCTAGAAGTGTGACAGCCACACATTACAAAAAAGTAAAAAAAACAGTTTAATGAGTCATTCAGATCGCGCTACCATACTATGCTACCATAAGGTATGATGACGTTAAAAAAAAATTGTCAATTCAATGCCACTTACTTTTAGCAAGTTAACTTAGATTAGCGCAGGGACCTAGGTTGTTGACGATTTCTCTGTGAATGTTTCCCATTCACTAAATCTGAGATAGAATTTACTTTAATCCCAGCCAGTTACCTTGCCATAAACTAACCAAGCCTTAATCTCAAATTCAGAGGGCGCCACTCCAGGGAGATACATTATTCAAAGTGCAGACTCTTAAGTGTCCTTCTTCAAACGTCTCAGAATCCACTTGCAGGGCAGCTCTAAAGCTCACAATAAACACATGAGCTGTGTCCAAATTCCGGGGCCGTGGACGTGAACTGAAACTCAATTGATAACGACTGGTCTACCGACGATTTGTGTGACCAGCTTGTCAATCACATGAATCAATCAAATTTTATTTGGATAGCTCGTATTCGCATGTGTGTAACATAGGGCTCAACAAGGTAGAAACAGCTCAGAGAAACCTAAATAAATCAGAGAGAGCAACATGTGAGGGATCCCTCGACCAGGACGAACAGAAGTGCAATAGATGTCACATGTAACTGAACACATCAGCATAATTACAAGACTTACAACATTGGTTAGAGGATTTTTTTTTCGACATAATGGAAAGGTGTGTCAATGTTTACAGTATTTATACATAAGAAAATGTTTGATAGAAATAAAGGGAACAGCAATGACAATTGGTAGATTATGTAATTAAGAATATTGTAAATCAATTAGTCTTGCTGCAATCATAGTCCATGATCATGACCTGCGCTTATATGACACCGTGAGCTACAGATAGCTAGCTCGTTAGCTGTGTAAAAATGCCAAAACGCCTCATCAAAACTGGTTACCTAGCTGTTTCTGGAATTCGTTTTTGGTCCTTCTTCAAGCATACAAGTAAACAAGCACTTACTATATTGCAATATAGATACAACTAGATACTGTAGATCATCTAATCAGAGATCAGAAAAAAGGTAATTTGATATGTGAACCACCTTTGGGAAACACACACACACACATAAATAAAATTTAGATAATTAGGTACTAAGACGCATCTTAACCAACTTTTTCATGTACTTCATCATGAGCCAAATTCCTTAATACTACACATTTTCTTTGATACTCACCCTCGCACATGCATCAGCACTACATTTTTTGACATCGAACGAAACAAGGTAGCCTCTATATTCCTGCTTGTCCAACAGATGAGTCAGCGTTTATAATTCCAGTTGAGTCACCGTTGAGTCGCATAACAGTCAGGGGAAGTGGAGCAGAGAGAACAGACAGCAGAATGTTGGAGAGGGAGAGCTGCTGTGAAAAATCATTATTCATGGTAAAGGACAAATTGACAAGAGGTGATATTGGTGTCACAATAGAGATTGTGAGGAAAATAAAAGAAATGGTCTAAATGGAAATATAATGTCTCAAAGCCATTCAATAACCATAACATGAATGTAATTGTTCACATACTTGCCTGTGTAGGTACTTAACATGTGGATGATATGCGATAGGGAGTGGCGGAGTAAGCAACTTTTCCCACAGACTGCCTGTGGCGGGGGTCAGTGAAGACATGGGCAAACAAAATGTGTGATTTTACAGGAAATTGATTGTGGTATAAAAAACAACAGAGGATCTGAAAAGGGGAAAAAACTTTAAGTGCTAATCGTTCTTCAGTATAGTTAGTATATAACTAAAACGGATTTAGAAAAAGCTAAATGTGACCTAGCCGATGATTCCTCAGTTACACTACGACACCCAGAGAATAACATCGAGTGTCGACCTGTCCATCTTGCTAAGTATGTACTTGTGAAGTGATTGTTTTGACCGCTCCCCATAAATTCTTTGACCTCTTTTACTGCTTGCACATGTCAACACTTGTCACTGAGTCCATGTGACTTCTGTTTTCAAGGCCTGGCCTTCCTTGAAAGTTGGTGGTGTGAACTTACACAAACGAAACTTGAAAACAAAAAAGCTGCTGCATTTCATTTTGAGGGTGGACATGAATGTGTTTACCAAAATCAATGGAAATCCACAAATTTCATCCTCATGTTGGAGGAGAAGTCATGGGATTGCAAAAGTCAGCAGGATATATCCTCTGGGTTACGTCATTGAAACAATGTTGTGGACATGATGTATTGACTGTTAGTCTCTTTAAGCTCAACTATGTAAATCATGTGGAGTCAGACACCAGTGATGTCACTTGAGTAACGTCCTCAGACTTGAGAAACCTTCATCAGATCCACCAAAGACATATAACATTAACTTACCAGTGAAGCAAAGTGTGGTTGCAGCCTAATTTCACATAGTGTTGTTCCAGCCACAAATATTCATATCTCATTTGAACATCTTCTGGATGCCAGTTGAGGTGGATTTGCAGTTTTCCACCAAGGAATGAGAGACATTTTTTAACAAACACATTCAGCCTTGTTAATCATCTTGCTGCCACTCAGTTTATCCTATAACCCTATAGGAGCGAATGCTCTAGAGGATGTTCTAGGACTTGAGAGAAGAGATGAGAGAACCCAACGATATCCACAGGTTAAATTGCAAGAAAAATAGGGCAAGAAAGAGTAATACATGACAGACCTACAAACTCAAAGTGTATGTAATCACACATCATTTCAGAAACTCAGACATACACACATGCATATGGTCAGGGTAAATGAGAGAAAGAGAACTCTGGTGTATTGCATGGAGCTCACTTAAGGCAGTTTGTTTGCTGTGGCATCCAGTTGGTTAACACAGTACACAGCTGCTGGCCTACATTATTCAATAAGAAAGAAATCCAGAAATCACAAGAGTCTTATTTTGTTTTCTTTTTAATGCAATGAATGACTTAGCAGTGGTTAAAGAATGATGACAAGCCCTCTTTCTTTACTTTTAACCTCTAATATCTTTCTCTCTCTCTCTTTCTCTGCTTAGGGGTGGATATCCTGAAGCTGGTGGCGGCCCACGTGGGTACCCATTGGATCGACATTTATCAGTCGCTTGCTAATGCCACGGAGCGTGAGGTGGCAGCCTTCTCCAATGGCTATTCATCGGATCACGAGAGGGCTTACGCAGCGCTGCAGCACTGGACCATCCGGGACAGCGACGCCAACTTGGCCAAGCTGATCAATGCCCTGCACCGACAGCGCCGCATCGATGTAGTTGAGAAAATCCGCTGTGTCATGGAGGACAACCCACAGGTAGGCTAGTTTGATTATGATTTTGGACAAGACATTCTACTGAACACATTAACACGTTTATTCAGAAGAGTGTCAGGTAGTGTTGCAGTCGAGTCCCTAAACTTGAATCTTCCAAAGAAGTGTCCAAGTCAAGTCTGAAGAGTTTAGGTAGTGCGTCATCCTATCAAAGTCGTCATGCACAGAAACCTTGCACACTGAGTCTGATGCATTTCATTATATTTGTTCCAAAGAAAAAACAGTGGTAGATAAAAATGGAAGTGATTTTGTGCTCCTGTCACTTCTTGAAAAAAGGAAAAGAAATAGAAAACATCCAATCCTGAGAACTCGTAAGGAATAAAGTGAATTTTGAATAAAGCAGGAAATCAAACCTTCTCCAAAAACGTATATTACGGACGGGTGTTTTTGAGTTGGTGTGTCATTGTGGTTGACACAATGTGAGATTTTAAATATACCACAATTTTGGGTGTAAAACACAGACTTGGTGGGCAAAGATCTTGATGTCAAATCCATGAAAGCAAAGCGCACGATTCAGGGCATCTGTTAATACATCATTAACTGATGTTATACATAGTAAACTACTTGTAGCCATGGACGACATTAAATAATGATACATTTTTATTATAGTTATCATCATATTATCTTATGTGAAATTATTGAGACCTATTACCTAAAACCTATTAGTCTCCATCATCTGAGTCCAAATGGAGTCAGTGTTTGTCTCCATTGGTTCTCAAGTCCTAGTGGAGTCATGACTCCTTGATTCAAATACTACGACACTGGCGTCAGGAAAACAAACGTGACCTTTGCTGTCTCCGCATCTTTTCAATCTGCGGCTCCATCAACATCACTAGCACAAGCTTCAGTACACTGTGTTCCCTGCATCTCCCCCTCTGAAATTGAATCTGTGAGGAAAGCTTTCTGGTGTGTCCCGCTGAAGCCAGTCCCTGGGGTTCAGCTGCATTCCTCGCATTAAAGCAACAGCTGTCTTCATGAGAAGGATTTGTTGCTTAAACAGTAATTACAGTCACTGCTGCAGACTCTGTCCTATAAAGAGTTTTGGGACGTTTTTGTTGGGATAAGTGAGTTAGCGAGGGTGGAAGTTTCTGTCCTTTTGAGGTCATAGTCCTGCCATTGTCATTCTCAGGACATGGGAGCTGTTGGGATGGATGTTTTAGAGCAGTTAACCTTTTTCACATTTCACGCGATAATGCACAATTGTTACTATAATTCTGTCTCTATTTTTCCCGACCAGCTCGCCGACTAGTTTTGTGCTAAGATTACATTCCTATTCTTGACCTCACCTTCTAAACTCTGATTAGTTTTCCTCCTACTGGTCGAAAATGAAGGGACCTTTTGAATCATGGAACAAACTAGAGCTGTAGGTACGCAGCGGTGGAGGTCCGGAATCAGCCCTGCACATTGATTGTCAACATTTCCCCTCGTACATTTTGCTGTGTGTTCAGATGTGTAATTGCATGTGATTAAAACAAATAGACACAAGTAGATGTCACCTAGCCCATGCCATCAATGTCAATTTGAACATATCCCAGAAGTCATGATCAAAAGTGCAGAGACAAATGAGACAAATTGCATGGACATTCAAAACAAACAGTGCCTCTGCCCTCGCTTATCTCTGCTCTTCTATAAATTGCCTCTATAGGGGCCGAGCTCAGCCTCCATCACACATGCTGACATTAAAGCAGTCTGGTTCATGTCTGCAGCCAGACGCCTGTAATTTAGTAAACGCCTCACATGACTAATCTCACTCATTGGCCCCTCATGCCCGGCCTGGTATCAGTATCGTATTGTAATTGCCTCACAACACGCACACACACACACACAGAAAAACACAAACACTGGGGACACACTGGATCCTTCATCACCATCCACTTTTCTTTCTTTCTTTTTTTTCTTCTAATTTCTTAGAGATTCGTATCGAGTGAGTGCTCTTGACCAACCTCTTCAAGGTCAGTGCTGTCATAATAATATGGTTTATATATATATAGCTCCTTGAATTAACTTTAACAAAGTGCTTTGTAAGTTAAAACAATAGGAAAATAACATTTAGAATTACACATTATTAGAGCACAATACAAAAAATAAAATTACAGATGAAAAAAGGATAACAAATTTGAACATTTATGAAATAGACCGCAAGATCAGAACTAGGAGAAAGGACACCTATAAAAATGTTTCTTTAAATCAGCTTTCAGACACGCACTGAACTCTCCAGTTCCTCCATATTTTCTCTGGAGGAGGTGCATGTGTGAACACAATCACAGTTTTTGCAGACTTTCTCCTCCTGGTTCTCCTAATAAAATGTATTTAGAAACCCAGGAAAAGTCCATGTGTGAACCCAGCAGGGGATCAACCGCTGGATTCATTACCAGCGAGTGGGGGGGTTGATGAAGAGGTGACACACACGTTATAAGAGCCGACACCGGTGTCTGTGTGTTGTCAAGAAAGTCACGTGATCTCCTCAGCTATGTTAGTATGTCACTTCCTGCCTCTGTCTGCTGCACCTAGCTGCTTCACCTCTCTCCTGAATAATGTGGAGGATTTGTTGCTGTTGTGAAAGCGTCTCTTCAGAGAACCTCCTGCTGCGTTGTGCATGTGTGAAAGGGAAACTCTGGGTAAACTCTGTAGCCAACGGAATGGCGAAGAGGACCTTCGCTGAGGACCCCCTTGTTAAAGACAGAAATACACTTGAGATGATACCACCCTCTGTGGGAGACTCAATATATGCACAGAGTCCCAGCCTAAAAACAGGGAACACACAAATGTAAGTGCTTGATTTTGAGAGGACAGTCCTAATATCAAAGTTGGTGTTTAAGGTTTATTTGATAATTACAGTGATGCACAGACAGGAAATGTGGAGCGAGAGTGTGACAGGAATGACATGCAGTAAATGGTCCAGCTCTCCCGGTGTGAGGCCAAACCATTCCCATATGGGGTCACACAAGTTAATTTGTAATGTTATACCTCTGGAGGTGTTGTTTCTGAAAATGAGCATTGCGCTGACTGGAGGTTGGTAGCTCACAACGGTTATTATGGGTAACTTAGTGTCAGTAAAGGCTAAACATAAAGGCAAGTGTGGACATATAATTAAAGTTGGATCAGATTGGGGACAGCTGATTACAACTATAGTGAAAGACAACAACAGAGTTGCTGTGACAGACCTACTGGATATTGGCCATTCAAAAGGTCAGGGTCATTGACTCGTTTCACAGCACGTCAATGTGACTGAAAAATGTTGACGCATCTGTTACATAAGGTCATTATTTGTCATTGAAAAAAAAGGAAATCAGTGTCGCTGCTGGAACAACCGAGCATCAGCTGTCTGATGGATGTTTTCAAATTTGATGTCAGCTGCGGATGAGCCGGAAACAGAAAGAAGAGTGACAGACTTGATTCCCCTGACTTTCGCTCTCATTTCTCCTCATCCTCACTGTGAGCTGAATCACCTCAAAGTACCTGTGTGGAGATTTCCACAAAATGTCTAGACTTAAGTTCTGCTTACATATAAAGTATATCTATAGATGTCAAATCAAAACCTGGAGGAACCAGATCATGTGCCTTCACTAAGGATATGAAATTTTTGGCAACATTTTATCAGCACCACCAGCATACAACACCAAATAATGGAAGAATGTCTCATCCCTCCACTTAACTGAGAAGACATCCATACTACTAAGTTTTTATTTTAAAATGCATCAACTCTGCTACGGATACGTCTGGCCCATGTTTTAGTTTTAAAAACTCTGTTTCAATGGATCAAATTTATTTTCAACTATTAGCATCAATAAATCTTCCAAACTTTGACAAGACACTAGGAACTGTCATTGTTCATCTAAAAAATAGAGACACTGCTGCACCAGACTCAGGGCATCAAGATGCACTATGTATAAGTGATAAAGAGGAGCAATACTGTTTCATTTTGATAAACCCCCCTGTGTATTGTTGATAGATGCCTCGTGTCAAAGACTGCAGCAGATGGAGCTGCCTTCCTGAGGGAAGAGTCACAAACACAACAAATACGAAGGGGAAATGGTGATTTTTCTTTTTTTACTATCTATTTTTAGTCCTTATCAACTCAAAGCAGAGTCCAGATCAGGTTGTCTGCAAAGTTGTCAAAAAGTCAGAGAGCGGTTTGGTTTGAAACTGCAGAAAGTACTCAAGGTTCATGTGACTCCAGGAGCAGATCTGAGTTCTGTTCACATGCACATTTGTAGTGAATCTATGTGCAGCACTTTATCACTTAGCGGTCAATCAGTGTAGTATGTTGTATATGATTTCATTTAATTTTAAATATCATGTACATTACAGTGAGGATAAGATGTGAAGAGTTGAAGGGCAGTTGCATTAGGACCTTGTTGTAACCTTGTGGATGCAACAATTATAATTCTGAGGCCTTTTTTAATCTCCTGGGATCCAATTTGAAAACTTGGCAGGAAAAGTATGTGGGGAAAACTACAGTAATCCTCTAATGATGGACACCTAGCGAAAGATGACGTAGTCTGCCACGTTATAATAAGCGTGTAGTAATTTGTGTTAGACAACTGAAATGGAATCTGTTTTTTAGTGACACACGCACACAGACATCTTTCATCTGCCCTCCGTGTTTGTCCTCTTCCCTCCTCTTTGCTTTTCCACGCCTTCTCATCTGCAAAGTGACTCCACAAAAACATTACAGCCCACAGTAGTCATTTCCCCTGTTGCTGCCACAATGATGCACAATCAAATGCAATTTCTGCCCTAATTGGGTGTTAATGATTCAGGTCCCATTAGATGCCTTTCAGTGGCTTCCACAACGAGCCCCATAAGATGGTAAAGTGGAAACCACATCCATTACTTTGTGTTTGTGTGTGGGGGGGGGGGGGATTTCCCAGAAACTGCGACTATTCTATTAAAGGTAATTCAGAGAGATTATGTGCATATGTTTGTGAGTGTATTTGACATTCGGTATGCTTTAATGTCATCTGGGCCCAGACTTATCCATTGAAAATCTACTTTAGTGGTGAGGGCTGAATGCACCATGACATCATAGAGTCTCTAACCGTGGGTCTGGGCTGAGGTTCTAACTTAGCGGCAACTTAGTTAATAGCTCATCTGTGTGGGGAGTCATTACAGCCGAGTGAGATTGATCTAACTAATCAAAGTTTGACCCTTGTGTGGTTCTGTCCCCTGTGCCCTTCACACTGCAGCAGTCTGCCTGCTCTGCCAGTGAGGCTGGATGACTCTGAATGTGTGTGGACATATGAGTGCTGGGCTGTGTGCCAAGTGTGTGTGTGTGTGTGTTTGTGTGTGTGTGCATGTATGTGTGTGTGTGTGTGTGTGTGTGTGTGTGTGTGTGTGTGTGTGTGTGTCTGAGCCCCGTGTCCCCCACAGACCCTTGTGCTGTTCTGACAGGGGTAGTCAGCAACTCCGCCTGATCCTTTTCTACCTCTCTCTCTCTGGCTCTCTCACACACGCACACAAACACACACACATACATACATACATACATACACACCCCTCACACACACACACACAGTGCTGCTGCACCTCCATCCTTAGCAGCCCATGCTGCCAGCATAAAGTAATCAGAGTCCGTGTGGCCTCAGACAAAGTGGCAGACGAGTACGCAGTGTGCTCACTCTGGGTGGTCAGTGAAGGGACAGGGCTTTCACGTGGCAGTGGGCCGGTAATGTTTGTCACATCCTGTATATCATGCAGAGAGAGGCTACTGCCTCACCCCATATGATGCCACCAACTAAGACATAACACAAATCAAAGGTTATTCAGAGGAAAAAGAGATAATTAGGTAATTTGACCTCCTGGATTTTCAAACTAGGACTAGAAGTGAATCTACCAAAAGCAATTTCTATTAGACACATGTAACTTCCAATGTTGGTTGGCCGCTTTATTACCTTATCACATATACATGTATTGAGATCAGATGCATATACGATGTACACAGACATTTTATGGAAACCTCTTACAATTTCACCTGTTTTTCACCCATGCAGACTAAGTGAAAACATTATCTTGATGTTTCTTGGCCTTTACACCACCTTCACATCTAGTTTGGGCATAAACCAGCTAAGACAATAAAACATGAACTTCTAGTTGGAGGTGACAATAAAACCCAGTTTTTTAACCTGTAAAATGCTGATATTTGAGGCTGTAATGATTGTCGCTGATGATGGGCAGCTGTCGCTAAGGGCGTTTAAGTGATTGTCCACTAACCAGAAGGACTTGTGCTCCAATATTATGTAAATGTTAAGAGGAGAAGTTGGAGAAATGTTCTTGACTGGGGAAAGTGAGTTTCACTCTCCCTTCCGTTGTGCTCTTTAGCAAGACACTGAAACCGTAGAGTGGCACAAACTCTCTGTTTGTATTCAGCAGTGGCTCCTCCTTGTCGCTCTCTTCTGGATTCGGACGATGGTTTTAAAGCTGCTGCGACTGGCTGAACTATCTATTACATCACAGGGTAATTAAATGAAAGCAGCGTTCATTGCAGAGAACAGTGTTTGTTTGGACACAGGCCCTATATCACAGTATGGGGTCCCGCTATAGGAAGAATGTGAAGCAAGATGTTACTGGGGGAGCCAGTAGAATTAAACTTTAATGTGATAAAATAAAGAGAGAAGTGAGTATCAGTTCAATCAGTTCAGTATCAATAAATCCTGATAGCTGAAAATGCATTGCTGAGATAGCTGAATTAAATCAAATTTAAATTCAGACTTTGGAAGCCAACTGTTAAGCAACTAGTAAACTAATAGGAAATAAAAAAAACAATTAAACAGAATTTCTGAGAACTGGCTGAAAAGCTGTGTGTTGTTTTGAACACGTTTAGAACTCTGCCACGTTGCTTATTAGACTTATTTTTCCTAGTATTTTTCTTACATATCCACCGACTTCCTGTCCCCTGAAGCTGCTGAATTTGTCGCCCTCTCTGGGTCTGTGTTTTAATTTTTCTGCATTCTGCTCACTTAAAACAATCGTTCCAGTTGCATCTGCTGCTCTGTGACAGTCCACGGCCTCGGTCACCGTGTGCACATGTGTCTGTGCACGCATGTATGCATTCCTTTGTGAGCGAGACAGAGCATGTTTGTTCTGTCAGAATCACGCTCAGCCCGGTGACCCAGACATTACGGAACAGAGAAAGAAAACACGAGAGACGGAGAACAGCACCGGCGATTCTGTGTCCTGTTGGAGCTCATTCAACAGACCTGATACTGAACTGAACAGGAAATAATCAGACAAAAACAAAATATTTTCCCTCAACCGTTTCTTTCTCTTTTCATTTCCAGTGTGTGGTGAGTGAAATAACATCTTCAGTGCTGTGACCTTCAGGCTAGAGTGGGTTCATGTGGAGAAA
This sequence comes from Pleuronectes platessa, assembly GCF_947347685.1. NCBI lineage: Eukaryota > Metazoa > Chordata > Actinopteri > Pleuronectiformes > Pleuronectidae > Pleuronectes > Pleuronectes platessa. The sequence goes on from NC_070642.1 coordinate 5,988,523, forward strand.
AACAAGACGTGGTCTCATGATCTCATTCCCAAACCAGTCGCTACTGGTTCAAACCACAGGTTCATTACCACACTAGAGAGAGAGGGAGAGAGAGGGAGAGACAGAGATAGACAGAGATAGAGGAGTATGCAACAATATAGAGAAAGAGAGACAGGAGAAGACTGGGAGATGGGGAGAAATAGAGAAAATGTGTCTGAGGAGGAGGAAGATGAAACTTTTCATAAGGATGAGTGGAGAGATGAAAAAAGAGAAAAGAAAGGAGTGACAATAGAAAAGGAGCAAAATTTGGAAGTAACATTAAGTGATGGTGGTAGAGGCAAATGACAGGATATGAAGCCAAAAGGATAAAACATTTACGAAAGGAAAACAAAGGTAAAGGAATAATAGGTTAAAAAAGAGAGTTACAAGAGAAAATATATCAAGAAAAAACACTGGCATCGTACCTCAATATGCAAGTTATATTCATTCAATGAAATCACCACAACACTCTTCCTCAGGCAGTATCAAGGGGGAAGAGGAGGGAAAGAGAGCGAAAAGAGTGATTGAATATTGATAGAAAAAGTACATGTGGGGTGAAGAGTTGAGAGAATCAGGCTAAAGCCACAGTATTTCGTGATCGCATGAAAACGCATCAACTCTGCTACGGATACGCCTGGCGTCCCCACCTCTCTAGCTATTACTGCTGGGTCGGTTTTACGTAGTTTGAAAAATCCGGGGCAGCGATTTAGTCTGGACGGTCAGAAACAGAAACATTGCGAGACAATGACACAGACACTCACAACCGCTTGCCAATTGGGTCTTTTCAGTCTTGACGTGGCTGATTAGTCAGGCGCCTATCACATGACCCCCTTTCAGAACAAAACAACCAACATTAGCCTCAGCTACCAGTGCAGAATGTATTAACGCAACATGGATAATCAATTTTAAGTGTTGCTGACCCTGTTGTCTTTGCTGACAGCTGTTGTGCAGTTAAACTCTGTATTTTACCATTTTAGACCTGTTTTCAAGAGAAGAAGATGAGCTTTTATTCAAGCAAGCAATTTTTAGGCATTTTAGGATTAAAGCGCATACAGAGCCAAAACACTTGTGTGGGCAGAGTCTGTTTTAGTTTGAAAACAGTAGTTTGTGTACGATGGATGCAGCCTGAGAGACAACAGAGATACAGTACAATGATGTTGCATTCAGTGTTTCATAAATGCAGGACAGAAGTTCATGTGCTCCATGAGCCTGATGCATCTGTGGTAAATCAAACGTTGATGTTTCTCCTCTTCCTTCTCCCCTTCTCCCCTTCTCCACCTTTCTTCACGGTCCACTCCTCCCCACTCTCTGTCTCCACCTACAGTTTGACATCAACCAGCTGATGACCTCGGTGAATGTAACCAAAAGCCTCAGTCCGGTCCACAAGGCGCTGGATTCTCCCAGCAGCGTTGGAGGCGGCAGCAACCGCAGCGGTGGCAGCGGCAGTAGTGGTAGCGTGGGTGTGGAGCAGTCGCCGTCGGACCGCACCAAAGGCTTCTTCCCAGACGAATCGGAGCCTCTGCTGCGCTGTGACTCCACCTCCAGCAAAGACTCCGCCCTCAGCAGAAACGGCTCCTTTATTACCAAAGGTGAGAGGCTAATCAACAGGAGTGGCTCATTGCTTCTGCGAGGCACCCAACCTTTATACATACACATTGGCTTCAACAGAAACAGTGCTCTTTAATTTTGAATGGGGTTACATCATGTGTTGCTAAAAAATGGCTCTGGCCAATCAAATGATGTTTAAACAAACACTCAAACGCAGTCACTAGCCAATCGAATCATGTTAATGCCTGTGCCTGGTATTACTTCAAGCATGGCACCTTAGCATGAGAGGCAGCTATGTTGTGTGTCCCGACTAGACAACTGGGATTGTTTTTTTTCATTTTCATTACGATGAGTGTTAAACACACCCTTTGTCAAGCGTTAAAGCAGCATGCACATGTGAATGCTCACTAACTTTTAGTTACATAGTTTTACTCTTTATTTACAAAGAAAAATACTGGCATCCGTCATCTTTTATCAGTGGCTGAAATTAACTTTAAAGGTTCAGTGTGTAGAACTTAGTCACATCTAGTGGTGGAGTTGCATGTTGCAGCTGAATACCCCTCAAATATTAAATACTTAAACCTTCAGTTGTCATAAAAAGGTGTTAAGATTGTCCAGGACTTGATCCTGAAGAAAATGTTATGTATAAATATTTAAATATAAAGAGCCATTCTATGGTAAAGAAAACAACTCTAGGTACATTTTAGATGAAACACACTAGAGAAAACACCACTAGGGTAAGTTAATATTTAATTTCGGCAAAGATCTCTTTCACCTAAATCTTACACACTGAACCTTTAAATGTTAAGTTCCAGCCCAAAATATATTCAGGGATATAATCTAGTTACTTAAGTTTAAACTGAATGTGTTTCTTGTGTTAAGTCCATATAAGACTAGAAGGGTATCAACAGACCTACATCAGAGATTATGTCAAACAATATACACCAGACTTCAGAGAAAAAAATATATCTTCATCGTAGATGATCCAGATCTACCTGAACATTAAATGGATTCTTCCCTGGCACATGTGTCGCTCCTCTACCAAGTTCAATGTAAATTAGGTCAGTACTTATTTGTGTAAATACTGCTGATAAATAAATAGACATGGCTGAAAACATAATCTCTTTGGCAGAGGTCATTCTTTATAAAAGAAGACACAATCAATTGTAAATGGTTTACAGACGATATACATTACTTTACATTTCATTTAGCTGGCGCTTTTATCCAAAGCGACTTACAATAAGTGCATTCAACCACAAGGGTACAAACCCAGAACAACAAGAATCAAGAAAGTACAATTTTCTCCACAAAAAAAAAAACGACAAAGTACTATAGGTAAGTGACATTTAAGGGCTTTCAAATCGCTACATTTATTGTTTATTTTATTTTTAAAAAGGACGTCACTGTCATACAGCAGACACCTTAGACTTTTTCTGGTTAGAGAAAAAAACACAAGATAAAACTCATCTGCAGTTAAAGGGGAAGAAAATGTCTCCAAGTTATGAAAACATGAATCAATAATCTTGTGAATAATTCAACATGTAGAAGCAGCATATTGACACTGAGAGAGTCACTCTGCTATTAATAGCATAGTATAACATGGAGTAGTGATATGACCTATGATGGGGACTGATGGCGAGTGTGTTCATACTCTCCCGTGTGAAATGTGTGTCTGATTGATATCATATTCATTTGGAGATATAAAATGTTTTCATGTCGGAGCAACATTCAGTATGTGATCTTATACGTTGTAGCCCAAAAAGAAATAGAAATAGCTACACAGTGTTTCCCTTCATCTAGCATTATTAACAGTCGATGTTATTATACCTGAGGCAACTCAGATGATGACACAGGAAAAAATGTGTCTTGAGTTTTCCCATGAAGAGATATTTTATCATGGCAGAGTTTCAGTTGACAAACCCACTGTGTTTATAGAACAGTCTTCTCTACTGCACCATGAGGGTTGGTCACACCTGAGGGATACTTTCCTTTTCACACCATTTCTCATCTGGGGCAACTTTTTGGCTGACAACTTTCCGTGTATCAACTGACCTGTAGAGATAATTTTGATACATTTTAAAATCTCCAGAGCATCATTAATAAATAATTATTTATTATCCAATGAATACTCCTGCTTGTGCAGATACAGATTTTATTAGCTAATTCACATTCTTATCACCCATGACCAATTATTCTGACGCTCACTGTGACTCAGATTTTATGAAAATGATGTGACAGCAGCTGCCTTCATTGCCATCATGGATGTGTTGGTGCCAATCGCCCTCATGTGGCCCTCCTGGGTATTGCCCTTGAATCAAACTGATAGATTTGCTCACATCAGATATTTTATAATATTTTTATGTTGATAAATAATAGTTTAGAGATCAACGGAGACTATTCTTTCAACATTTTTGAATATTCCTGAAAAGTATAAAGATTTTGACACAGTTTTTTGCTCGAGGGTTGCATTCTACATATTTTTTCCTGTTTTTAAAAATGTGTTATAACTTAAAATTATACAGAAATCTATGTTATTTAATGAAAACAGATTATTACAGCGTAATGTTAAAAGAGTCATCCAGATTTCCTGTTAATGGCTTGAAGCGAGTAGAAGTTCCACATCTTGACTTGCCTGTCATTCAGAGATAAGTATTTTTGACCTGTTCATGTTAGTTCTTAGGAACATAATTAGAACATTCACTCTTTATGAAAGTCAAGGTACATAGTATGGGTTGTCAGAATTATCCCTTTAAATCTAGCTCAGAGCAGGTCCTCCTCCATGGAGCCCGCCATGTTCCTACAGTAGCAAAGAACTGACAAACCGAACACTGGCTTTAGAGATTTTTACATACTTTGAGGGCCATTACAGTTTCTCCTAAACATTCCAAAAGGGTTGTGAGGCAAGGGATACTCAGTTGGCTGCAATATATAACTTCACCACTAGGTGCAACTAAATCCTACACACTGAATCTTGAATCTATTGTTGCTATAAAGACATTTATTATAGCAGCTATTTCAACAACTATTTCTCTTCTCCGTTTTCCCTCCAGAGAAGAAAGACACTGTGCTCCGGCAGGTGCGTCTGGACCCATGCGACCTACAGCCCATCTTTGACGACATGCTGCACATCCTGAACCCAGAGGAGCTGCACGTGATCGAGGAGATCCCGGACGCCGAGGACAAGCTGGATCGCCTTTTTGAGATTGCCGGAGTCAAGAGCCAGGAGGCCAGCCAGACGCTGCTGGACTCGGTCTACAGCCACCTACCAGACCTGTTATAGTGGAGAAAGGGAAGAAGGAAGCACACAGATGTAATGAATCAGTGCAGGATTAATTTCCATGTAAGGGTATGAGTCAGATGTGGGGTTGTTCAGATCAGTTATTTGATCTGACAGAGTCGGACTTGCCGCGTCATTCTGTCGCATGATCGCTCCCTATTTACCTTCCAGTGTCCCTCCTCTGTTGTCTTGTTCGTACACAATATTATTCCTCCAAAACACCTCCACTTGGACACAGGGTCAATAATCAAGGTGTATTACAGAAGTATTCTGACCTTAATAGAGTTTCAAGAGCCTCTGAATTTATGAAAAGTTTGGTTAAAAAGGAGCTGAACATGTATCGACTCCATTGATACAATTCTTTAAAACCACTTTCTGAATTGTTCAATGCCTTCATATTTAAAGATTAATATCATTGTGTTTTAGTTGGTTATGCCAATCCTTCAATCAGGCTTCTCTTGCCTTTAACACAGATTTAAATAGCATGACAGTCATCATCACAGTAAGTGATGGCAAGGAATATGCTAACACAGACAATAGTAGATAAGCTATAACTCTAAATGACACTGGTATTACTCTTTGGTTTCAAAGGGTATTTAAGGTTCCCATAATACACATTCACAGATATTTTGTCGAGGTATGAACTGATCCACAAATCATGTGCCTGAGCTTGTTGCGGTCCCTTACCTCATCCCTCCTGCTCTGCCTGTACCTGGAACCGATCTTCTGTGGACATGCCTGGCGTCCACCCTTACTACGCTAAAACTGAGAAGTTTGGAAATTCTGCTGGTCCAGTTGAAAATTCTGGGGCAAATTCTGCGGTTCTTTTCAGTCACGATGTATTCCTTATCGAGTCGTCAGGCTCGTATAGCATGACCCTCTTTCAGAATAAAACCACCGACATAAGCTTCTGGTACCAGTGTAGAACGCAACCTGGATGTTCATTAAAAGTTCCACTGCATCATCAGTCCATGAAATGAAACCCCTGCTCTTGCTTTTCACCATTGTTTACTTCATTGTTTATAACGTAGCTCTTTCTGCCACTAACAACCAAATGCTTCATGTTTACACCGGTACACACATGTCCAGTGTACATGAGTCGCTGCGTGATACATGCATTTTCAGGTGTGTTAGTGTGGAAGGGGACGTAGCCTTAGCTGATAACCACTTTGCTTGACCAACAGGTAGCAGCGTTTAAGATTAAGGAGCTGACCTACAGTGCTGGAACCAAAGACATATATCAAAAACATCATATGACACAAATGTCAGATTAATTCAGTATTTTAATACTGGAGTGATATTTACGTTATTTAATATTGTGATATATGTCTTTGCCCTGATCTCTTTGCTTTTGGACAAATGCTACAAAACATGCCTGTTTCTATGGAAACCACAGCTATATGTCTAAACCCTTTTAGATATGTTGCTTTGGAAGCTTCAACGCTGTCGCAATCATGGACAGTGTTCAGTGAATACAGATGGTTGAGCGATCAAAGGAAAAACCAACGTGAAGTGTCTTAGTGAGGTGTTTGTCTCTGGACTCTACTGGAGGGATGATCACCATCCTTCTAAATCCTATTCCGTCAGTATTGATGGTGGTGGAGAGCGCTGTCTAGGATAGGTGTTTGCCTTTGATCCAGTTTCTCCACTTAATCTCCTGGTCTTTCCCTTAATTCTTCAGCCATTTGTATTTCCACCAGTACGCACATTCACGCCTGTGCTCGCCATCCCTGTGCACCTCAACTAACGTAGCGTGGATGAAGTGATCTTGAACCACTTCGGGGCTTCACATCAGCGTGGCTTTGGATCAGATGCCCGTGTCTGAGGGCTACATGCTCTATGTAGTTCAAATGTAATGATGACACACTAACTATTTTCTATTGGAGACATGTATTTTCTGTGTCCTTCATTTTCTCTTTGTTTAGTTCTGAAATGCTGTTAACTAATTTTTCTGTTGTAACCTCTTTTTTTTACATTTATTCGGATTCATTATGTTATTTGTTAGCGTTTTTTACTTTTACGTCATGTTTTCACGGGCATTCAGATGATTTTCACCCTGCTTTGCATTACGAGACAACCTGGTTGGGATGTAATGCATACTCCATACTCTACTTGAAGACTACTCGTGGTTCCTTGATTTAAACGAGAAGGAAGTGATGCATCCTTCACTTGCTTCCATGTTCGCCATTCTTAAAGTAACGGTACAACTGAAAAGATCCACCAAAAAGAAGAAAAAAAACTTATCAAGGTTTTTACAGACGCCACGACGAGAGCAGCGAATTGATACGACTGTTTTCACTTAGACAGTAGCAATCAAAAATACTGTGGTGCTCGACGTGAACTCTCACCGGTTAGCCTGGCAACAAGTGGGGGGGGGGGGGACTCACGACTATTTAAAGTATTCCAGACTGAATGAGGGAGAATGAAGGCTGTGCTGCTGTGGACGATGATGGTGATGATGAAGATGAGGATGTGTGAACTTGCTCTCTCCACTGCGCTGTGGTGCAGTGAGAGCTCTTTGTTTTCTAAGGTGGTCTGAGAGGATGAGGGGGATGATGTGAGATGGAGTGGATGATTGCATTAAAATTTCACGTGTATAACCAGTATGTTTACTACTATGTAACCTCTTAAAATCAAACTATTAAAACTCAAAAAACATTTGTTATAATATTGTGTGCTGTTGTCATTTATTCAGATTCTTCTATATGATAAAAAAATCGGATAATTTCTGCTTATAGGTTTACAGAGCCCCTAAAATCCTTTCAGGTGATTATTTTTTAATATCTTGAATGGACAAGATAATCGCCTTGTTGGAACCAGTTCATGTTCATGCGGAAGATTCCTATAAGAGACATACAAGAGCAGCACGTGTCGGAATCATTGTTTCTTGTTCTCCTTTCAGGATCTCAAGATGGCTCCCTCCTATGGCGGTAATGCATCTAGCTATGCTCTGGTTTTGATTTTTGATCGTGTTGAGTTAAGCCAGGTTTGCATTTGTTAAGTTGTCTTTAGTAAATTCTTGTTTATCTAAGCCGTGACTGTGCGGAGCTGACTTTTCGATTTGCTACTGAACAAGCTTTACAGGTTCTCTCAAATTTGGCTATGTGCACTTTGTCTCTGTAGTATTTAAACAATCTGCAGGAACATTTTTCCAAGGTGTCTGTTATGTCCTGTCCTGGATTGGCAGAGATAAATCATGATAACCCTAATCCGATTCCCATTGTCTCAGGAACCGCCTTCTGATCATGGCCTCGTTCTGGCATCTGGATCGTTCACTCAAAACACATGCCAACTTGCACCGGACAGTTCGAAACGGACAGAGAAGCAGACCAGGACAACGGCGACGAAGACGACAACGATGACAACAAAGACTACTACCCAGTGGCTGATGCTGCTGCATATTCGTCATCCTGGGAGGATGAAGAACAAGAAAAAGGAGGACAAGACCAGACAAGTACAGGTCCCGGGGCAAGGCCGCCGCCAGCCTGTGGGACATCGATATAAGGCCTGTTCCCACTCTCTTCTATCTCTTTCCATAATCCCTCCAAGGTGAGAAGGCTGTCCAGCCTCTTTTTCTGCATCGCCGATGGTAAAAGACTGGCTACTCCAGCTCACATTTTCACTTTCCATTCAACTCTTCTACCAGCAACTGAGCTAAACAGCTCAACAGAACTATGAAGGCCGTAGCCACACAACCAGCCAGACGACCTCCCAAAACACAACTGGGCTTAATAAGTATAATAGACTAAGCAAGACTGTTTATTCGATTCTGTGTGATGTTATTACATTTGATTGGTGTTGTGATATTTTTATTTGAAACAAAGGTTAGTTTGTTATGCTCTTCACAGTCTTGTTTTGCATATCTCTCTGACTCTTTCTCTGACTTAGCATCAACACGCTCAACTTTCCTTTCGTGTGTTTTTTCTTTGTTGTAGATCTCTCACTTTACAATGTGCAGCAGGGCAGTTTGTCTCCAGTTACAATGACAGTAGACGCTTTTTAATAAGATTCTTTTTCGTGTTGCGTGTGTGTGTGTGGGGAGGGGGGGGGGCCTTACTGAAAGCACGACAACATGTTTCTGTTCCCAGCAATTCCCATAGAACAGGTTATCTAACAGAGCAGAATAGAGGGCGTGCATGTAAGATAACAATGTTACTTTCTGTCAGCCATGTTGAAGGTCAGACAGCAGCTAATAAAGCTATGTACAGCTTAGTGAAATACAAATAAAATGTGCATCTCTTTGTGAATTAAATTAATCATTGAATTTGTTTTTAAAGACTACTGATGAGACAGGGGTACCCCAGGTACCCCCTGGCCCCAGCCCTGGATCAGAACCTGTGTATAGTGAGATAAATCTTTAGTGTTTGCTAGGATTACCTTCTTTGTGTGTTATAATGTATTACAACTGCAGAAGTACGATGAGCCGTAAACTGCAAATTAAGAATGCAGTACTTTTTTGTCTATTTAATTGTACTTTTCCTTCAGTAAAATGTTGAAGTACTTCATCTACCGCTGTTATCATGAGGTTCCTATATCATATTTTAAGAAAAATGGCACAATGATGTTAAGTTACAGATATTATTAAAACTTAATAGGTTGTCTGAATATTGCAGATGATTCAAAGTTGAAACCATCCAAGCAATGTTTTATTTGATCATTTGCATATAAGAATCAAACTCTGCTGTCACAGTGGGGCCACCACCCTGACAGAACCAGAGATACTTGCTCTGGTTTAGGTTGTAGTTTTAAATTACACAAGTAACCGACTAAGCGAAACAAAAATGCATTTAAGAGGCAAAAAATTCTTACGGCAGGTGCTGAGAAACCTGCAGAGCGAGTCCTCCAGCTCTTTACCTCCTGTTCTATGTGATTGCAATTGTGCACAGCAGTTATGGAATCAGTTGCTGGGATTGAGCAAACACAGCAGGAAACCAGGTCGGTGTCAGATGGCCTGATTAAGGGATTATACTAATTGCCACCGGTCTGACTCTCTGACTTTAAAACAAAATCAACAAATCCTTAAACAAAAAGTCATCTCACAAAATCATTTCTCTTGCAGTTTTCATCACACACTGATGACAAATCACTATTCTGGCGTGATACTTTTATCTGAAACATCACATTCAAAATCAAAGAATCTCAAGTTGAGCTGATTGGAAGAGAGGCAAGATGATTGGGCCGTACGTCACTCAGAAAACTGAGGAAATGGTTTCTAGTTTCAGATTATGCACTTCTCTCACTTCAAGGAGACAAAATCACTGTAAAATTATGCATATCCTTAAGGTAAATTTCCACTTTTAATGAATGGAACCTGTTGTTTTCAGTGAATTGCAGTATAATCTGCAAAAGGTTATCAGTCTCGAGGAAGCATGTCTCTTGTTACCAATCCAGGTTCGGTTGTAGAGTTTGCATGTTTTCCCTGTATTGGCATGGCTTCCTCCCACAGCCCCAAGACATGCAGGTTCGGGAATAGATTAATAAGAAGCTCGAAATTACCCATCGAGTGTATGAGTGTAGTGCATTAAAATGTTCATTTTTACGAGAACGATGAACTGAACGCAACTTAATGACAAACAATGAATTTGAACGGTGAACACGTTCATACTATCTGAGGTCTAGCCCAAAAGTTACGGAATGTTTTCCTTCTCCTGAGGAGAGACGTTGTCTAAATCGAATGCTTGCACCGTCTGATAAAGATTCCGACAGTAAAAATCTCACCTTTCTGTGCAAATTGTGTCCTCCTGTACTGAAAAAATTGTGTGCGCTTCGACGGACAACGCTCAAAATTTTGTTAAGCTTTCAACTGTTTTGGAGAGAGTGTTGCCATTACTGATGCAGCGGATGAAGCAACTGAAGATGATGCATCAGAATCTGGCCCTGCTAGTGAGAGCCTGCACCTCTCTCAGATTTAGAATTAGAATCAGAATTCTTTTATTTGCCAAGTATGATTGCACATACAGGAAATTGCCTTGGTGTCGTTCGTTGGTGCACTGAACATAAAACAACAATATAAAAACAACATAAAACAACAATATGGAACAAAATATATACAGTACCAGAGTTATGGGCACGTGCGGTGCTAAGGTGCAGAGATTGGTGATAGTGCCAATAATATATCAAGTATAAATTATGTGCAGGGGGGGGGGCAGAGTCAGTGTGATGCAGAGTCAGTGTGATGCAGGGGGCTTGTTTGTGAGCCCCACTGCCATAGGGAAAAAACTGTTCAGATGGTGCGAGGTTTTAGTCCTGATGGCCCGGAACCTTTTTCCGGATGGAAGTCTCTTGAAAAGGTTTTGACCGGGATGGGAAGGATCAGCAACGATCTTGCGTGCTCTCTTACTGGTCCTGGAGTGGAACAGGTCTAGGAGAGCCAGCAGGTCACAGCTGATGACCTTCTCAGCTGACCGAATGATCCGCTGCAGTCTGCCCTTGGCAGTGGAGGCTGCCAAGGGCCGCAGGAAGAACATCCTCTGCTGGGCCTTCTTGATGGTGGAGGTGATGTTCTCCGTCCACCTCAGGTCCTGTGCGATGATCGTCCCCAGGAATCTGAAAGACTCCACTGTTTTAACTGGGGAGTCGCACATAGTGAGGGGGGCGGTTTGTGCTGGTTAGGGTTAGGGTTAGGGTCTGCTACCATCTCTACAGTTTTTAAAGCGTTCAGCTCCAGGTGGTTCTGGCTGCACCAGGAAGCGAGGCTGTTAACTTCCTCTCTGTAGGTGGCCTCGTCCCCATTGGAGATTAATCCAATTAGGGTGGTGTCGTCAGCAAACTTCAGGAGTTTGACAGAGGGATGGCTGGAGGTGCAGTTGTTGGTGTAGAGGGAGAAGTGTAGAGGGGAGAGCATGCAACCTTTCGGGGCTCCAGAGATAAGCTTGCCATGCCTCACTCGCTGCTTCCTGTTAGTCAGGAAATTAGTGATTCACCTGCAGGTGGGCTCAGGCACGCTCAGCTGTGTCAGCTTGTCCTGGAGAAGAGCTTGGGCGATGGTGTTGAATGCGGAGCTGAAGTCCATAAACAGGATCCTGGCGAAGGTGCCGGGGAAGTCGAGGTGCTGGAGGATGAAGTGGAGTCCCATGTTGACTGCGTCGTCTACGGACCTGTTGGCTCTGTAGGCAAACTTCAGTGGGTCGAGGAGGTGGTTGGTTATGGTCTTGAGATGGGTCAGCATGAGGCGCTCAAAGGTCTTCATTACTACAGAGGTCAGGGCGACTGGTCTGTAGTCATCAAGGCCTGTGATCCTCTGCTTCTTGGGAACGGGGATGATGGTAGATGTTCTGAGGCAGGCGGGTACAACACATTCAGCCAGCGAGGTGTTGAAGATGTCCGTGAACACTGGAGAAAGCTGATCCGCTAAGTACCTTAGTGTGGAGGGGGAGACACGGCTGGTCCAGCTGCCTTGCGGGGGTTCAGTCTCTTCAGTAGTTTGTTGACATCTCTCTCCTGAATTGAGAGAGGTGTGATGGGGGGGATGGGGCAGTCTGGGGCCATTTTGTGGGAGGGGGCTACTGTTGTTCCAGCTTCTTTGAATACTGTCGTTTGGCCTCCTTAATCTCCTTGCCAAACGAGTATTTAGCCAGTCTGAAACCATCCATATCCCCACTCTTGAAGGCCACCTCCTTCTCCAAACGAAGCTGTTTTGCTGTGAACCAGTGCTTGTCGTTGTTATAACTCACCCTGGTGCGTGTCGGAATACATCTGTCTTCACAGAAGCTGATGTAGGATGTCACAGCATCTGTGTATTCGTCCAGGCTGTTAGAAGCAGTTTTAAAAATGTCCCAGTCAGTGTTGTCAAGGCAGTCACGCAGCTCCTCCACAGCTTCTCTGCTGCTCAAGTTCTTTGATCTCAGCACAGCAGGTTTTGAGAGTTTTAGTTTCTGTCTGTAAACCGGGATCAGGTGAATAAGAGCGTGGTCGGATAGACCCAGGGCAGCGCGGGAAACTGCATGATACGCCTTGCAGATTGTGCTGTAACAGTGGTCCAGAGTATTTTCCCCCCTGGTCGTTTGATTAACTGTTTGTATTTTGTGAGTGCGTTAGATAAGTTCCCCTTATTAAAGTCCCTAAGGATCCTTGGAGGATCCTTGCCATCCACCTCACAGAAGGTGCATGGCTCACACCTTACATCTGGTTGCCAAAGACACAGAAAAGGTATCTGATAGACAGAACAAAACGCGAGCGAGGTCCGTCTTTTCAAAGGCATCTGCTCTATGGAACAGAGTGAAAAGAAGTCCAAAAGCCTCAGATTTTGTTGAGGAAAAGCCTGGGATTGGCTTTGTAACACCAAATGATACACGTTGGAACTCTATGTTCCTCTCCATGCAGCGACTATTTAAAATAGCAACTATGATTCCCCAGGCCAGTCTGTCTACAAGATACAAGATACAAGATACATTTATTGGTCCCACACACATGCACAGACACACGACATGTAAATGGGGGGAAATTTGTCCTCTGCTTTTGACCCATCTTGTGAACACAGGAGGACACACAGAGCAGTGGGCAGCCATGCACGGCACCCGGGGAGCAGGTGTTGGGGGAGTAAGGTGCCTTGCTCAGGGGTAATTAGACAGTGGGGTAGGGAGAGTCCTCTTGGACTTTTGAACAGATCCAGGTGTTGCCCATTCAGGTATGTTTTTGTTGTCACTCCGTGGAGTCAAAGCAGAGACCATCCAGTCTGATTTTCTGCCAATAGTCCAGGGCCTCTCCACGGATCTACGGATCCTGAATATGACAGACTCCTCCTGCACACTGTCTGTGATGAGTTTGGCCTGTGTCGATTTACTCCAGAAGAAATCGACTTCATACATAAGTTTGTGAATGTGATGAGCCCCCTAGACTCTGCCCTGAGCATCCTTCAGGGGGAGAAAAAAAACATTCCTTGGGTTCCTGGCTCCCACTATTGTCAAGCTGAAGAATTATTTGAATGGCCTATTGGATGAGAGTTTCAAGCCTACGGCTACGCAAGGTTTAATTGCATGTCGTCCCCTTATCCAGAACATGATACAGTCACTCTATACAAGAGTTGAAGGCATTCTCGAAAAGAGAGAAAACATACTGGCAGCTATACTACTGCCAGCATTCAAGATGGACTAGGTGGAGGATGAGATTAAGCGCTTCCAATATCGCATGATGTTGATGTAAGAATTTCAATCTGTTGACATAGCTAATGACTCTAATCAAGTCCAGTCATCTGGTGGAACTGAGAGCAAAAGGTCATTCTTTTTCAAATTTAACCGCCCATCAAGTGTCAAAAAGTCTGAGGTGGACATCTACCTGGATGCACAGATCAATGATGACTCCACAGAGTAAATAGTCTTACCAAAACTGACAAAGCTGTTTGTCAAATACAACACAGCACTCCCTTCGAGCACTCCAGTAGAGAGGCTATTCAGCATTGGTGGCCAGATCTTTAGGCCCAGGAGAAACTGATTGGGAGATGCCAACTTTGAAAAGCAATTGCTTTTAAACGCTAAAAAAAAGCTTGTGTGATTCTTTGATTCTGTTTAATAAAAATGGCCATCTTGATTTTCATGTTTCATTTCATTTCATTTTCATTTCATGTTTTGTTTTATATTACATCATTTAACTGAAGCCATTTTCTAAAGGTAGGTGCAACAGACATATAAAACAAACCCCCCAAAAAACGTTTTCTCCTCTGTCCACACATTTATTTTATGAATTTAAATGATAGAATTTAAGGTGTACAAAATACTTTCATAGCAAGGCATAGCACTATGATTTGTTGTGCCTTTTGTTTGCAGGGTACGAATAAATAAAAAAAAATAGCCTTAATTAAAAAAAACATTTCTTTTAGAAATTGATACACATGAAGTACAGTTTAAGGCAAGGATGCAACATGGTGAGTATAAATGTTGGCAAACCACTTACACGAGTTACACCAGAACAAAATACAACGCCTGAACAAAGGGGAAAATAATATACACAGTACTCCTAATATGAAGTACAAGCCAACATTTTTTTTATTTTATTTTAGAAGCATTCAGAAAAAGAATCACATCAATACAATTAAATATGTTCTCTTACTCAAAATATGAAATCTTCTTTGCAGACGACACACCACAGACGCTCTGTTTTCTAAAATGTTGATCATAATGTATTTGTTGGCCTTATTGATCTTGTGATTCACAATAATTCTGCCCCAAGCTCCTGATGTAAATTGTTCTTTCTTCTAGACCAGTGGTCCCCAACCCCCGGGCCATGGACCGGTACCGGGCCGTGGGTCATTTGGTACCGGGCCGCACAGAAAGAATAAACAACTTACATTATTTCCGTTTTATTTATTATCTGATTCTGAACAGCATTTTATTTAAAAAAATGAACGGATCCTCTCCGTTATGACTCTTTACGCATGTCAAGACGCTTGTCTCGGTCACGTGACTTTTTCGCTAAACCCACACGGTATGTGTCGACTGTTTATTTACATCGCCACTGCGGCTCCTCATAGCCTTTTTCTGACGGACAAATCCGCCAGTCAGTGACGGGTTATACAAGTGGCCATACTATCGGATCTCTTCTGCCAAACGCTCTTCTATTTGGTCCATATTCATTCTTCTAAATCTTCCGTTGTTTCTGCCGGTATTATGTGGCATGAAACCGGAAATGCGACTCCGGAAAGGATGTAGTTAGCAGACCAATCACAGCCTTGCGGGCTGCGTAAGGCTTGCGGAGCTTTGTCTATAGTTAGAAAAATTGGCCAACACACGTAAGCACATGGAGAAGGGATACTTAAGTGTAACGGGCCCGGAAGGGCTCTTGCGCTTGCGGGCCCGTGAAAACGCAGAAGCATGCGCCGGCCTTAAGACCACTCGTAGGCAGATTGATTGGTCAAAGATGGACTTCCAGCTAAATTATTTGGCCCCTGACCAAATCCTCAACTTGAAATCAACCCCAACTCTCCTCCAAATGAATCCAAAGTATCAGGGCTTTGTGAGGATTTTCTCTGCCATCCCACTTCTGTCTACACCAGTACAACCTTGTCTCCAAAAGATTGCATGAATTTGATACCATATTGTTTTTCAAGTTAGATTTCACTGACAATTATAAAGTTCCTGCCTGGATTTATAACAGACAAATCACAGTTTTTTTCCACAATTGGTAACCCTGTTACAGAGCCTGTTCTAAAGATGTTCGTTTGGAATGTCCTGTTTTTCTTGTTCTGAGTTAATGCTCTGGAGGTAATTCAGGCTTATTCCTTGAAGTAAGAGAGGTTTCCTCAAACAGTTCTACAATATATCGTCACTTTTAATGGTTTGTGTGCTGGACATTATGTTCAGAGATTTTTATAAACAGTCTTTGGTGCAGAGTGAAGCTAGAAAACGATGTGTTCATCCTACCTGGTTTATCGGCAATGACGATTATCACTGTTCCCATGTGCCGTTTATAGAGAAGTTAAAATTATTCACTTAACTGGGGTATTTTTTCATAAAATGCATATGAGCCGTCTCAGAGGTCTGTTTGGCAATCGACACAATCTTTAAACCCAAGTCCACAACTTTTCAAAATAAGAGCTGTGTAATTCATCTCAATATGAAGCACTGTGGTAACAAATGTAGTTTTATGTTGAAGATGTAGAAGACATAGAAGAAGAGATGTTAAATTAGTCCACAGACTTATGGCACACTGCCCCGCCCCCCACTGAATACTACAGAGTGTTGTAGTTGCCTGTTGATTGAAAAATGTCAATATAGAATGTTTTGCTTGAGAATTCGCACCAAATTAAACACTGAGCGTCCTCAGGCCATTAACAACACAGGTGCCAAGTGTGAAGCAGATAAGATAAATGGTTTGCAAGATATGTGCTCCACATACAGACAGAAAGACATTTGAGGAATTAGTAGGCAGATGCTTTTTTCAACAATGAGTTCACATTTTTTCAAACCTCACAACAGTCGTCACATTCTTTCCTGGCGATTAGCACACTCGTTGCTTATCGTCTCTGTCATGGTGCGATCTCGGGAAAGCACAAAAATTCCACCTAAGAGCATCAACTTTGCTTCACCAGAAAAACACAAGAAGGCTCTTTCCTGATAGTTGCACTGATGCTTATCAGTTATGACACTTAATATCTACGTGTCGGTTTCCTTTCACCCTGACTGTGACCTTTCAGACATCCATCCGATAGGGAACAAAGGCCATAGGTTCCCCACCCCTGTCTCAGGGCCTCACCAGTGTTAATGATTTTGTCTGAAATGCTTGAATGCCATTTCACAGTAAGTTAAACTGTATGTAACCTGCTGCCTAATATTTGAAAGAATAAAGAAGCACAATGCTTTATTTCCAATTCGTGATGATGACCACTGAATGGAGTCATTCTTTGTGATTCCTTAGCAATATCTAAACAATTCCCAAATACCCTAATAAGCCATAAATAATAATGTGTTTCTTTATTTAGGTCTACAGCTCTACATCCAGATACGGAGTTATCTGGATTTAAATTTAGTTTCCACTGAGTTGAACACTGGATCACTGTCCTGTAACCTGTAAAGAAAAACCTAAATACATTTATCTTTGATAATGCATTTACCGGTCTAGCAGCTTTCCTGTACATTTATCCTTGGTTCACACACATATATACAGGTTATTAAAACAGGTACAAAGACAAAAAATTCTGACATAATCCAACAAGGAAACTCAAAGAAGGATTAAACCTGTTGAACCACTGCAGCCCAGTCCGTCCCTTACTATATTTCAGGAAGTTTTTTTAGGCACTCCGTAGTTCCTCAAGTTCAACATACGGGTTGTGCAGCTCCTACGGTCTCCGTGTTTCTCCAACACATTAAGGGGAACGAGTGAAGTGGAAAGAGAGAGGAAACGTAATATATGGTAAGAGATTTATACATTTGCATGTTTTGTTTGGTGTTTCTCAGGAATTGTCTCACTGAGGGAGCAAGTTATTTAAAGGTTGACCTATTTTGCCAAACAGTGCATATTGGTTCCTGCTGTCGAGATTAAAAACATAGTAGTTAATGTTAACATTAGAAATTGTATTTATGTGCATAAATTTAAAGATATATTTGATGAAACATAATTTCAAATTAATATACACGCTCCTTCTTGAAAATTCCTAACAATAACATTCTCTCCCTGTTTTTGAGTATGTGTAGTGTTTATAAATAATGGACTGCATTAGGAGATGTTTTTTGTTTTTTTCTGAACTGTTTTAACTAAAGGGAATGGGCTCAAAAGCAACCAAAGAGACTGTTATACAACAATCATACAGAACAACTGACATTCTGTTAGTAAGAGAGTGATTTAACAGAGGGGATTTCAGACGCAGCTTGTGTAGTTATAGCTCATCAGAGAACAAATTCAGATCTACAGTTCTTTAAGATGACTAGTCAAAATGTAGCATAAAACTAGAGCAGCCAGTGAACTCTATATTTCCCTCGTCATTATACTCTACATGCACTGCTGTAGGGGTGGACTGGGACAACATATCGGCCCCGGCAGAATAACAGAAATAATAATTAAGTGTTGATTATAAGTCCAGTAGCCTGTATATGCCCATAAGTAGGGAACCAACACCCATATAGCTAATAATATGTATTACGGTATGAACTAAATCTTCAAATATCAACATGGCAGCCATTTTTCATGTAGTTAAAACCGACTTATTTTGGGGAAATGAATCCAACATTATAGAGTTACGACATTATCAGCTTCAAATGATCACCTATTTTTGTATGAAAGGTTTATTATTTAATACATCCAAGCATTGTGACACACATACACTTCTGATATTTGTAACAAACCAAACAGCCTGAAAATGGGTTGAGAATTATTGAGTTTTAATTGTGGACAGACCTCCTGCCTTGCCAAAAGGCACGTTGGCCCACCAGGAAAGTGCCAGATGAAGTAGCATCACTATAAACCTCTCATAAATAGCTAAATCAATTGGAAGGTTATTGTGTCTTAATTGGCTAATGCTAATCAAATCATTTTAGTTTTTGATTTATCATACACTGTGTGAAAGGAGACATTAAATAACGCATTTACACAATGTCCGTGACAAGATAAAGCCCTTACTTCTTCGGTTTTTTTAAAAACAATAAACCACGTCCCTTTGTAAATTGATGAAAGTAAGGCTGGAGGTGTTAAGGTTGAGTGAGTGACGTCCAGGACGTCTTGAAGACGTTATGTCTGGACCTAAACAGATTCTCCTGTTCTCCAGACAAATCCGGCTTTTAGAAAAAGATTTATTGTGCTCGTGTGACAGTCGTTTCTTTGTTAAGTTGTGCACCTGTGAACCGCCTGGTGTTCCTCACACTAATGACTTATAATGATATGTCACCGGTGTCTGTGGTCAGCGGAGCCACACATTATGTCTTTGTACCTCGCTGACGTACCTCATTGTGGGTTGTATTTTAACACAAACCATAGAAAATGTTTGTGCCACTAGAAGCACACACGACACAAGTAGATGTATTCTCGTTAGAATACCTGTGCTAAGTATCTTGAAGCATTTGTCCGGTTGTGAACATATGTGTGTCTTTTAATCTTAGGCTGATGAGCCATTGCACTGGATTTTGATAATGCACACTGCCAGCACTATGGGAGCTATTGTGTTTAATGATGCTAAAGTTTCCTTGAAGAGGACGAGCCGTTAAATGTGTGTACATTCTGACATGTGTTTATTAGTGCTAAATTAAAAAGTTTATGCAAAAACTACTGAATGAATTACCTTAAAACTCGGTGGTTGGGGGATGTAATACGGGTAAAAAAAAAAGCCTATAATGTTTTGGTGTGGAGCCAAATCAGGGGTTGGATACTGAGTTTTTTCTTATTTTACTTTCTTTAACATCAAGAGATGTTTTTCAAAAAGTCCCTTGATTTCTCAGGGAATAATTCAAGGACCTATGGATCAAATTGCACAGAGGTTTGGGGTCTAGCTTGTGTCAGCTGTCCGTCTCTTACTGGTCCCTTTGTTATGAGGAAGTGTCGCAGGTATTTAAACTAATATTGCATTCCACCAAATATCCCTCAGCTTTTGTTAATTACTGTTGTTTATTGTATTGGGTGTTTTAATGGGTTTGGCGCCCTCTATTGGTCGTGGGACGAGATTGTGTTTATTTTCCCGGCTCTTGCCAGAATGCATTGGAGCTGGCCGAGAGCGGCATGTACTGAAGACGAATGACCAACACTGTTTCTTTTCTTCTGCTAAAACACTTAACAGAGCAACATTCAGCAGCAATAAAAGTCCTGTGCCGAAAA
This sequence comes from Pleuronectes platessa, assembly GCF_947347685.1. Lineage (NCBI taxonomy): Eukaryota > Metazoa > Chordata > Actinopteri > Pleuronectiformes > Pleuronectidae > Pleuronectes > Pleuronectes platessa. The sequence goes on from NC_070642.1 coordinate 6,008,597, forward strand.
TAAAGTCCTGGACTTCTACTTCACAAACTAACTCCCAACGCAGGTATCCGGCATTAAAGGATAGACCGGTTACAGAAGCATCAGCCGTCTCCCAGCAGCAGCTAGTGTGGTTAACCTCAGCACTCTGTATGTTGGACTTCACGACAGAAGGGGAATTAAAAGTGATTTTACAGATGCAACAACGAATAATTGCCAGTCGAAGTCATTTAATTGACACAACAAATTATTTCAGTGATTACAAGCCCTAAAGTTGCACAATTCAACTTACAGCAGTAACATGGTAAGTTGGTCTAGAGCCGAACCATATCTTAGTTAATAAACGTACGTGTCCATATATGTATTGTATTTCCATGATTTTAATCTGGCCCCGAACATGCCCACAAGTTAAATGACAAGGCTTAAGGAGAGACAAGTGGCAATGTAATAAGATCATTATTCAGTGAAAGTGTCTCAAGGCATTTATATTTGACTTACCCTTTCTTTGTTCATTGGTTCATTAATAGGGCAGTTGTGGCAATGTGAAAGCTCCCTGTCTACTCTCTGTAACAACAGGCTGTAAAACAATGTTACAGGTAATGTGGATGGAAACCCTGTGTAACCTCTTGATTTGTCTCTGCCTTTCTTAAAGGAATGGCAATATCTAAGAACGGCTTGACCATCTGTGCCCTTCTCGTGATACTTGCTGTTTTTGAAACATGGGACTTCATTGAATTTCCATGTCTGGTTACGCCGGTAGGTCGGGGGGGTTTAGCAACTAAAAAGAAAATATGGGACTTGTGGTGTGATGAACACAAAGCTGTAATTCTTTTTTTTTTTCTACTTAAGGAACTTAACAAAGAAGAGCAACTCCTACCTCACACTAGACAGAGAAGAAATGGTGAGTCCAATGAAAAGATGTTATGTTTCCTCAGATTTAGATGAGAACATTTAGCCCACTTTTATATCAGCCTAAGATATGAGTGTTGAATTAGAAAAAAAACAAGTCGAACAAGAGGATCGAGAAAATAGTGATGCTGATCATTGAGATGTACAGGTTTCCCCCTTGCCAGAAAACATTCAGAAACCTGGTTTTCGCCAACACTTAGTGCAATTTCGTGAAATAGGCGAAATGAATGGAGGCACAGGGCATGTGTACCCGGGCTGTACGCACTTTCGGCCATTGTGGATGGTGAGACAGGCCAGGCTAGTCCTTGGAGCTCATGAGACGAGCTGGAGCTCGTTGATGTTTATCCGAGCTTTACGCACTGTGACTCGGCCGCTGTTGTTGGTGAGAGGGGCCCCCGCTGTAGGGAGAGATCCTAAAATCCCAACGGGGATACAGGAGCTCCTGCTGGGGGTCAAGAATGAATAAAATCCCATACAGAGAACCAGGGCCCCATGGGCAGTGGAGGTGGTCCGTGGGTCCTGGAGCTCACTGACTCAGGCCCGGGCTCCAGACCCACTACCCGTCCTAGAATGATCAGAGCTACAGCCACATAACAATAACATAACATAATAATAATAAAAAAAAAAAAGAAAGAATAACGTCTGAACGGAACCAGTTGCTCTTCCACGGTCACTTCGGGCCCCGGGTTGTAGAGCCGTGCCAACCACGCATCCCAGACCTCTCGCACGACCCCCAATTTGCCCGTGTCTCATCTTACGCTTCTCGTCTCGTTCTTCTTCCTCCAAGGATGACAAATCTGCAGCAGCATCACCCACTGGGCCGTAGTCTTCGTCGCCGTCGTCGTCTTCTCGGTCTGCTTCTCCGTCCATTTCTCGGTCTTGCTCTTGCGACTCCTCTTCGGGATCAGAGGATTGTTGCTGGGAGAATAACTGTTCTCTGGTGAAACGTGCTTGACGTGACATCGTGACCTGGTCAGGGAGAACGGCACACGAAGAAACACACCGGGTTTTTTGTGGGTCTAAATGACCCCGCAGAGATACATACACACAAACAACCTCTAGGTCAATCTAAACCAGGAACAACACAAGGGATAAACACAACAGCAGGGGCCCATTTTTGCAGACCCACACCCGCAAATCTCTATCCAACCCTACCTGTCACACGTAATTATCTCTTAACATGTGACATGCCAGCCAACCAATCACACATAATTATCCAAACATGCTATCCACAAAGTCACTCACTGGGTTGTAGCTTCCTTGTTCTGAGAATTGTCGCCACACCCTTCTCCTGCACCTGTGGAAATGTCTCCCCTTATTATCTTTTTATTTGAACAAAGTGAGGGTCTGATTCGAGTCTTTATACTGATCTTCTTCTGATTCCAATCTGTCCTCTTTCTTTTCAAACTTCAATCCCTGCAGTTCCAACAGGCCAGTGGAAATACAGCATTGATGTCGTAGTGAATGTCTCTGATGCACAAACCTTTGAGCTGATTCGCTCATCCTTGAATGCTACTGATCTTCCCATACGAATCGATAACCAAACAGAGATCTCGGACATCAGTATCACAACCGGTGAGTGGAAACAACTCCATAACAAACTTAAAGTCAAGGTTAATGGTATGTGATTCGAAAATCTTCTTCTCTTCTGACAGTGTGTTCGTCAACTGACTCTGGTTTCCAGTGCAGATGTGAGGAACAGTTTGCTTGGCCGTACAGCACCTGTGTCACATACGGTGCCTGTGAACGCACGTGGAGCAGCATTTGTAAATGCATCAATGCTATTCCGCCCGGCAACCAGTCCTGTCAGCCGATATCAGGTAATCAAATCCTTATTTCTTTGTTAAATCCAGTCACCATGAATTCAGCATCATATTGATATGATAGTACTAATTACATATAAATACAGTTATTCCAGATTTCGGGACTTTGAAGAGCAGAACACAGACACACAACACAACAGCAAACACTACACACAAAAGTGTATGAGTTATCTGTGTTACATGGCATATAAATATATGTGACCAGTGGAATTGCTTGGACCTTTGGAAATAATTTAGGCTGCCACACTGCATATATGAACATGACTATAGATTTAACAATTCTCCCATTCATATTTCCTTTTGAATATACAACTCTGGCTGTGTATGGTACCGCCTCCAAGCCAACACCCAGGCACAAAATGTGTGAAATGCAATGTGACTGATTTGACCAAAAAGGTGGTAGCTCCACTTTAAGATAATAATCACATCAATGTTTTTACAAAGGAAGCCTTCTTTGATGTATTTCTTCCACAGCGCTGCTAACTCAGGTTGAGTACGACGTGGAAGTGGAGCTGAACGTGACAGATGTTGCGACAGTGGACCACCTCAGGAGCCTATTGAACAACAACAGCTTCTCGTTCGACCTGGGTCCCATTGTGAATGTCACAAACATCGACATCAACACAGGTAAGAACGGAGCTCCCGCCGGTCTGAACTCCATGGTAGCCTGTTTCATCAAATCAAGGCGCAGACTGCAAGCATTCCATAAATTTAAATTCCTTTTTTAGTCAGATGTGTGTTATGGGATCGTTACGTATCTTTATATGTATTTCTCAACTTTCCAAAATGCAAAATAAGAAGGTGTTTAACATTAATACATAATATTAAACAACTGAGAAAGAGAAAAATTTGTAAACAATGTATGTCCGTCATCTGCAGGGAAACTTTTGTTGGTGAAATTGAATCTGTGTTTTCAATTTGTATGTTGATTGGAATGAGACAGGGTGTGGATTCATACATGGCAACATGTTATGCTGAATCTTACAGACTCTTCCTTATAAGCTAGGAATTTCTCTGCCTCTCACGGGTATGCTGTACTTTAACTACATTTACTTAAATGAAATACACAACGTATTTCATGAGTTACGTTTGAATCAATGGAATGATTTCAGAGTTAACTGCAGCAAAGAGCTGATTACAAACTACCCAAAGCCCTGAACAGCAATAGAGTTTCAGTTTTTCAGTTTGACCTTACAGATGCTTTCAAACTGTTTTAATGCTGTTTTTTAAATTGTCTTTGCCCATCAGGTTCAGTGTGTGGTTAAATTTGAGTCTTAAATCACTTAATCTCCTTCCAACTCAGCACAGAATCATATAAACAAATTCTAATTTATAAACTTACCTTACAAATGGAGTTCATATTGAACAATGTTGATCAATATAAAGAACACCAACTCTCCAGCTTATTTCCGTCAAATGTAAAAAAGGCCTCGTTCTGCAGTACCTGACTGAAGTTTCATTTTAATAAAATAATACTTTTACAACAATGTGTAGGTGGCACTTTACTTTGGTTGCAGATTAAGATGTAGCGACAGTCTACCCACTTTACTAATAGTCAGATAGCTTTGTCCGCTCTAAAGCTCAGACTCCTCAAGAAGATTTACAGATGGATCTGAGGGGTTGTGAGAATATCCACTTTAGACAAAAGAACATAAAATTAAGTTCTGATACACAAATCTGATTTTTTTTCTTGGAACCTTTTACTTATCTTTGTGTTTTGGGTTAGGCTTAGGGTTAGTATTGAATAATTTGACCTCCATCCAAACCATCCAAGAAGTTAAGAGGGTAAATTATCTTTGAGGGAAATTTTCAAGTCAATAAGTCTTAGATCTGAGTCTGGCAGAAGCTAAATGGTGTGGAAATACCAGTTTAATCTGAAAAAATTGTTTTTCTAAGAAAAAGCTACTGTATCTGTCAAATGGGCAGTGAAGTAAAAAGTACAGTATTTTACTTTGAAAAATGGAAAAGTACAAGAATGAAGTAGCACTCCCTGTTAAGACATGGTATAACTTCTTTCTCGGGTGTTCCAATCACAAGTGTACCACAAAATGACAGTGCAATCTGTAACCACATAGACATTCACACCTTTATTTGTTAAGGCTCTGTGGTCCTGCACACACCATTTCCAAAATGGTCCAGACATTGCAGCCAGATCGTTGCTCTATATGAGCTACAAACCTTATTCAATTAGCTTTAAAGCCTCAATGTCAATACTTGAACCTCAGTGAATTTTTCAGTGAAAAACTCCAAACTGGAAGTGTCAGTGCCACCAAAATACAAAATATGTCCTTATCGCCACTGTGTGTCAACAGAAAAGCCCTGTCGGGTTTCAAAGGTGAGAGAAGGTTAACACACAAGCACTAGTTCAACAATGAAAAACATCCTTAAGTTTCAGGCCTGCTCAATGACTGTAGTGACCCCAAACAGGACGAGTACGGACTCATTTCTAATCATAATACTCTACCTTGTCCACATTATACATTTTTAGAGTAGGTATCAAAGCTGTCTGACTTCAATATTTTTTGTCTTTTGCTTTTGTGTGTTTAGTTTGTTACCTGAATGGTAGCAGCTTCCAGTGCAGATGTGAGGACCAGTTCGTCTGGTCTTCTACGGACTGTGCTACATACGGAGCCTGTGATGAGATCACTAATGACACGTGCAGCTGTATCAACAGTATTCCATCCAATGGGCACTACTGCCAGCCAAAGACAGGTGAACTTTAACTGCTTATTCTGTACTTATTTGATATGCACTTTTACATTTTAACATCATCTTAATGTTTTTATTCTGTATCAAACACTTTTGCCCTATTTTCGTTTTTGTTTCTTGGCAGAGTAGATTTCTGCTGAAATCAGATCATTTGATCAAGAATCAAGTTTACTTATGACCCATTTGATTAGAGCTTACATGTTTTTTCTTTTACCATGAAGAGGCTAACTTAAGTTTCCCATGTCGCTCTGTTATCTTCTGTAGCTCCTCCAGTTGTTTATACATACCTCATTTCTGTTGAGTTGAACATCGCAGATGTTGGACTAATAAATCCACTGAGGACCATTCTGAGCAACATCAGTTACCCAATCAGCATCAACCAAATACAAATCTCGGATGTCAACATTTCGACAGGTAGGAAAAACATCTGCACACACACTTGTATGCAGATTTTAAGCACTAAATCATAACATCAAGACCGTAAAATGTAAAGATTTAACCCGACACATGGTCACAAAATGCTAAGCCCCTCATCCTTAAACTTTGTTCTTTAAGAAGTCAGATCTATGTTTGTTTGTCCAGTTTGCTCTCCGAGCAGTAGTGGTTACCAGTGCAGATGTGAGGATCAGTATCGTTGGTCATGTGACCAGTGTTTCATGTATGGATCCTGTGACAACATCACCTCCGACACATGTGGATGTATCAATGCCATCCCTGCTGATGGACAGCATTGTCAGCCTGTTGACCAATACAGTAAGCAGCTCTATCACATGGTTTTATAAGACCAATGATCAATTATATTCTTATTTCGGCATCTGTGTTCAAGATGAACACAGATGTTAATGGCTACATTTGAACTAATTCTGTTGTTACTTTTCTTTCTCTTTTTCCATAGACTTTACATTTTGTCCAGTTACGACGACCACTCCATCACCAACAAGTAAGATTGAGGAAGCAACACAAATCAGAAACATAATATGAAAACCACAGCACAGATCATAAGTGATTCACGTTTCTTTTTTCTGTCTCGGCAGTTTCTCTAGTTGTCTATGAATATATTATTACAATTGAGCTGAACACCACAGATGTTACAGTGATAGACCGACTGAGAAACATCAGCTACCCAGTCAGCATCAGCAACAACACACAAGTCTCTGGCATGAACATCTCTACAGGTGACAATTACTCGTTAGTTACTGGTTTTGTGTGAACACATTCTTCCCCTTTACAGTGAATGTGGAAAAGTTACTACACCTTGAATTCATATTTGTTCTACCAATATCTCTTCAGCTCAAAATAAAATAACTTTATTGTTTTAAAACTTATTTTATCCTCTTTAACTCAGTATTTTTCATGTAATAAGATCCGAGATAAGGTAATGAGGACAAGAGCATCCATCGTCATTCACTGCAATCAGTTTTAGCACATGGCAATTCTGGTATCAGTGGGTAGAATTTACTGATATCTAGTGGTAAAGTTGCATATTGCAGCTGAAAACCCCCTTTCCTCGCCCTGCCCTTCCAAACATGACAGACAAACTGAAGCAGCCTTCAGTAATCATAAAAACTTGCAAGGTGTTTAGTTTGTCCATCCTGGGCTACTGTTAAAAACATGGCAGCCTCTGAAGAGAGGACCAGCTCCCAATGTTAATATATAATGTATTCAAGTATAAAGGGTTCATTCTAGGGTAATATACAACAACTGGTCAAATTTAGATGAAAACATTCGTGAAAACATCAATGAGATTGTTTCGTATTTAATTTCTGCCATTAGATCCCTTTCACCTAAATCTTACACACTGAACTTTTAATATAAAGAGAACTAACTTCAAAATGCAGCAGCCTCTAGTCATGAAAGTCTATGTTTTCCATCATGCATAATGTAAGTGGCAGCTCCAAACATATGTTTTCTTTAGATTTAAACAACCTAAACTCATTCATGCTATAGCTTTACCTGTGTTTACAGACGGGTCCTACCGGTACATGTGAACTCAGGGGGACGTGTATCTGTCAGGAATGTTCAGCATTTTCTGATGACCTTGTGTGTGTCCAATTTGTTTTGAAACTCTGCATAGTTCTAAAATCTCAGTCCAGATATTTAAGATATTGGCAATTTCGAAATGAAAGCCTTTTCTCCGTGTGTACAATACTTACTGATCTAAATCCTGTAAGATATGTAGGATAAATGGTGCATTAGACAAATGAGTCCTGTTTTATGTTTAATTTGTAAGATTTAGAACAAAAGCATTTGTTTTCAAATCTTTTAAATTCAAATTAGTTTCAAATTTGGCACCATTTAATATTGTCAATGTGTTTAAATAAAGTCTACGTCTTGGAAATGTGTGAAATATTTACATTATTTACATGATTTTCAATATATTTCTGTATCCAGTTTGCTCTCAGAGCAGTAGTGGTTACCAGTGCAGATGTGAGGATCAGTATCGTTGGTCATGTGACCAGTGTTTCATGTATGGATCCTGTGACAACATCACCTCCGACACATGTGGATGTATCAATGCCATCCCTGCTGATGGACAGCATTGTCAGCCTGTTGACCAATACAGTAAGCAGCTCTATCCAATTGTTTTATTCAAGTAATTATCAAATATATTCTTATTTTGGCGACAACCTTTTTTTATGAGTAATTATTATTTGTTTGAAGTCTTTTTAAGTCTTACATTATAATCTTGAATGTCTTAATTTTTTCATGTATTACAAGATGAACACAGATGTTTATGGCTACATTTGAACTTATTCTGCTGTTACTTTTCTTTCTCTTTTCCATAGACTTTACATTTTGTTCAGTTACGACGACCACTCCATCACCAACAAGTAAGACTGAGGAAGCAACACAAATCAGAAACATAATATGAAAACCACAGCACAGATCACAAGTGAATCACGTTTCTTTTTCTGTCTCTGCAGCTTCTACAGTTCTCTATGAATATATTATTACAATTGAGCTGAACACCACAGATGTTACAGAGATAGACCGACTGAGAAACATCAGCTACCCAGTCAGCATCAGCAACAACACACAAGTCTCTGGCATGAACATCTCTACAGGTGACAATTACATGTTAGTTACTGGTTTTGTGTGAACACATTCTTCCCCTTTACAGTGAATGTGGAAAAGTTACTACACCATGAATTCATATTTGTTCTACCAATATCTCTTCAGCTCAAAATAAAATAACTTTATTGTTTTAAAACTTATTTTATCCACTTTAACTCAGTATTTTTCATGTAATAAGATCCGAGATAAGGTAATGAGGACAAGAGCAACCATCGTCATTCACTGCAATCAGTTTTAGCACATGGCAATTCTGGTATCAGTGGGTAGAATTTACTGACATCTAGTGGTAAAGTTGCATATTGCAGCTGAAAACCCCCTTTCCTCGCCCTGCCCTTCCAAACATGACAGACAACCTGTGGCAGCCTTCAGTAATCATAAAAACTTGCAAGGTGTTTAGTTTGTCCATCCTGGGCTACTGTTAAAAACATGGCAGCCTCTGAAGAGAGGACCAGCTCCCAATGTTAATATATAATGTATTCAAGTATAAAGGGTTCATTCTAGGGTAATATACAACAACTGGTCAAATTTAGATGAAAACATTCGTGAAAACATCAATGAGATTGTTTCGTATTTAATTTCTGCCATTAGATCCCTTTCTCCTAAATCTTACACACTGAACTTTTAATATAAAGAGAACTAACTTCAAAATGCAGCAGCCTCTAGTCATGAAAGTCTATGTTTTCCATCATGCATAATGTAAGTGGCAGCTCCAAACATATGTTTTCTTTAGATTTAAACAACCTAATCTCATTCATGCTGTAGCTTTACCTGTGTTTACAGACGGGTCCTACCGGTACATGTGAACTCAGGGGGACGTGTATCTGTCAGGAATGTTCAGCATTATCTGATGACCTTGTGTGTGTCCAATTTGTTTTGAAACTGTGCATGATTCTAAAATCTCAGTCCAGAAATTGAAGATATTGGCAATTTCAAAATGAAAGTTTTTTCTCAATGTGTACACTACTTACTGATCTAAATCCTGTAAGATATGTAGGATAAATGGTGCATTAGACAAATGAGTCCTGTTCAATTTTTTATTTGTAAGATTTAGAACAAAAGCATTTGTTTTCTAAATCTTTTAAATTCAAATTAGTTTCAAATTTGGCACCATTTCATATGGTCAATTTGTTTAAATAAAGTCTACGTCTTGGAAATGTGTGAAATATTCACATTATTTACATGATTTTCAATATATTTCTGTATCCAGTTTGCTCTCAGAGCAGTAGTGGTTACCAGTGCAGATGTGAGGATCAGTATCGTTGGTCATGTGACCAGTGTTTCATGTATGGATCCTGTGACAACATCACCTCCGACACATGTGGATGTATCAATGCCATCCCTGCTGATGGACAGCATTGTCAGCCTGTTGACCAATACAGTAAGCAGCTCTATCCAATTGTTTTATTCAAGTAATGATCAAATATATTCTTATTTTGGCGACAACTTTTTTTTATGAGTAATTATTATTTGTTTCAAGACTTTTTAAGTCTTACATTATAATCTTGAATGTCTTAATTTTTTCATGTATTTAAAGATGAACACAGATGTTTATGGCTACATTTGAACTTATTCTGCTGTTACTTTTCTTTCTCTTTTCCATAGACTTTACATTTTGTTCAGCTACGACGACCAGTCCATCCCCAACAAGTAAGACTGAGGAAGCAACACAAATCAGAAACATAATATGAAAACCACAGCACAGATCACAAGTGATTCACGTTTCTTTTTCCTGTCTCTGCAGCTTCTCCAGTTCTCTATGAATATATTATTACAATTGAGCTGAACACCACAGATGTTACAGAGACAGACCGACTGAGAAACATCAGCTACCCAGTCAGCATCAGCAACAACACACAAGTCTCTGGCATGAACATCTCTACAGGTGACAATTACACGTTAGTTACTGGTTTTGTGTGAACACATTCTTACCCTTTACAGTGAATGTGGAAAAGTTACTACACCTTGAATTCATATTTGTTCTACCAATATCTCTTCAGCTCAAAATAAAAGAAGTTTATAGTTTTAATACCTACTTTTTCCTTTATTAATCTCCGGATTTGTCATTTAATAAGATCCATGATAAGGTAGTGAGGACAAGAGCAGCCATCGTCATTCACTGCAATCAGTTTTAGCACATGGCAATTCTGGTATCAGTGGGTAGAATTTACTGATATGTAGTGGTGAAGCTGCATATTGCAGCTGAAAACCGCCTCACCTCACCCTCCCCTTCCAAACATGACAGACAACCTGTGGCAGCATTCAGTTGTCATAAAAACTCAAAAGGAGTTTAGATTGTCCATCCTGGGCTACTGTAACAAACATCGCAGCAACTGTAGAGGATCAGCTCCCAATGTACATTTATAATGTATTTAAGTATAAAGGGTTTATTCTAGGGTATATTTAGGATATATTTTCTTTAGATTTAAACAACCTAATCTCATTCATGCTGTAGCTTTACCTGTGTTTACAGACGGGTCCTACCAGTGCATGTGAACTCAGGGGGACGTGTATCTTTCAGGAATGTCCAGCATTATCTGATGACCTTGTGTGTCCTTATTTGTTTTTTAAACTTTGCAAAGTTTTTTCTCCATGTATTTATTACTAACTGATCTAAATCCTGTTAGATATATAGGATAAATGGTGAATTAGACGAATGAATCCTAATTTATTTTCATTTGTAAGATTTAGAACAAAGTAATTTGTTTTCTATCTATCTTGTAAATTTAAAGGAGTTTCAAACTCTGCACCATTTAATATTGTCAATGTGTTTAAATAAAGTCTATGTCTTGGAAATGTGTGAAATATTCACATTATTTACAAGATTTTCGATATATTTTCTGTCTCCAGTTTGCTCTCCGAGCAGTAGTGGTTACCAGTGCAGATGTGAGGATCAGTATCGTTGGTCATGTGACCAGTGTTTCATGTATGGATCCTGTGACAACATCACCTCCGACACATGTGGATGTATCAATGCCATCCCTGCTGATGGACAGCATTGTCAGCCTGTTGACCAATACAGTAAGCAGCTCTATCCAATTGTTTTATTCAAGTAATTATCAAATATATTCTTATTTTGGCGACAACCTTTTTTTATGAGTAATTATTATTTGTTTGAAGTCTTTTTAAGTCTTACATTATAATCTTGAATGTCTTAATTTTTTCATGTATTACAAGATGAACACAGATGTTTATGGCTACATTTGAACTTATTCTGCTGTTACTTTTCTTTCTCTTTTCCATAGACTTTACATTTTGTTCAGTTACGACGACCACTCCATCACCAACAAGTAAGATTGAGGAAGCAACACAAATCAGAAACATAATATGAAAACCACAGCACAGATCACAAGTGAATCACGTTTCTTTTTCTGTCTCTGCAGCTTCTACAGTTCTCTATGAATATATTATTACAATTGAGCTGAACACCACAGATGTTACAGAGATAGACCGACTGAGAAACATCAGCTACCCAGTCAGCATCAGCAACAACACACAAGTCTCTGGCATGAACATCTCTACAGGTGACAATTACATGTTAGTTACTGGTTTTGTGTGAACACATTCTTCCCCTTTACAGTGAATGTGGAAAAGTTACTACACCATGAATTCATATTTGTTCTACCAATATCTCTTCAGCTCAAAATAAAATAACTTTATTGTTTTAAAACTTATTTTATCCACTTTAACTCAGTATTTTTCATGTAATAAGATCCGAGATAAGGTAATGAGGACAAGAGCAACCATCGTCATTCACTGCAATCAGTTTTAGCACATGGCAATTCTGGTATCAGTGGGTAGAATTTACTGACATCTAGTGGTAAAGTTGCATATTGCAGCTGAAAACCCCCTTTCCTCGCCCTGCCCTTCCAAACATGACAGACAACCTGTGGCAGCCTTCAGTAATCATAAAAACTTGCAAGGTGTTTAGTTTGTCCATCCTGGGCTACTGTTAAAAACATGGCAGCCTCTGAAGAGAGGACCAGCTCCCAATGTTAATATATAATGTATTCAAGTATAAAGGGTTCATTCTAGGGTAATATACAACAACTGGTCAAATTTAGATGAAAACATTCGTGAAAACATCAATGAGATTGTTTCGTATTTAATTTCTGCCATTAGATCCCTTTCTCCTAAATCTTACACACTGAACTTTTAATATAAAGAGAACTAACTTCAAAATGCAGCAGCCTCTAGTCATGAAAGTCTATGTTTTCCATCATGCATAATGTAAGTGGCAGCTCCAAACATATGTTTTCTTTAGATTTAAACAACCTAATCTCATTCATGCTGTAGCTTTACCTGTGTTTACAGACGGGTCCTACCAGTACATGTGAACTCAGGGGGACGTGTATCTGTCAGGAATGTTCAGCATTATCTGATGACCTTGTGTGTGTCCAATTTGTTTTGAAACTGTGCATGATTCTAAAATCTCAGTCCAGAAATTGAAGATATTGGCAATTTCAAAATGAAAGTTTTTTCTCAATGTGTACACTACTTACTGATCTAAATCCTGTAAGATATGTAGGATAAATGGTGCATTAGACAAATGAGTCCTGTTCAATTTTTTATTTGTAAGATTTAGAACAAAAGCATTTGTTTTCTAAATCTTTTAAATTCAAATTAGTTTCAAATTTGGCACCATTTCATATTGTCAATTTGTTTAAATAAAGTCTACGTCTTGGAAATGTGTGAAATATTCACATTATTTACATGATTTTCAATATATTTCTGTATCCAGTTTGCTCTCAGAGCAGTAGTGGTTACCAGTGCAGATGTGAGGATCAGTATCGTTGGTCATGTGACCAGTGTTTCATGTATGGATCCTGTGACAACATCACCTCCGACACATGTGGATGTATCAATGCCATCCCTGCTGATGGACAGCATTGTCAGCCTGTTGACCAATACAGTAAGCAGCTCTATCCAATTGTTTTATTCAAGTAATGATCAAATATATTCTTATTTTGGCGACAACTTTTTTTTATGAGTAATTATTATTTGTTTCAAGACTTTTTAAGTCTTACATTATAATCTTGAATGTCTTAATTTTTTCATGTATTTAAAGATGAACACAGATGTTTATGGCTACATTTGAACTTATTCTGCTGTTACTTTTCTTTCTCTTTTCCATAGACTTTACATTTTGTTCAGCTACGACGACCAGTCCATCCCCAACAAGTAAGACTGAGGAAGCAACACAAATCAGAAACATAATATGAAAACCACAGCACAGATCACAAGTGATTCACGTTTCTTTTTCCTGTCTCTGCAGCTTCTACAGTTCTCTATGAATATATTATTACAATTGAGCTGAACACCACAGATGTTACAGAGATAGACCGACTGAGAAACATCAGCTACCCAGTCAGCATCAGCAACAACACACAAGTCTCTGGCATGAACATCTCTACAGGTGACAATTACATGTTAGTTACTGGTTTTGTGTGAACACATTCTTCCCCTTTACAGTGAATGTGGAAAAGTTACTACACCTTGAATTCATATTTGTTCTACCAATATCTCTTCAGCTCAAAATAAAAGAAGTTTATAGTTTTAATACCTACTTTTTCCTTTATTAATCTCCGGATTTGTCATGTAATAAGATCCATGATAAGGTAGTGAGGACAAGAGCAGCCATTGGCATTCACTGCAATCAGTTTTAGCACATGGCAATTCTGGTATCGGTGTGTAGAATTTACTGACATGTAGTGGTGAAGCTGCATATTGCAGCTGAAAACCGCCTCACCTCACCCTCCCCTTCCAAACATGACAGACAACCTGTGGTAGCCTTCAGTTGTCATAAAAACTCAAAAGGAGTTTAGATTGTCCATCCTGGGCTACTGTAACAAACATCGCAGCAACTGTAGAGGATCAGCTCCCAATGTACATTTATAATGTATTTAAGTATAAAGGGTTTATTCTAGGGTATATTTAGGATATATTTTCTTTAGATTTAAACAACCTAATCTCATTCATGCTGTAGCTTTACCTGTGTTTACAGACGGGTCCTACCAGTGCATGTGAACTCAGGGGGATTTGTATCTTTCAGGAATGTCCAGCATTATCTGATGACCTTGTGTGTCCTTATTTGTTTTTTAAACTTTGCAAAGTTTTTCTCCATGTATTTATTACTAACTGATCTAAATCCTGTTAGATATATAGGATAAATGGTGCATTAGACGAATGAATCCTAATTTATTTTCATTTGTAAGATTTAGAACAAAGTAATTTGTTTTCTATCTATCTTGCAAATTTAAAGGAGTTTCAAACTCTGCACCATTTAATATTGTCAATGTGTTTTAAAAAGATTACGTCTTGGAAATGTGTGAAATATTCACATTATTTACAAGATTTTCGATATATTTTCTGTCTCCAGTTTGCTCTCTGAGCAGTAGTGGTTACCAGTGCAGATGTGAGGATCAGTATCGTTGGTCATGTGACCAGTGTTTCATGTATGGATCCTGTGACAACATCACCTCAGACACATGTGGATGTATCAATGCCATCCCTGCTGATGGACAGCATTGTCAGCCACTGACAGGTAAGAAGCTGGAAGTCTGTTTTAAAACTATTGATGCCTCACTTACTTTCAACAGACCTGAATTTAATGTTTTCTATTTTCATAAAGATGTCTTGATTTGTCCATCAACAACTCCCCCAGTTGGTATGAATGCCTTAATCATATCTCAGACTTGTGTTTATGCCACACCATATTCATTAAGGCCACAGAGTTTTCTTCCTCTCTCAGTCATGTTCACTCCGATTCAGTCTGTGTGACAGAGTTTTTTAATATCGTTCTTGTTGTGATGTCTTTCGTTTTTCAACACTTCCTTTTTTTAGTAACAACTACAACTGTTGCAACGGCTAGGAATACTACAACATTCTTAACACCAACCACCACAGCCATAACAGGTATGTATTATAATCAAGTGTGTGTGTGTGTGTGTGTTTGTGTGTATGTGAACACGATAATCACTGCCATTTGATGTTGCATAAGCTTTGCGACCCCACCTGCCCCCACCTTCCCCGAGGTACTCAGCAAGGTGCTGTCTGTGGCCCCTTAACACACACAACTAGGAGCAGAACTTAATAAAGTTACTGTGCACAGGACATCCAACAAAAGAGCAATCCACCAAGTTGCTGTGTAGACTGGTTCAATGAATTTGTCAGTGTCTTTGGGAGAGAATCCTAGCCTGACGTTGTCAGACTCACAATTCTAGTCAGAATGTGAGTCTGAGACCGCTCCATTGGGCTGTGATTATGGGGCGTGTTTCAACTGACCAGGAAGTAAAATTTTTCTTCGCTCAATTGGATAGACCTACAACCAATCAGAGCAACGTAGTATGTGACGTATGCTAAGCAACGCATTGTGAGTTATTTACTAACGCCGGGTTCACACCGGACGCTTCAGCGCAGCGCCAAGCCTTAAATAACAGCTGGCTCCCATCCACTCAAAACTTTGTGCCGGTCACACCGGAGGCTGAAGCACCGCGAGGCAGCCTTGGCGCAGCGCGGTGCTTCAGCCTCCGGTGTGACTGGCACAAAGCCGTGCAGCGATCTACTGGATCAACGGGTGATATTATTAGCGCTGCCCGGCGGTTCAGCGTTGCTTCAGTGTCCGTTGTGAACAGCCAAGCGCCGGGGCGATAGGGATTAGCGCGGTGTTTTGGCGTTGCCTCCACGTTCTGTGTTCATCTTTCAAAATGAATGCGCTGTCGATGTCTTCTAAAACAGATTCAATGGCAGCATCTACACATCTCAGCTCGCCAGCGGCAGGCATGTTTGTTGAAAACGAATTCAACCCAAGGGCACTTTGATGACGTGGTTGATTACGTTACCGTTGATCATCTGTCAATCATCGTATAAAGCCCGCCCTGACAATCTGATTGGCCCGGTCGGGCATAATTTTTTCCCAACGGAGCGACTCCAGACCGAACTGCCCGACCAAAAATGTTGTGGGCGGGGCTAAGTTCGTCTGGCATCCAGGCTAAGAGAATCCTACACTGAAAGCCAAAGTACTTTTTCTTTTACTGTCAATAAAACAGAGATTTGTACTTTTTCAGACTGCTAATATGACAGTGCTGAACACAACAAAACTACCCCAGCAACCATAGTAACCAAAATAGTTAATAAAAATCATTAGTAAGGCTCTTCTCAACATACATATGCTTGAAAATGAAAAGAAAAACCATTGAGTTATTACGTTTCAATTTTAGACTGCATGGTAAACATGCTGTTAAATGCTGTAAGTCAGGAGTTCTCAAACCTTTGCAAGCTGGGCCCCCCTAAAGCAGGTTAGGGGTATTTGGGGCCCCCCCACCCCCCTCAACTACACCACCATATATAGATAGATAGCATATTGTTATTGATAGGCCTGACATGGCAAGGTTTAGGCTATTGTTATTGTTAGGCCCATACAGACAATTATTATTACTATTTTGCAATTTATTATTATTATTCTGTCTTGCGCCCCCGGCAAAATCAGTTTTTTGGCAATTGTATGGGGTTTGCCAAGCTTAGCAATTCTACGGCGGAACCAGTCTGCAAATAGCTTTGGCTTCGCAACTGGCGCATCGGTTGCCAGACTTTTACGAATCAGAAATTTGTCCATAGTTGTTTGTTTGCTGATACAGTGTGTGCGAAGTTAATAAAGTTCTAATTGCAACGTTGTGGTCTTGTGAGTGTGTTTGTATGTGTGGCTGTGAGCGACTTGCACACGAATAATGAATAAGGCTGTGCTAGCAATGGTTCCTAACAAAAGGAACAGTACACAATGTAGACAGGAACAGCACAGAACACTATTCAAGTGCTGGTGCTTTATTTGTTGCAGCACGGAGGATGACTGAAGATGTAAAGGTAGGTGTTAAGGAGAAAAGGGCTAGCTGCAGTTGGAAGAATTTAGCTAGCTAGAAGGCTAGCTCTTGGGGCTACGAGCTTTCTAAAAAGACTGTGGAGCAAATAACTCCTTAGATTAGGCTACGAATAGGCCTGCTGCAAGTGCAGGAAGGTATTACTAAGGAAGAAGTGAGTCTTTAAAAAGACTGTTTATAAAGCAATGAATATCTGAATTATAGAGGAAACAAGAGCAATCGCACAAACTCTGCAGGGTGTTGTCTCAGTGAGGGTGATCTCTGACCATGCCTGCGGTTACTTTTATACTCGGAAGCGTACGTGCAACTCATGTTCAAATGATAACCCTCCTCTTTTGATTGGTGGATCAGGAACGAAACAGTATTTGATTTGTTTGTGCCAGTCCAGCCACTTGCATTTCGCCAGTGAGGGAGCTTTCACTAACCAGTAACAGGTCGACGGTCTGTAACATTGCGCCCCCCTGGAGAGTGTGTGCCCCCCCCCCCCCCACACACACACTTTGAGAATCACTGCTTTAAGTGATCTAGACTTAAATAACAGTTTATGTTGTATTATTGGAAAATGGTCACCACGACATGTGAACACTAAAACAGTTTCAACAGCTGTAACAAGTAAGTGTCCCACTATGCTATAACAAGGGGTCAGTGTTTGACTTCATGAGCAGGTAGTCCACTAACGGGACGGTTGCTGTTCAATCCCTGGCTCCTTCAGTATGCATTTGATTGTTTCCTTGAGCAAGACAATGAACCCCAATTTGCCCCAGTGTGTGAATATAGTGTGAAAGAAAAAACATATAGTAGAGCTCTTTTAGTGTATATGTGTATGGATGAATTTAGCATTTGAATGGTTGATAAATTGAACAGATAATCTGAGCATGAATTATTCCCATGTTTGATTAAGCATTTTCATGTTTGTAAAATGATCTTTGCAGATTCAACACTTACATCACATATGAACACTGCAACAGCTGCAACCCCAGTGCCAAGTGAGTGTTTGAGAAAAGATGACTCTTCTTTGTTTGTTACAACACATTTAAATGCAGTTATAACAATACCAACAACATTTGAATTAACGCTTTAAAATAGCGCATTATGTTAAAGTAATGAGTCAGTCATTGTTAAAATTAAAACAGTCAAAATAAAAAGTAGTGTGAAATATGTGGATAGTAACAGCACTAACTGTTGTGTATTATTTTTTTCGTGAAATGTCAGTACTGTACATTTTAGACCGTTTTTGATCGTCCTCTTGAATATATTTCCAGCTACTAATGCATCCAGCCAAAACACCACAATTAGCTCAGCAACACCAGACGTTCCACCAACAACCATAATAACAAATACTAGTAACACAGCTACTACGAATATCCCCACCACAGCAACGATTGCTAAAACTACCACCACATCTACGGCTGCTACCTTGACCCCGGCTACCACCATGACTAAGATTGCTGCCACTAACACTACCCCCACCCCAACTACAGCTGCTACTACGTACATCACGGCTACCACAACAACTACAATTGCTCACACTAACACTACCCCCACCACCACTACGGCTGCTACCACGAGTATGATTGTTACCACGGCTACCCCGGCTACCACCATGACTACGATTGCTACCACTAACACAACCCCCACCCCCAAAACAACTACAACCACTTCCCCAACCACAACCGCTACTACAATTGTTACCACGGCTACCGCGGCAACTACGATTGCTACCACTAACACTACCAACCCCCCCACCACAACTACGGCTGTTTCGACGACCACTACACCTACCACTAATACGATTGCTACCACGGCTACCAACACGACTATGATTACTACCACTAACACTACCCCAACCACGACTGCTACTATGATTGTTACCACGGCTACCCCCACAACTACAATTCCTACCACTAACACTACCCCCACTCCCACCACAACTACGGCGGCTACCATTACCATTGCATCTACTGCTACTACGATTCTTACCACGGCTACTCACACGACTACTATTCCCACTACTAACACTACCAAACCCCCCACCACAAGTACGGCGGCTACCATAACCATTACACCTACCGCTACTACAATTGCTACCACGGCTACCCCGGTTACCACCACGACTAAGATTGTTGCCACTAACACTACCCCCACCCCCACCACAACTACAGCTGCTACCACGTACACCACGGCTACCACCATGACAACGATTGCTAACACTACCAACCCCCCCATCACAACTACGGCTGTTTCCACGACCACTACCCCTACCACTACTACGATTGCTACCACGGCTACCAACACGACTAGGATTGCTACTACTAACACTACTCCCACCACCACCACAACTACGGCTGCTACCAGGCCCATGACTGCTACTATGATTGCTACCATGGCTACACCGGCTACCACCAGGACTACGATTGCTATCACTAACACTACCCCCACCCCCACCATAACTACGGCTGCTACGACGTCTACCACGGCTACCAACACGGATATGATTGCTACCACTAACACTACCCCAACCCCCACTACAACCACTACCCCTACCACAACCGCTACTATGATTGTTACCACGGCTACCCCCACGACTATGATTTCTACCACTAACACTACCCCCACTCCCTTCTCAACTATGGCGGCTACCATTACCATTACACCTACCGCTACTACGATTGTTACCACGGCTACCCCCACGACTACTATTCCCACCACTAACATCACCAACCCTCCCACCACAACTAACGCGGCTACCATTACCATTACACCTACCACTACTACGATTTCTACCACGGCTACCCCAGCTACCACCACGTATAAGACTGCTACCACTAACACTACCCCCACCCCAACCATGACTACAGCTGCCACCACATATACCACGGCTAGCAACATGACTACGATTGCTACCACTAACACTATCCCCACCACAACTATGACCACTACCCCTACCACGATTGCTACTACGACTGTTACCATGGCAACCCCGGCTAGCACCACGGCTGTGATTCCTACCACTAACACTACCCCCATCCCAGCCACAACTACAGCTGCGACCTTGACCACGGCTACCGACACGACTACTACCACTAACACTACCCCCACCCCCACCACAACTACAACCACTACCCCGACCACGACCGCTACTACCATTGTATCCATGGCTACCCCGGCTACCAACATGACTACGATTGCTACCATTAACACTACCACCATCCCCTCCACAACTACAGCTGCTACCTTGACCACAGCTACCAACACGACTACGATTGCAAATACTAACACTACCCCCACCCCCACCACAACTACAACGACTACCCCTACCATGACCGCTACTACCATTGTATCCATGGCTACCCCGGCTACCAACATGACTACGATTGCTACCATTAATACTACCACCATCCCCTCCACAACTACAGCTGCTACCTTGACCACAGCTACCAACACGACTACGATTGCAAATATTAACACTACCCCCACCACCACCACAACTAGGGCTGCTAGCAGGCCCATAACCACTACTATGATTGCTACCATGGCTACCCAGGCTACCACCAGGACTACGATTGCTATCACTAACACTACCCCCACCCCCACCATAACTACGGCTGCTACGACGTCTACCACGGCTACCAACACGGATACGATTGTTACCACTAACACTACCCCAACCCCAACCACAACTACAACCACTACCCCTACCACTACTATGATTGTTACCACGGCTACCCCCACGACTACTATTCCCACCACTAACACCACCAACCCTCCCACCACAACTACGGCGGCTACCAATACCATTACACCTACCACTACTACGATTTCTACCACGGCTACCCCAGCTACCACCACGACTAAGACTGCTACCACTAACACTACCCCCAACCCAACCATAACTACAGCTGCTACCACAAATACCACGGCTAGCAACATGACTATGATTGCTACCACTAACACTATCCCCACCACAACTATTACCACTACCCCTCACACGATTGCTACTACGATTGTTACCATGGCAACCCCGGCTACCACCATGGCTGTGATTGCTACCACTAACACTACCCCCATCCCAACCACAACTACAGCTGCTACCTTGACCACGGCTACCGACACGACTACGATTACTACCACTAACACTACCCCCACCCCCACCACAACTACAAACACTACCCCTACCACGACCGCTACTACGATTGTATCCATGGCTACCCCGGCTACCAACATGACTACGATTGCTACCATTAATACTACCACCATCCCCTCCACAACTACAGCTGCTACCTTGACCACGGCTACCGACACGACTACGATTACTACCACTAACACTACCCCCACCCCCACCACAACTACAAACACTACCCCTACCACGACCGCTACTACGATTGTATCCATGGCTACCCCGGCTACCAACATGACTACGATTGCTACCATTAATACTACCACCATCCCCTCCACAACTACAGCTGCTACCTTGACCACGGCTACAAATACGACTACGATTGCTTCCACTAACACTACCCCCATCCCAACCACAACTACGGCTGCTACCATGACCACTACCCCTACTACAACTGCTACTACAATTGCTACCACGGATACCCCGGCTAACACCACGACTACGATTGCTCCCACTAACACTACCAACCCCCCCACAACAACTACGGCTACTACCACAACCGTTAACCCTACCACTACTACGATTGCTACCAGGGCTACCCAGGCTACCAACAGGACTACGATGGCTACCACAAACACTACCCTTACCACAAACACTACTTTGATTGTAACCACGGCTACCCCAGCTACCACTAACACTATCCCTACTACGATTGTTACCACGGCTACTACCACATATACCACGGCTAGCAACATGACTACGATTGCTACCACTAACACTATCCCCACCACAACTATGACCACTACCCCTACCACGATTGCTACTACGATTGTTACCATGGCAACCCCGGCTACCATCACAACTACGATTGCTACCATTAACACTACCCCCATCCCAACCACAACTACAGCTGCTACCTTGACCACGGCTACCGACACGACTATGATTACTACCACTACCCCCACCCCCACCACAACTACAACCACTACCCCTACCACGACCGCTACTACGATTGTATCCATGGCTACCCCGGCTACCAACATGACTACGATTGCTACCATTAATACTACCACCATCCCCTCCACAACTGCAGCTGCTACCTTGACCACGGCTACAAATACGACTACGATTGCTACCACTAACACTACCCCCATCCCCACCACAATTGCAGCTGCTACCTTGACCACAGCTACCAATACGACTACGATTGCAAATACTAACACTACCCCCAACCCCACCACAACTATGGCTGCTACCAAGACCATTAAACCTACCACAAACGCTACTACGATTGCTACCACGGCTACCACCACGACTACGATTGCTACCGGGGCTACCACCACGACTACGATTGCTATCACTACCACTACCCCCACCACAGTCACTACCACCAGTGCACCTACGACAACTAATAACCAAACAGGTATTGTTTTATGTGCTCTTCTCTTAAATTGCATTGATAAAGGGCCAGTTGTCACTTGCTGCAGAAAATAAATTGTATCAAAGGATATGAGTAATTTTGAGATGAACAGCTGTATGATACTATACCACTGAGCTGCACTGGCCCTGCACCTAAATAATACGAGTCTTATTTCGCTCTAGAACAACCAACATATTTTAAAAAGGTTCCTGAGTTTATCAGTATCTTTGCATTGCAAGAAATGAAATGTTAATCAGTAGCTTTGCTCATGTTTTTCATCTACTTTTTTACAGAAACAGTTTTCAAAATGGATATGTCAATGAGATTGGACATGACTTACACACCAGAATTAAGTGATACATCAAGTACCATCTACAACGATTTGAAGTCACAGATCGATGCAGTAGTAAGTCTAATGTTAACACTACTCAATTTTAACTTGCATCTCCAGTTCGTATGTTATCACTAACCCTGTCTCTCTCACAGATAGATGAGCATTATAAAGGAATCCCAGGATATAGAGGAGGTTTTGTGACAGAATTCAGGTACAGTGTGGGATTCAAGCATTGACAAAAATTGTGAAGCCGAAGTCAAAGCCCATTCCACATTCAATTCAATTTTATTTGTATAGCGCTAAATCTTAATATACATTATGTTAAGGCAATAACATAGAAAGTCAAGACCCTAAATTGTATAGATAAACCCAACAGCTCCATATCACAACTATGTTTTTCTGTTCTTACAGCAAAGGAAGCATTATTACAAAATTTGTTGTACAGACGACACAAGTTGACTTTGATCAAATTTTGGTTGAAAATCAAAAACTCCCCGAAGCAATTACAAATAGTAGCATTGCTCCTCTCATTGGCGCAGTTTCTGCAATTTACCAAAGTAAGTATGAAAAATGAGTAGTAGTAGTTTACTACTTTTGTTTAACTTAGATGAATTTGACTGTTCAACTCTGATTTATCCAAAGGTTCAACTTCAATCATCATTCCAGAGCTTACTTATACTGGTGCCAGCCTGTCCCTGAAGTGTGAGCCTTCAGAAAGCATTATAGTGGGACTAATTTCCAGTTCCAGATGGACATTTAATGGACGTGCAATTAAAGATGGTGGAAGGTTTAAAATAACTACTTCCAACTCTATGTCTATGCTTGAAGCTAAGAAAGTGATTCCTGCTGATCGTGGTAAGTCAGAGCTGGCCTAATTTGTTAACTAATAAGGAGTCAATAAACATGAACTCTTCACAACTTAATAAAACAAAACGTTCTCAGACTTGAACTCCAGAGGTAGCCACACAAAGGTGTATGGATTTCCTCTGGAGTTTGCCCCTCAAACCAGGATGTAATTTATTATTCAGAGTTCACATTTTTGTTGATATAATATAAGCAATTATACAAATTGTATTCGCTACTACTGCATCATTGATCAAATTGGTTGGTAAAGTTAGTCCAGTCCCTCCCGGCATGCTCTCTTCCCGAATGACAGATTTTTTTTTATTTTATTGTTTTTATAATGCGTTCAGTGATATGCGTTCAGTGATATCTTCTTCTCTTGATCACAGGATCTTACAGTTGTACTCTAAACAAAAACAACCTGAAATTCCAGCAAAAAGGAATTGTAATGGAAAGCAAAATCAAAGAAGCTCCTGTTGTGCGTCTCAAGAGTGAATTTCATGTAGAATGCGTAACTGGAAAGATGCAACCACTCAAGTGTTGTGTGCAGCGTCCCTACACAATCAAGTGGTTTCAAGGCAAAGACCAGTTGACCTCAGGTAAGGACTGAAGTTGGAAACTCCTCATTCCGACCATGCTATGGATTTTTTGAAAGATATTAAAAGTTTATAACAACACTTCAATTTTCAGATCCTGTTACCGGTGAAGATGGCAACTGCATCAAGCATGATTACAAATTAGAAAGCTGCAGTGGATCAGGGGAAGATCAAATAATTTTTACATGCAGGGTAGATAACCCATCAAGTTATGAAATGACGTCGACAATGACGATCTTCAAAGAGAGTAAGAGCAACTTTTAAAGTGTAACTACACAATTTGTTTGCTGTTTTTCCTGTCTTTTTCACTAATCGCTTATTGAACTCTATCAGATTTCAGATGCAATGACGCTCAGTATGGGACCGGCCGAGTAAGAGACCGAACAAGCATTGAGTGTGATATAGGTCAAGTAGGAAGAAGGCTGGCGGAATGCCAGGAAACGGGCGAGTGGAAACTGGTAGAAGACACCTGCATTGTCATAGAAATCAATGAATTACTGATTGAGTCACAGGTAGGTGAGCTACTGATCCATCAAACTGCTTCCTATTTGTTAATCGATACTGATGTTTCATATAGGGGCTGTTGAGCTCATTTCGATTCACACGATGCAGGTTGTTTTTGGTAAACTTAGTCAAGTTCCAACATCTTACTTAAGTGATCGACAGCCCTCTCAACACGCTTGTGTCATTTTACCGTTTCCTTAAAGGGGACATATTATGAAAATTCCACCTTTGTAGTGCTTCTACACGTTAATTTGGGTATCTGGCGTGTCTACCATCCCAAAAAGTCTGTAAAAAACAACTCCCGCGATTTATTGTGGTTCATCTATGTAAGAAACTATACGATAGAGTGCGTCGAATGGGAATACGACCAGAATTGACGTCATCGTCGATCTACATGGCAAAGCCCCCCCCCGGAGGCGGAGATCTGGTGACGTTACGAGCCACAGCACCCTCCTCAGCTCGAGGCGGCGGGTTTTAGCTGGGAAGCTAGCCGAGGGGGGACGCTAACCAGCCGGTGAGCGGGGTGAGAGGCGGAGATCTGGCCGAGAAGCAGAGCCTGCGGTCGGGGTAAGTCACAAGCCCAAGCCCCCTCCTCAGCTCGGGCTCGCTGGGTGATGTCGTCGGGCTTGCTTCTGGTGGACCTGTCGGTGTTTGTTTACGGTTAGCAGCATCCACCTGACTGATCTCCCCACGGACAGGGGAGCGTTGACAGTGTGTGTCTCGTGTCGCAGTGAGTGTCTTCAACTAGAAAAGCTGTTGTTTTGTTTCGGTAATTGACGGTGACATGTAAGCTCGGTGGCGTTAGCCTCATTGAAATCAGTGCCCGGCATGCCGGCCGGCGGCAGCGGGCAGCCGGCTGCTCGTTGGCGGGTTGGTCCCCGGCTGTACCCTATTATATACGCTATCACGGGCGGCTCACTGCGAGGCTGGCGATGCTCCCGCTGACTTCACACACCTGAGAGCCAGACACGTCTCACCGGCTCAGGGTTCCCCATGTCTGCAGGGTATGTCTCATTTTCATCATTATCGATCTGTGACAAATCTCCAGCCTGTGTGTCCCCTGTGTGTGTCCCGCTACGGTTAGCAGCAGCGGGCTAACGCTAGTTTGCTGTTAGTTTGTGTTTAAAGTTGCAGCACTTTCTGGAATGGCTGCTTGTGAACGTATTTACAGCAGTATTGCATGTGGAACCCCGGCCAGGAAGCATCGGACTGGGAGGTGGGGGGAGAGATCCCATTTCGGGTCCGGAGTGGAGGAACAATGCTCTCGGAGTCGTAGCTTGTGTGTGTGTTTCGCCCCAGTAGACGCAGCACCTATTAATAGAAAACAATGCACTCGGAGGCTACATTGTTTTCAAAGCTCCATGTTTGTGGAGCTTTGTTAGAAAATAGCACTGGAACGTGTTCCAGGACCCCCACCCCCGGTCTCCGGCTGCATTGTACCCGTGCTAAGGCCCTCGCTGTTACGGTTTGGTGGAAGAGATGGACCCAGGATGCAGAGGTTATAACAAAAAGGGGATTTAATATACAAAAAAGGTCTTTAAACAAGACAAAAAACAAAACACTAACACTAACAGGTCAACTTCTGGCGACAAGGCGCATGGAGAACAAAGAAGCAGGAGAAGCTGGTCGAGACAGCAGAAACAGACTACCCATATCTGACACGTGTAGACAAACAACGAGTAGACAACGAGTACAAACCGACAGTGGACAAAGGGAAACACAGAGGCTTAAATACAGAGGAAAGGAAGGGGCAATTACGCACAGGTGAAACACATGAGGACTGGGAAGACAATCACCGAAAGGAAGTGACACACCCGAGAAGCTGGAAACACACAAGGAAGGAGTGACTACAAGGAAGAAGAGACTACAAAATAAAACAGGAAACAGAACACACAAGGAGAAACAGAGTGCACACATGAAAACAGAGATCTAACAGTTAACAGAAAACACTACACTCGCTCGGCAGACACCCTCTCCTGTGATGCCCGGGCGGCGAAGCGGAGGAGGAGGAGGGGGGGAGAGAGCTGCGCCTTATAACTTTTTTGCCCCGTACAGATTTGCTCAACGCACCCCGAGGTGACGGTCACCAGCAGCTCGTTGCCGCCTCCGTCGCTCGCTTTAAAATAAACTCATACCCGGGGTTTTAAGTGCATTTCGCCGCAGAAGTTGCAGCAGTGTTAGCCTCCAAAGCTGTAGCCCCCCACGCTCCCTTTGTCTGTGTGTGTGTCTGTGTGTGTGTGTGTACGTGCGCTCAGAATATATGCCCTGTATGAATAAATATACACATACAATTATATAGTGTATACACACATATCTAATGCATGAATTTAAATAATGTACATCTTTATCATAAGGTGTAGTAGTTTGAAAATTGTAGCTTCAATAAAGAAACACAATAAACAGATACAGCAATATATGTGTAGGACATCGACTTAAAATGATTTTAACAACCTTAAATATGCTAAGGGGAGATTTAAGACGTGAAACTCGAAGTGTGTGTGGATTTGTGTGTGTATGTGTGTGTGTGCGCTCAGAAAATATGCCCTGTATGAATAAATATACACATACAATTATAGTGTATACACAAATATCTAATGCATGTATTTAAATAATGTACATTTTTATCAGAAGGTGTAGTAGTTTGAAAATTGTAGCTTCAATGAAGACCAATCTGAGGAATGCTGCACTCAAAACAGGCCAATCTGAGGAAGGCTGTTTTAGACAGGGTAAAAAAGGTGCTGTTTTAAATGATCCTTGTGGTATTTTGACCAAAAAATATTACAGACATTTCATTAAGACCCCAAGGAGCCATATCAACTGTGGTGAAATGGGCATAATATGTCCCCTTTAAGACAGTCTTTGAACACCAAAACTGATCTCTTGATATTTAGTAAATGTGATGATGGATTAAAGCTGTATGTAAGCCTGTCACGATAATTACTATAAAGACTTATCGTGATAACGTGATTGCGTTTACCTGTGAGTTATCTTAAGAATGTCACCAACGTTTAGCTAGTTGCAGCTTCTCTCATCTGTGTGTCTGTCAGTGTCTGGGAGTGAAGTGGAGTTACAACTCACTCACATGCCCCAGACTGGTCCCGCCCACACTCACTCATGCTTAGCGAAACAGACGGTGAACCAGAAATGAGATGAAGTGAAAAAGAAATGGGGTTTATGCTTCATGAGAGAGGAGAGCCCATCAAGGCGAACGAGGGGACCTGTAGAATTTGTTAAAGAACAGTGGTAACAAAAATTGTGAAGACAGTGTTTCCACTAAATAGTTATGCTTTATTTATTTGGATATTTTCATGTTTTTGATTCCAATTAAAATGTCTGACTGAATATTCTATGAAATGGTGTACTTGTATCTTTATGCTGTTTCATTATAATTGTAACAGTGGTAAAATGGTATCAAAAGGAAAACAATAATATATATTTGTTTTAATAGTTACTTGGACATATTGTATGGGACTGTATGTCCATGCAAGAACTTAGAAAATATTTTTCCCTTAAAATGTGCATGTTGAAAAAATGTTTGTGTCAAAAGCTTTAGCAGTTTTTCTTTCTTTCAGACTTTGGATGAGGAGGGAGTGCCAGATTTTGTAGGGAATCTAAGTAAAGCTGTCCAGAAAGAAAGACAGGAAATTGAAAATTCAACTGCAACCATATCAGCTATCGTTGACATCCTTAACACTGTTGCAAATGTTTCAACTGCTGTCGATGAAACCAGCATGCAGGTAAGTTTAACCTTACACTTTATATTCTTTTAGTAAATGTGAATTATTTAAGCTAATGCAACATTTTGATGAGGGTGGACTTTCACAGAGACCTGTCTTCTGATCTACAGAATATCCTAGAGACTGTTGATGTCATCATAGGTGAAGAATCAAGAGTGTCTTGGGTAATTTTGAATGCAAACGACACCCGCAATTCCAGCTCCAAATTGTTGGGTTCATTGGAGAGTCTCTCCAGTTATTTGGACGGCGAGTTTTCCGTAAGGACGCCACGGATCCTGCTAAACAGAACGACGTTTGATGACTCCTTCATGACAGACCTGAACTCCAGCATCGTCCTAAACATTACGAAAAACAGCATGAGCAATGTTTATATTACCACCATCCTCCTCTCAACCCTTTATATTGTTATGCCAACACGAAACTCCACCTTTGACGTCAGCCCCATCAATACCACCAGTAATGAAACTGCCAGTGATAATGCCATCAATGCAGCCGTGTTGCTTGTCAAAATAAATGCCACAGTTCAGAATGTCATCCTGAGATACGACAAGCTGAACAGCTCCTTGACAATGAACCCGCAGTGCGTCTTCTGGAACTTCACACTCTTTGACAATATTGGTGCTTGGGATGATGAGGGATGTAAGTTTGTGTCCGACATAAACAACATAGTAACCTGCAGCTGTAACCACCTCACCTCCTTCTCAATTCTGATGGCAACGGACATCCCCCCATCTATAAGAGAAGCCTTGGATATAATCACTTATGTTGGAGTTGGAATATCAATGGCAAGCTTGGTAATATGTCTAGTTATTGAAGGGTACGTTTGGAAAGCCATTACCAGGAATAGCACTGCCTTCATGCGTCACGTTTCCATCGTAAATACCGCCCTGTCTCTGTTGGTCGCTGATATCTGTTTCATCATTGGTGCCTCTATAGCAAACGATCCCCTTGAAAACCCAGGGGGGGACTACGAACTTCCTCTTGGACCATGTAGCGCGGCAACATTTTTTATGCACTTTTTCTACCTTGCTCTATTCTTTTGGATGCTCGTGTCAGGCCTTTTGCTCTTTTACAGGACGGTGATGGTCTTCTCGTACATGTCCAAGTCAATCATGTTGGCCATTGGTTTCTGTTTAGGATACGGCTGTCCCCTGATTATAGCTGTTATTACTGTTGCTGTCACAGCACCAGGGAATGGATACATTAGGAAATCCGAGGCTTGTTGGCTGAACTGGTTTGAGACAAAAGCTCTCCTGGCCATGGTGATACCGGCCTTGACCATAGTTTTTATCAACATTTTAATTGTTATTTGGGTCTTATACAAAATGCTGAAAAGAGGTGTGGGAGACGCTGCACAATCAGATGAAAAACACACGCTGGTGGTCATAACGAGATGTCTGGTCATTTTGACTCCTTTATTTGGATTGACCTGGGGTTTGGGTGTGGGAACCATGGTATCATCAAATAAGGCAATCCATATTGCCTTTGCATTCTTCAATTCACTACAGGTATTTACACCCAATGAATTTCAATGCATTGCTTTTGTGTAACAGAACATTCCATGTTCCTTCATTCTGATGATTATGAAATGTGAATGTCTGATTTTTCTCAGGGTTTCTTCATTTTATTGTTTGGGGTACTACTCGATTCAAAGGTATGTTGATTTTGGAATAGCCAATAATAGATCCTAGCATGTGTACACAGGAGGTAGCATTAGCAGCATGTTAGCAGAGGAGAGCACCTTTTGGTAATGTGTGATTTTTTTATTTGAATCCTATAACAAGCCTCTATGTTGCATTTGTGCGTGTATAACTAGTTAACCACAACAAGGGCATTGTGCCACAGGTTGTTTTAGATAAAGTTGTTTAGTCACAAAAGGCTAAAGCACCTCCTGTGTACACATACCATTATTCACAGAAGATCTATACCACTCTATCTTCAATTCTATACTTTCTCTGGGCGAACACGGTGTCCTTGTGTTTTTGTTACTTAAGCATTACGTCTACATCAGCCATGTTGTACCTCCAAATGTCTACAGTAGCCCAGAAAATACAAACCAATCCCTCTGACAAATGTTTAATATTGCTTGAAGATACCGTAGGTTCTCCTTAATGTTTCGAACGGGATATGTTGCAATAAGCAGCTTCAATGTTAAATGACACTAAATTATACACACTTAGCCTTTAAGACCTTAGCTTGTACTCAGGTAATTTTTACACCTCCTACTCTTGTTTCTGCACACAAAGTATAGCGTTACAGGCAGGGGGCATTTAGATTAGCTTTGGGAATATGGCGGTGTTCACCATAGAAATTCAACAATCCATTTATCAGCACCTCGTTACATCATCAACAGCAATGACAGGTTGTAATTATAAATCGTTTCATGCTCTGACACTTTTTTGTGATGGCTGTTAAGCACATACTTTATGCGCATATACATATAGTATTATCCATCCTTTCATTATACTGTTGACAAGTTAAAATCTCAAACTGCTCTTGAAGGGAAAGTTCACCCAAAAATAGAAATTCAAGCCTTATCTACTCACCACTATGACATTGTGGGATGTCAGGGCTACATCCTTGTATCCAAATCGAATAGAATTGAAGTAACTAGTGACCACTTCCACAACAGAAAGAAGCATAATATGCCTCCATACTGCTCCTGTGGTGTCATCCAAGTGTCTATAAAACCCAACATTCAAATTTGACCCGAATTAGCGTCATTTACACCAGGTTGTTAGCCTTAATGTCTGCTGTTATCCTCCTCTGGAGCCACGTTCATGCATGAATCACATGGAGACATTAAGACTGAAACCACATTGTAAATTACCTTGTTTCGATTCCAATCTGTGGGTGAACTATACCTTTAAGTACTAGCATAAGTGATAACAAGATACTGTTCATTTTGACATTGCAATCGTTTTGATTTTGCCTGCAGACTCGTTCGCTCCTCGGAAGGAAATCCCCTCGAACAAGCACTGGCTCTAATTCTACGAGAGTAAGTGTTGATTTTTTCATTTTTTGTTTTTATAAATGCTTAGAATGTTTTCAGGTTTTCTGGTTTTTCAATGCATCCCAAATGTTGTTACAGAAGTGATATGCTCCAGAATTTGTTAAATTTTTCCTTCAATGACTTCACACATTTCTTTCTATGTAGAGTACAGATGCTGGCATTTCCTCCTTGAGTGGAAATAATTTTATTGGCAGACTACTAGGAAGAAGAAGTAAGTTTTTTCACATTAAGCAGCTTTACTGCTTATTTGAATGTGTTGTCTTATCAACAATGTGTTTGTCTTTCAGATGTCTACCACGTTTCACAAGCTACAAACACAAACAGCAGCGGTGCAACAGAGTCATTTAGTAATATATGAATCAATGCTACAAGCTGTATAGGTAACATTTGTTTGATCATTCAAAATGTCTATAAGATATGAATTTTCTTTTAAGTCAGAAACAGAAGTTATGAAATCAGTAACAAAATAGTGAGGTTTTAAAAGATTAAAAATGCTTGAAGGAATGTTCAGTGTGACATTCCTTCAAACACTTTTAATATATAATATTTAATAATTTTGTATATATATATATATTGTGAATAAAACTGAAATAGCATCCACTGGATACTCCTGCTTGTGCGGATACAAATTGTATTAGTTAATTTACATTCTTAACACCCATGACTAATTATTCTGTGGCTCACTGTGACTCAGACCTCATGAAAATGATGTGCAGCAGCTGCCTTCATTTAAAAAATGGATCTGTTGGTGCCCATCGCCCTCATGTGGCCCTCCTGGGTATTGCTCTTAAATCAAACTGATAGATTTGCTCACATCAGATAGTTTATAAGCAAAAATTAAAGTTGATAAATAATAGTTTAGAGATCAATGGGCACTATTCTTTCAACATTTTTGAATATTCCTGAAAGGTATAACAATTTGGACACAGTTTTTTGCTCAAAGTTTTTTGCTTTTTGCCTTCTACATATTTGTTCCTGTTTGTAAAAATATGTTAATTAAAAATTAAAATTGTACAGATATCTACATAATTTATTAAAAACAGATTATTACAGAGTAATGTTAAAAGAGTCATCCACACTTCCTGTTAATGGCTTGAGGCGAGTAGAAGTTCCACATGTTGACCCTAACCCTAACCCTAACCCTAACCCTAACCCTAACCCATGTTAGCCGAGGCTGTGCATGAGGGCCCATAGCTATGCTGTTAAACTTTTCATTGCTTTTTAATAAATACTTGAATTAGACCAGACCGGCTCTTCTCATATTTGGGATAAACGAACATGCTGACAATATCCATAAATCAAATAACAATAATTTAACTTGCTAATTAATCTCAAACAGAGGAAAACGTGCTAGAATATAAACTGGCATTCCACTCCCATTGTCTGTCAATAGAGGAGCATGCAAGCTCAGCGAGCCAAAGGCAGATGTGGCATTTTGGGAGAAGGCGTGTTTCCCCCTTTAACGGGAGGATGATTGTAAGGGCAAGGAAAAATCATGAAAAGTGTGTGTGTGTGTGTGTGTGTGTGTGTGTGTGTTGTCACACAAAGGAGTTCCTGCGCCCACAGTGACTCAGCTTTCCTCTAGTGTGTTTTTTCTTTGTTGTAGATCTCTCTCTCTACTGAAAGCACGAGAATACAGCTAATTAAGCTATGTACAGCTTAGTGAAATACAAATAAAATGTGCATCTCTTTGTGACTTAAATGAATCATTGAATTTTTTTTAAAGACTACTGATGGGACAATGGGTACCTCAGGGCCCCCCTGGCCCCACCCCTGGATCAGACCCTGTGTATAGCAAAATAGATCTTCAGCGTTTGGTAGGATTACCTTCTTTGTTTTTTTCCAATGTATTAACCCTGCAAAAGTTTTTAATGCACCCACAACTCTTTCCTTTCCCAATCTAAGCACTGAGATAGGGCAGAGGGTCACTTACATTGTTCATGCTTCTTGTTATAATTGTACCGTGAGCAGCAACTCAACCCAAGTTTTTTGTGTCCACTGAAATCCACCGGTCTGCAGAGATCGCTTATCAACACACATATGTTGTACTTTATCCTCAAGTGTGAGCCCTTTAAATGCAGCAGCTTATTGAGGTATAATACTAAGAAATAATTACTAATCTCAGTACCAAGTTTCAGCAAGCTAGATGTACGAGTACCCAGTGGCTCCATGACATGTTGTCAGATATGAGCCTTGTCATTAGGGTCTAGAAAAGAAGAAATGTTTCTCTTTTCTTGTGTGCACATTTGATTTGATTCATCATGGCTTCAGGCATGTTGTTCTTAATCTTCCTTACTTATAATACATACTTTCTCTTGATGGTCTGCTTGCTTGTTAAGGAATTTACCTTGTTACTGTTCTTAGTTGTACTTTTCATGTATCTGTAGATTACTTAAGTAGAATTATTTTGAGGTACTTCTCACTTTTACTCTACTACATATGTCAGCCAATATTGTTTAAACATTCAGAAGTAATCAATAACAAGAGGGTTAGACCCCAGCAGCATCAGGGGTGAACTAAAACCTAAAATGATTTAGGAGAAGGGTCAGCCGTTCATTAATATGAAAATGTGTGTAGTAGTAGCATCATCTGCAGCATTATTTATTAATATGTCTGTAGTATTGTTGTATTAATCTAAATATACAGTAGGCTCAGTTTATGGTGTAGATTGTGTGCATCCAAGAAAATTATTCATTCAGCAACTACCTTTGCTTTCAATACTTAAAGTACTTACTTGCTATCCTCAAGTTGAAAATAAATAATGTGGTACTTTTTTGTCTATTTATTTGTACTTTTCCTTCAGTTAAATGTTGAAGTACTTCATCTACCACTATTATCATGAACTTTCCTATAACTATTTTAAGAAAAATGGCCCAATGATGTTCAGTTACAGATATTATTAAAACTTAATAGGTTGTCTGAATATTGCAGATAATTCAAAGTTCAAGTTGAATCCATCCAAGCAATGTTTTGTTTGACCATTTGCATAGAAGAATCAAACTCAGCTGTCGCAGTGGGGCCACCACCCTGACAGAACATGAGATACTTGCTCTGGTTTAAGTTGTCCTTTTGAATTACACTATCAACTGACTAAGCGAGACAAAAATGCATTAAGAGGCAACAAATTCTAACGGCAGGTGCGGAGAAACCTGCAAAGCAGGTCCTCCAGCTCCTGTTCTGTGTGATTACAATTGTGCACAGCAGTTATGGAATCAGTTGCTGGGATTGAGCAGCAGCAGGAGACCAGGTCGGTGTCAGATGTCAGCTGGATTTGGCCCCAGCTCACCCTGTGCCCATAGAAGGCAAAGCTGAATTGAAAATGGATAGATGTATGGATGGATGGACTTCATACTCAGCGATGTTGTTGTTTTCACTTGTATGTACATGAAAGACAGAATTAAATAAAAAATGTAAAAATAAAAAAAGCATTAGGGTTTCTGTTTGCATCTAAATGCAACATGGTGAGGTTTTCTTCTATAGTTTAGAAAATTAACTGTTAGAATGTTAGCAAACCACTTACACGAGTAACACCAGATCCTGATAGTTGTGCTGATGCTTATTAGTTATGACACTTAATATCTACGTCACTTTTTCCTTTCACCCTGACTGTGACCTTACAGGTATCCATCTGATAGGGAACAAAGGCCGTAGGTTCCCCACCCCTGTGTCAGTGCCTACCAGTGCTAATGATTTTGTCTTGAATGCTTGAATGCCATTTCACAGTAAGTTAAACTGTATGTAACCTGCTTGCTAATATTTTGAAAGAATAATGAAGCAGATTGCTTTTTTTCCACTCATGCTGATGACCAATGAATGGAGTCACTCTTTGTGATTTCCTAGCAATATCTAAATACCCTAATTAGACATAAATAATAATGGTGTGTTTATTTAGGTCTACAGCTCTACATACAGAGTGTATCTGCTACCCCTACAGCGGATTTATCTGGATTTAAATTTAGTTTCCACTGAGTTGAACACTGGATCACTGTCCTGTAACCTGTAAAGAAAAAACCTAAATACATTTATCTTTGATCATGCATTTACAGGTCTAGCAGTTTTCCTGCACATTTATTATTCTTGGTTCACACACACATATACAGGTAAACACAGGTACAAAGAAAAGAAATGCTGACATAATCCAACAAGGAAACTCAAAGAAGGATTAAACCTGTTGAGCCACTGCAGCCCAGTCAGTCCCTTACTATATTTCAGGAAGTTTTTTCCGGCACTCCGTAGTTCCTCTAGTTCAACATACGGGTTGTGCAGCTCCTACGGTCTCCGTGTTTCTTCAACACATTAGGGAGAACGGGTGAAGTGGAAAGAGTGAGGAAACCTAATATATGGTAAGAGATTTATACCTTTGCTTGTTTTGTTTGGTGTTTCTCAGGAATTGTTTCCCTGAGGCCGCAAGTTATTTAGAGGTTGACCTATTTTCTGAACAGATAGAAGTATTTTTTTTCTGCAGTGAGTGTTTTTTTGGGCACAGCAAAGCTGGGTTAATGTGTGTTGTTGAGTATGTGAGATAACAGAAGCAAGACTGAAAAGAATCTCAAACTAATAGTAAATCTGTTTGCTGTACTGATCTTGGTTAACTTTGACTGCACTGTGATTGCTGATCAAAGACAAATATTCCGTGACATTAACATAAATAAAAAATGTATTTGTCAATAAGAAACATCTTGTACAATATTTCTAGTAGTTGGGATATAGTGCACTCACTATATTATTGTTTATCTGGCAGTGCAATGTTAAAAAATTGTATTATTAATAAAAATCACAATCCTTTGAAGTAAATTTCTGCCAGAGCATGATGAAGTAAACCAATTCATATTAAAATCTGTCAATACTGAAACCGTTTTAACAGATATTTGGATAAACCTATCATCCACAATGACAGTTAAAAAATAAATAAGCTAGGTTTAAAATTCAGTAACATACCTGAAGTGATTCAAGAACAGACCTTAGAAGAAGGTAGAGAACACAGATTAGGACTAAATGAGGAAGATATAAACAAGGAAGACATAGATAAGAAGAAAGAAAGAAAGAATATATACATGTATATATGAATGCCAGACGAACAGTGTTCGAGATTAAAAACATAGTAGATCATGTTTACATTAGAAATTGTATTTATGTACATACATTTTAAGATATATTTGTAGTCAAAATAATATTCACACAAAAAAATTTGTAACTATTACATTGTCTCCCTGTTTTTGAGTATGTGTAGTGTTTATAAATAATGGACTGCATTAGATATGTTTTATCATTTTTTTCGGAGCTGTTTTAACTAAAGGGAATGGGCTCAAAAGCCACCAAAGAGACTGTTGTACGACAATCATACAGAACAACTGACAGTCTGTTAGTAAGAGAGTGATTTAGAGGGAGATTACAGACACAGCTTGTGTAGTTATAGCTTTTGGGGAACAAATTCAGATCTTCAGTTCTTTAAGATGACTAGTCAAATCTAACATGTACCATAAAACTATAGCAGCCAGTGAACTCTATATTTCCCTCGTCATTATACTCTACATGGACTGCTGTAGGGGTGGACTGGGACAACATATCGGCCCCGGCAGAATAACAGAAATAAGAATGAAAGTGTTGCTTATAATTTCAGTAGACTGTATATGCCCATAAGTAGGGAAGCAACACCTATATAGCTAATAATATATATTACAGTATGAAACTAAATCTTCAAATATCACCATGTTAGCCATTTTTCATGTAGTTAAAACCCACTTATTTTGGGGAAATGAATCCAATATTACATATAAGTTATTATCTACAAATGATCACTTGAATGAAAGGTTTATTATTTAATACATCTAAGCATTGTGACACACATACACTTCTGATATTTGTAACGAACTAAACAGCTTGAAAATGGGTTGAGAATTAGTTGAGTTTTAATTGTGGACAGACCTCCTGCCTTGCCAAAAGGCACGTTGGCCCACCAGGAAAGTGCGAGATTAGGTAGTATCACTATAAACCTCTCATAAATAGCTAAATCATTTGGAAGGTTATTGTGACACAATTGGCTAATGATAAATTTAGTTTTTGATTTATCAAACAGTGTGTGAAAGGAGACATTAAATAACACATTTACACAAAGTCCTTGACAAGATAAAGCCCTTACTTCTTCTGTTTCTATAAAAACAATAAACCACGTCCCTTTGTAAATTGATGAAAGTAAGGCTGGAGGTGTTAAGGTTGAGTGAGTGACGTCCAGGACGTCTTGAAGACGTTATGTCTGGACCTCAACAGACAGATACCCCTGTTCTCAAGACAAATCAGGCTTTTAGAAAAATATTTTTTGTTTATATGTGTGACAGTCGTTTCTTTGTTAAGTTGTGCACCTGTGAACCGACTGGTGTTCCCTCACACTAATGACTTATAATGATATGTCACCGGTGTCTGTGGTCAGCGGAGCCACACATTATGTCTTTGTACCTCGCTGAAGTACCTCATTGTGGGTTGTATTTTAACACAAACCTCAGAAAGTGTATGTGCCACTAGAAGCACACATGACACAAGTAGATGTATTCTCGTTAGAATACCTGTGCTAAGTATCTTGGTGCATTTGTCCGTTTGTGAACATATGTGTGTCTTTTACATGATCAATCTTAGGCTGCTGAGCCATTGTGCTGGGTTTTGATGACGCACACTAGCAGCACTGTTGGAGCTACTGTGTTTAATGAGGCTAAATTTACCTTCAAGGGGACGAGCCGTTAAAGGTGTGTACACTGTGACATGTAATTATTAGTTCTAAATTAGTGCACACATGAATAACCTTAAAACTCGGTGGTTGGATGATGTAATATGGGTAAAAAACAAGCCTATAATATTATAATATTCTTATTTTACTTTCTTTAACATCAAGAGATGTTTTTCAAAAAGTCCCTTGATTTCTCAGGGAATAATTCATGGACCTATGGATCACATTGCACAGAGGTTTGGGGTCTAGCTTGTGTCAGCTGTCCTACTCTTACTGGTTGGTCCCTTTTGTAATGAGGAAGCATTAGCCGTCTCCAAGCAGCAGCTAGTGTGGTTAACCTCAGCACTCTGTATGTTACACTTCACTACACAATGTGATGTTACGGATGCAACAAATCAGCACAGTTGGAATAATTGCCATTCATTTAAGTGACACAACTAATTAATTTCAGTGTTTACAAGCACAACAGTTGCAAGATTCAACTTACAATAGAAACACTGTAGGTTGGGCTAGAACCGAACCATATCTTAGTTAATAGACGTACGTGTCCATCTATGTATTGTATTTCCATGTATTTCAATATGGCCCTGAACATGCCCACATGTTAAATGACAAGGCTTAAGGAGAGACAAATGGCAATGTAATAAGATCATTATTCAGTGAAAGCGTCTCAAGGCATTTATATTTGACTTACCCTTTCTTTGTTTAGTGGTTCATTAATAGGGCAGTTGTGACCATGTGAATGTTCCCTGTCGACTCTCTGTAACAACAGGCTGTAAAACAATGAAGCAAGTAATGTGGATGGAAACCCTGTGTAACCTCTTGATTTGTCTCTGCCTTTCTTGAAGGAATGGCAATATCTAAGAACGGCTTGACCATCTGTGCCCTTCTCGTGACACTTGCTGTTTTTGAAACATGGGACTTCATTGAATTTCCATGTCTGGTTACGCCGGTAGGTCGGGGGTGTTCAGCAACTCAGAAGAAAATATGGGACTTGTGGTGTGATGAACACTAAGCTGTAATTTGAACCTGATTTGAACTTTTTTTTTCTTAAGGAACTTAACAAAGAAGAGCAACTCCTACCTCACACTAGACAGAGAAGAGCTGGTGAGTCCAATGATTTGATGTTATGTTTCCTCAGATTTAGATGAGAATATTTAGCCTACTTTTATATCAGCCTGTTAAACTTGATGCTGCTAAGACTATCTTGGCCAAGTGTGGTCGCTGTGAGAGTCCTGTGCTTACCAGCAGCGTTTACAGGAGGTGAATGCCTCAAGTCCAAACAAGCACAAACCCCTCTGCAAGACCTCAACTGTTTGTTTTCTTCATGTCGGTGATTGAAATTTAGAACATATTTTTCTCGTTAACCTTTAAACACAACAGCAGGGGCCCATTTTTACAGACCCACATCCACATATCTCTATCGAAACCTACCTGTCACGCATAACTACATGACACATGCCACCCAACCCATCACACAATTATCCAAGCATGCTAACCACAAAGTCACTCACCGGGTTGTAGCTTCCTTGTTCTGGGAATTGTCGCCGCACCCTTTCTCCTGTTTACTAAAATGTCTCCCCTTATAATGTATTTATTTTTTACGCCTCACACATCTTTTTTAGTCTCTATTTGAACAAAGCTGGTGTCTGATTACAGGCTTTATACTAATCTTTGCTAAATGTCAGTTTCGTTCATCTCATTCAAATCTGTCCTCTTTCTTTTCAAACTTCAATTCCTGCAGTTCCAACAGGCCAGTGGAAATACAGCATTGATGTCGTAGTGAATGTCTCTGATGCACAAACCTTTGAGCTGATTCATTCGTCCTTGAATGCTACTGATCTTCCCGCACAAATCGACAACCAAACGGAGATCTCGGACATCAGTATCACAA
Source organism: Pleuronectes platessa (assembly GCF_947347685.1). Taxonomy (NCBI): domain Eukaryota; kingdom Metazoa; phylum Chordata; class Actinopteri; order Pleuronectiformes; family Pleuronectidae; genus Pleuronectes; species Pleuronectes platessa. Next base: position 6,049,135 of record NC_070642.1, read on the forward strand.
CCGGTGAGTGGAAACAACTCCATAACAAACATAAAGTCAAGGTTAATGGTATGTGATTCGAAAATCTTCTTCTCTTCTGACAGTGTGTTCGTCAACTGACTCTGGTTTCCAGTGCAGATGTGAGGAACAGTTTGCTTGGCCGTACAGCACCTGTGTCACATACGGTGCCTGTGAACGCACGTGGAGCAGCATTTGTAAATGCATCAATGCTATTCCGCCTGGCAACCAGTACTGTCAGCCGATATCAGGTAATCAAATCCTTATTTCTTTGTTAAATCCAGTCACCATGAATTCAGCATCATATTGATATGATAGTACTTATTACATATAAATACAGTTATTCCAGATTTCGAGACTTTGTAGAGCAGAACACAGACACACAGCACAACAGCAAACACGACACACAAAAGTGTATCAGTTATCTGTGTTACATGACATATACATATATGTGACCAGTGGAATTTCTGGGACCTTTGGAAATAATTTAATCTGCCACACTGCATATATGAACATGACTATAGATTTAACAATTGTCAGATTCATATTTCCTTTTGATTTTCTAGTTAGGTAATACTACAATTTACCAATCTGGTTGTGTATGGTATCACCTCCAAGCCAACACCCAGGCACAAAAAGTGTGAAATACAGTGTGACTGATTTGACCAAAAAGGTGGTAGCTCCACTTTAAGATAATAATCACATCAATGTTTTTACAAAGGAAGCCTTCTATGATGTATTTCTTCCACAGCGCTGCTAACTCAGGTCGAGTATGACGTGGAGGTGGAGCTGAACGTGACAGATGTTGCGACAGTGGACTACCTCAGGAGCCTATTGAACAACAACAGCTTCTTGTTCGACCTGGGTCCCATTGTGAATGTCACAAACATCGACATCAACACAGGTAAGAACGGAGCTCCCGCTGATTTGATGGGAGACTTTTTAGTCAGATGTGTGTTGTTCTAAGATTGTTATGTATCTTTATTCTAAAGCAATTTCATTCATCAGCACCACACCTGGCATTCTATTGGTTGGGGAATTTTGAAAGACTTGTTGCAGGAAAAAAAAGAGCACAGAAAAAGCATGAATGTGAGGAGAAGAGCTGAAGCTGGAAGTCTAAGCACAAGCTGGGTATATTAGAGTGCAAGCGCAGGGTTTTGAGTGAAAGTATTACAAAATCTGAAAGTAAATTCAATAAAGCTGCTCTCAGACATGCACTGAACTCTGGAGGTGCAAGTGTGAACGCAAATGTCAGAGTGAGAGCCTCCAGATTATCTATGGACTTTCTCTGCCTGGCCTCTTATATAAAGTCTACAGAAAGTCTTGAAAATCCGATGTAAGAGCACAGCAAGGGAGCCTACGCTGATATTTACAGAGAGCGAGTGGGGGGTGGGGGCTGATGAAGCTTCTTACACGTGACAGTAGCAAAAGTGAAAAAGAAATATCTCCCGGTGTATCATACATGTAGAAGACATGGAGGAAGATGTCGTGAGAGTTTGTTGTGATAAGAGCCGACACGTGTGTCTGTGTGTTGTCAAGAAAATCATGTGATCTCTGCAGCTGAATTAATACGTCACTTCCTGCCCCTGCCTGAATGATGCAGAGGTTTTGATGCTGTTGTGCACATTGTGCAGGTGTGAAAAGCAAACTGCGCGTAAAGTCCCGACCCAGTTATTCGGTCTTTATCCACAGATCATGTCTGAGGTCATGTCTGAACAATGCTTAAGTCTTGCTCAGGAAAATCCACATTTGAATTTTCCAAATAAAAGGTGATATTACAGTTTTTTGACATTGTGTTTATTGTGTAATGCTTCACCTATTAACTTTAGATATTTGGAGAAAAGAGTTAAAATCTGCCACCAGCTCTGCGACCTCTGTCACCAGGAAACTGGTCAACATCGCCTTTAAAAGATCAGCGAAGGATTTAATGAGCAATTTAATCCAACTAAATCCACCTCGCCTCAATCCTAAGTGGTCTGCAGGTTACATAAATAATGAAAGGTTCTCGATTTGTCTTTTATTTGTCTGCTCTGACCTACTGTAGAGACATGGCGGACTCCGTGGAAATGGATACGCTCTTGATGTAGACCTCATTATAAGGTCATAGAAACACAGTGTTTTAAATGATTTTATTCGATTTAACGCTAAAAACTAGATTCTGAATACTCCACTGTTTCCGATAGAAATCTTTAAGTGAGGGATGGGGAACCTCCAGCCTGGCCGTATACGGCGCAGGAACCAACAATACAACTGGTGGTCCAAAAAATACAATAAAACGATTCATGACACTGGGTTAAAACAACCAAACTCGGGGTTGCCCATGCAGGCTGTGTGCCTGTCAGGTCACACTCAGGGTGAAGGAAAAACTTGTAGTTGTGTCATCATTGACAAGCATTGTGGCGACTATAGAGCTGAATGTTGGATTTCCATTAGAAATTGGCAAATGATAAACACAGGCCAGTGCACCGAGTTTAGGGTGAAGCAGTGATGAAAAAAGCTGATCTTCCCAGTTATTACACCTGGAAAGATTCATCTAAAATGGAATCAGTTGAAAGGAAAATGTGCTTTGATTATAATGTAAAAACTCGCTGGCAAGGTTGGTGGTGACTGAGATGATGGCTGTGAAGCTGACACCTAATTCACAATCACAACAATCACTGCCCAAATAGACATGTTTGCATGTGGGATCACTGCAAACTTTGATATGAGTTAGTAATTGCTGTCTTTGCAAGCCAAGCATGATAATATGAGGGTTTGTTTGAGCTGGTTGTTTTGGCTAAAAACAGCCATGTTGTATAATAATCTCTACCATCTGACATCAGACACCCAGCCAAAATAGAAGAAGGTCCATCTGAGAGAGCTTGTGTGTTGTAGAACCCCCCCCCTCCACCCCCCCCCCCCCCCCCCCCCCCCCCCTCTGGCTGATGCAGCTCTTGGTCTGGTCCAGTGCATTTAAACAGGCTCCACCAACAGCTTCCTTTTTTGGTCAAACCATGAAGAAGAGATGACAGCACATATGATACCTCAGAAAGAGAAAAATGTGTGAACAATGTGACATCCGTCATCTGCAGGGAAACTGTTGTTGGTGAAATTGAATCTGTGTTTTCAATTTGCATGTTGAGTGGAATGAGACAGGGTGTGGATTCAACCATGGCAACATGTTATGCTGAATATTACAGACACTTCCTTATAAGCTGAGAATTTCCCTGCCTCTCACGGTTATGCTGTACTTTAACCTTTACTTTAACAAATTAAAGAACTGTCAATAGATCAATTAGGGCCTAATCTCTGAACACAGTATCTAATCTACATAAATTAAATAAAATACACAAAGGAAGTTGCATGACAACGATTTCCAAAGTTATGTTTGAATCAATGGAATGATTTCAGAGTTAACTGCAGCAAAGAGCTGATTACAAACTACCCAAAGCCCTGAACAGCAATCGAGTTCCAGTTTTTCAGTTTGCCCTTACAGCTGCTTTCAAACCATTTTAATGGTGTTTTTCAAATTGTCTTTGCCCATCAGGTTCAGTGTGTGGTTAAATTTGAGTCTTAAATCACTTAATCTCCTTCCAGCTCAGTACAGAATTATATGAACAAATTCTAATTTAAAAACTTATTTTACAGATGGAGTTCATATTGAAAAATTAAAATAAATGATAACATATAACAAACACCAACTCTCCAGCTTCATGTCCGTCAAATGTAAAAAAGGCCTTGTTCTGCAGTACCTGACTGAAGTTTCATTTTACTAAAATAATACTTTTACAACAATGTGTAGGTGGCACTTTACTTTGGTTGCAGATTAAGATGTAGCGACCCACGCTGTAGTCTACCCACTTTACATACAGTCAGATAGCTTTGTCTCCTCTAAAGCTCAGACTATAAAACTAAGTTCTGAATCACAAATCCGATTTTATTTCTCGGAACCTTTTACTTATCTTTGTGTTTTGTAAATTATTGAATTATTTAACCTCCATCCAAACCATCCAAGAAGTTAAGAGGGTAAATTATCTTTGAGGGAACTTTTCAAGTCAACAAGTCTTAGATCTGAGTCTGACAGAAGCTAAATGGTGTGGAACTACCGGTTTAATCTAAGAAAAAGTTACTATATCTGTCAAATGGGCAGTGAGGTAAACCTTTCTACTTTGAAAAATGGAAAAGTACAAGAATGAAGTAGCACACCCTGTTCAGACATGGTATAACTTCTTTCTTGGGTGTTCCAATCACAAGTGAACCCCAAAATGACAGTGCAATCTGTAACCACATAGACATTCACAACTTTATTTGATTAGGCTCTGTGGTCCTGCACAAACCATTTCCAAAATGGTCCAGACATTGTAGCCAGATCGTTGCTCTATATGAGCTACAAACATTATTCTATTAGCTTTAAAGCCTCAATGGTGAATGTCCTTATCGCCACTGTGTGTCAACAGAAAAGCCCTGTTGGGTTTCACAGGTGAGTGAAGGTAAACAAACAAGCACTAGTTCAACAAAGAAAAAGCTATCTGACATCAATATTTTTTTGCTTTTGCTTTTGTGTGTTTAGTTTGTTACCTAAATGGTAGCACATTCCAGTGCAGATGTGAGGACCAGTTCGTCTGGTCTTCTACGGACTGTGCTACATACAGAGCCTGTGATGAGATCACTAATGACACGTGCAGTTGTATCAACAGTATTCCATCCAATGGACAGTACTGCCAGCCAAAGACAGGTGAACTTTAACTGCGTATTCTGTACTTATTTAATGTGCACTTTTACATTTTAAAATCATCTTGATATTTTTATTCTATATTAAGATATTTTTACTTATGACCCATTTGATTAGAGCTTACATGTTTTTTCTTTTACCATGAAGAGGCTAACTTAAGTTTCCCATGTCGCTCTGTTATCTTCTGTAGCTCCTCCAGTTGTTTATACATACCTCATTTCTGTTGAGTTGAACATCGCAGATGTTGGACTAATAAATCCACTGAGGACCATTCTGAGCAACATCAGTTACCCAATCAGCATCAACCACATGCAAATCTCTGATGTCATCATTTCTACAGGTAGGAAAAACATATGCACACACACTCTTGTTGCAGTTGTTTCTAAAATGTCATGCTCAGAATATAACTTTATTTGTTATGTACTTGTATAGCACTCATCTAGACAAGGTAACAAAGTGCTTCACAAAAATCGATGGCAAAAAAATGAATGAACTTAAATAAAAGTTATTTAATTAAATTAAATTTTAAGCACCAAATCATAACCTCAAGACAGTAAATGTAAAGATGTAACCCGACAGTTCACACACAGTCACAAAATGCTAAACCCCTCATCCCCAAACTTTGTTCTTTAAGAAGTCAGATCTATGTTTGTTTGTCCAGTTTGCTCTCTGAGCAGCAGTGGTTACCAGTGCAGATGTGAGGATCAATATCGTTGGTCATGTGACCAGTGTTTCATGTATGGATCCTGTGACCACATCACCTCCAACACATGTGGATGCATCAATGCCATCCCTGCTGATGGACAGCATTGTCAGCCTGTTGACATATATAGTAAGCAGCTCTATCAAATTGTTTTAACAGACAAATTGTCAAATAAACTCTTATTTTGCCTAAAACTTTTTCTCCTTTTCTATGAGTAATTATTATTTGTTTCACGTCTCTTTAACATTTAGAGTAAAATTCAAATGATCTTAATATTTTCCCATGTATTACTCAATGAACACAGATACTTATGGCTACATTTGAACTTATTCTGCTGTTATTTTTCTTTCTCTTTTTCCATAGACTTTACAATTTGTTCAGTTACGACGACCACTCTATCACCAACAAGTAAGACTGAGGAAGCAACACAAATCAGAAACATAATATGAAAACCACAGCACAGATCACAAGTGATTCATGTTTCTTTTCTGTCTCTGCAGCTTCTCCAGTTCTCTATGAATATATTATTACAATTGAGCTGAACACCACAGATGTTACAGTGATAGACCGACTGAGAAACATCAGTTACCCAGTCAGCATCAGCAACAACACACAAGTCTCCGGCACGAACATCTCTACAGGTCAAAATTACACCTTAGTTACTGTTTTTGTGTGTAGAATGTAGAGACATCTAGTGGTGAAGTTGCATGCTGCAGCTGAATACACCTCACCTCATCTTCCCCTTCCATACATGACAGAGAATCTGTGGTAGCATTCAGTTCAATAGCGGCTGGTGAAAAATATTCTCGCTGGGGCTGGGCTGTGCCCTACTCAGTTTTTAGTAATCATCCCACTACGGTTCAACAAAAATTGCAGCATACCAGTTCTTTATGAAATAGTATGGAATTATTTGAGTCCAGTACATGATTACATGATTTTCAATATATTTTCTGTCTCCAGTTTGCTCTCTGAGCAGCAGTGGTTACCAGTGCAGATGTGAGGATCAGTATCGTTGGTCATGTGACCAGTGTTTCATGTATGGATCCTGTGACAACATCACCTCCAACACATGTGGATGTATCAAAGCCATCCCTGCTGATGGACAGCATTGTCAGCCACAGACAGGTAAGAAGCTGGAAGTCTGGTGTAAAACTATTCATGCCTAACTTACCTTTGACAGACCTGAATTTAATGATTTCTTTTTTCATACAGATGACTTGATTTGTCCATCAACAACTCCGCCAGTTGGTATGCCACACCATATTCGTGAAGGCCACAGTCACCTTTTCTTCCTCTCTCAGCCATGTTCTCTCCGATTCAGTCTGTGTGACAGAGTTTTTCAATATTGTTCTTGTTGTGATGTCTTTTCGTTTTTCATCACTGCCTTTTTTTAGTAACAACTACAACTGCTGCAACGACAAGGAATACTACAGCATTCTTAACACCAACCACCACAGCCATAACAGGTATGTATTATTATCAAGTGTGTGTCTGTGAACACGATAATCACTGCCATTTGATGTTGCATAAGCTTTGCAACCTCACCTGCCCCCTCCTTCTACGGGGAACTCAGCAAGGAGCTGTCTGTGGCCCCTTAACACACAACTAGGAACAGCAATGAATAAAGCTACTGTGCACAGGACATCCAACAAAAGAGCAATCCACCAAGTTATTCAAAATAACCAAATTTTTCCCACGTTTCATTAAGCATTTACGTGTTGGTAAAATGATCTTTGCAGATTCAACACTCACAACACATATGAACACCACAACAGCTCCAACAACAACTGTAACAAGTTAGTGCTTTCAAATAATCTCACAACCCTTTTTAAAATGTCCTTAATATTTGTCTGTGATTTATCTTCATTTTATAGATTTTAATGTCACCAAAAACAAGTGGTGTTTTTTTTTTCTTTCTTAACCACAGTGAAATATTCCTAATGTACATTTCCCCCAGATTCAACATCGGCTACAACACATGTTAACACCACAACAGTCAGATCAACAACAGTGGTAACAAGTAAGTATTCAACAACTACCTGTTCCAACAACAAATGTTCAACTCAGTAATAGTACAGTGTTCCTAATAAAGTGAAGCTTGGTGAATGTATGGATGAACAATCATGGTAACAGTGGTATCTATTAGTACATTTTGGTTAGTGTTCAATTTTTAGTTAGCATTTAATTTACGGCTATATCCTAACTTGGCTGAAACCTTACACTTAATAATCTGAGGATGATTAATTTATGTGTTTGTAAAATTATATTTGCAGATTCTATACCTATTGCTACAACAAATATGACTACGACAACAGCTGCAACACCAACTGTAACAAGTCAGTGATTTTGAATAATTTTACAAATACCCACATTTTTTGTCTGTAGTATTTCCTCATACATCAGATTTTACTTTTACCAACACCAACAACTGTTGTTAGTGGTTGGATTTCAAATAGCCTTTTAATTCAACATCTGCTCCAACAGATTTTAACACCACAACAGTAACACCAACAACAGGTTTTAACAAGTAGTGTTCAACAACTAACTGTTAAAAAATACATTTAATCACCTGAGGTTGAACAACATAGTCATTAAAATGTTTTTTTTTACACTGAAACTGCACTAGCAAATGTCCAAAAGTTCCTATAAATGGGTTATTTTTTTCAGATTCGACACCTGTTGCTACAACAGTTATGAACACTACAACAACTGCAACACCTGTGCCAAGTGAGTGTTTGAGAAAAGATGACTTATCGATTTAAAATACAAATTATGTAAAAATAATGAGTCAGTCATTGTTAAAATTCAAAACAGTCAAAATGAAAAGTAAAGTGAAATATGTGCATAGTAGCAACACTCACTGCTTTTTCTGTGAAATATCAGTACTATACATTTGAGCCCGTTTCAGCCATGTTCACTCCGAATAAGTCTGTTTGACAGAGTTTTAAAAAAAAAATCTTGTCGTGATGTCTTTTTCGTTTTTCGTCACTTCCTTGTTTTAGTAACAACTACAACTGTTGCAACGACTAGAAATACTACAGCATTCTTAACACCAACCACCACAGCCATAACAGGTATGTATTATAATCAAGTGTGTGTGTGAACACGATAATCACTGCCTTTTGATGCCCCCTCCTTCTCCGGGGAACTCAGCAAGGTGCTGTCTCTGGCCCCTTAACACACAACTAGGAGCAGCACTGAATCAAGTTACTGTGCACAGGACATCCAACAAACGAGCAATCCACCAAGTTGTTGGTCAGACTGGTTAAACTAATTTGTCAGTGTCTCTGAGAGAGAATCCTACACTGAAAGCCGAAGTACTTTTGTCTTTTACTGTCAATAAAACACAGATCTATACTTTCCGACACACCAAATGTTAATGTGACAGTCCTGAACACGACTAAACCCACAGTGACCCCAGCAACTGTAGTAACCAAAGTAGTTAATAATAATCAATAGTAAGGCTCTTTTCAACATATGCTTGAAAATGAAAAGAAAAATCATTTAGTTTTTACGTTGTAATTTTAGATTATATGGTAAACATGTTGTGAAATGATGTAAGTGATCTAGACTTAAACAACAGTTTCTGTTGTATTATTGGAAAATGGTCACTACTATAGATGTGAACACTAAAACAGTTTAAACAGCTGTAACAAGTAAGTGTCCCACTATGCTATAACAAAGGGTCAGTGTTTGACTGCAGGTAGTCCACTAACTGGACGGTTGCTTGCTCCTGCAGTGTGCATTTCATTGTGTCCTTGAGAAAGACAATGAACCCCAATTTCCCCCAGTGTGTAAATGTAGTCTGAAAGAAAGAAAAGCAACATATACTAGCTCTCTTATAATGCAGCATTTGAATGGTTGGTGAATTGAACAGATAATCTGAGCATGAATTAATCTCATGTTTCATAAAGCATTTACATTTGCACAACGTTTGTAAAACGATCATTGCATAATCAATACTTACAACACATATTTTAGATACAAATTATGTAAAAATAATGAGTCATTCATGGTTAAAACTCAAAACAGTCTAAATGAAAAGTATTGTGAAATATGTACATAGTAACAACACTCACTGCTGTGTATTTTTTTTTTCTGTGAAGTATCAGTACTGTACATTTAAGGCCGTTTTTGATTATGTCTTCTTTAATATATTTCCAGCTACTAATGCAACCAGCCAAAACACCACAATTACCTCAACAACAACAGACCTTTCACCCACAACCATTATAACAAATACAAGTAACACAGCTACTACAAATGTCCCCACCATGACCACTACTGCTGCCACTACCACCACAACTACGGCGGCTACCACGACCACTACCCCTAGGACGACTGTTACTACGATTTCTACCACCGCTACCATCACGACTACGATTGCTACCACTGACACAACCCCTACCACGGGCGCTACCACCAGTGCACCAACGACAACTAATAACCAAACAGGTATTGTTTTACTGAGAAAAACGTGACATATTCTGTACGTGCTCTTTTATTAAATTGTATTTACAAAGGGCCAGTTGTCACTTGCTGCAGAAAAGAAATTGAATTAAAGAATATGAGTAATTTTGAGATGAACAGCTGTATGATACTGTACCACTGAGCTGCACCTGCACTGCACCTAAATAATACAATGAGTCTTATTTCGTTCTAGAACAACCAACATATTTTAAAAAGGTTCTGTGTTTATCCGTGTCTTTGCATTGCAAGAAATGAAATGTTAATCAGTAGCTTTGCTCATGTTTTTCATCTACCTTTTACAGAAACAGTTTTCAAAATCGAAATGTCAATGAGATTAGACAAGGATTACACATCAGAATTAAGTGATACGTCAAGTAACGTCTACAAAGATTTGAAGTCAAAGATCGATGAAGTGGTAAGTGCACTGTCAACACTATTCAATGTGAACTTTGATCTCCAGTTCATATGTTATCACTAACCATGTCTCTCCCACAGATACTTGAGGATTATGGAGGAATCCCAGGATATAGAGGAGGTTTTGTGACAGAATTCAGGTACAGTGTGGGAATTCAAGCATTAACAAAAATTGGGAAGCTAAAGATAAAGCCCAATCCACATTCAATAAAATTTTAATCTTAATATACATTATCTTGAGACATTTACATAGAAAGTCAAGACCTTAAAATGTATAGATAAACCCAACATCACATCTTTGCTTTTCTGTTCTTACAGCAAAGGAAGCATTATTACAAAATATGTTCTACAGACGACACAAGTTGACTTTGATCAAATCTTTGTTGAAAATCAAAACTTCCGTAAAGCAATAAATAATAGCATTGCTCCTGTCATTGGAGCAGTTTCTGCATTTTACCAAAGTAAGTATGAAAATTGAGTAGTAGTAGTTTCCTTCTTTTGTTTAACTTAGGTAAATTTGACTGTTCAACTCTGTTTTATCCAAAGGTTCAACTTCGATCAACCTTCCAAAGCTCACTTACACTGGTGCCAACCTGTCCCTGAAGTGTGTGCCTTCAGAAAGCGTTATAGTGGGACTAATTCTCAGTTCCAGATGGACATTTAATGGACGGGAAATTAAAGACGGTGGAAGGTTTAAAATAACTATTTCCAACTCTATGTCTATGCTTGAAGTTAACAACGTCATTCCTGCTGATAGAGGTAAGTCAGAGCTGGCCTAATTTGTTAACTAATAAGGAGTCAATAAACATGAACTCCTCACAACTTAATAAAACAAGACGTTCTCAGACTTGAACTCCGTAGTAGCCACACAAAGGTGTACGGATTTTCTCCGGTGTTTGCCCTTCAAGGCAGGATGTAATTTATTATTCAGAGATCAACTTGTTGTTGATATAATATTAGCAATTATACAAATTGTATTCGCTACTACTGCATCATTGATCAAATTTGTTGGTAAGTTAGTCCAGTTCGACCCAGCATGCTCTCATCCTGAATGACATGCAGTATTCATTCCTATTTACTAGAATGTTTTTTATTTGATTGTTTTACTAATGCATTCAGTGATATCTTCTTCTCTTGATCACAGGAAATTACAGTTGTACTCTGAGCAAAACCGACCTGGAATTCCAGCAAAAAGGAATTGTAATGGAAAGCAAAATCAAAGAAGCTCCTGTTGTGCGTCTCAAGAGTGAATTTCATGTAAGATGCAGAACTGGAAAGATGCAACCCCTCAAGTGTTGTGTGCAGCTTCCCTACACAATCAATTGGTTTCAAGACAAAGTACAGTTGACCTCAGGTAAGGACTGGTGTTGGAAACTCCTCATTCCGACCATTCTAGGAATTTTTTGAAAGATATTAAAAGTTTATAACAACACTTCAATTTTCAGATCCTGTTACCGGTGAAGATGGCAACTGCATCAAGCATGATTACAAATTAGAAAGCTGCAGTGGATCACGGGAAGATCAAATAATTTTTACATGCAGGGTAGATAACCCATCAAGTTATGAAATGATGTCGACAATGACGATCTTCAAAGAGAGTAAGAGCAACTTTTAAAGTGTAACTACACAATTTGTTTGCTGTTTTTCCTGTCTTTTTCTATAATCGTTTATTGAACTCTATCAGATTCCAAATGCAATGACGCTCAGTATGGGGACGGCCGAGTAGGAGACCAAACAAGCATTGAGTGTGATATAGGTCAAGTAGGAAGAAGGCTGGCGGAATGCCAGGAAACGGGCAAGTGGAAACTGGTCGAAGACACCTGCATTGTCATAGTAATCAATGAATTACTGATTGAGTCACAGGTAGGTGAGCTACTGATCCATCAAACTGCTTCCTATTTGTTAATCGATACTGATGTTTCATATAGGGGAGGCTGAGCTAATTTCGATTCACAAGATGCAGGTTGTTTCGGGTAAACTTAGTCAAGTTCCAAAATCCTACTTTAGTGATCAACAGCCCTCTCAACACGCATGTGTCATATTACCGTTTCCTTAAAACAGTCTTTGAACACCCAAATTTGTGTCTTGATATTTCGAAAATGTTATGATGGATTAAACCTGTATATATAGACTAATCGTATGATATATAAACATGATGGAGATAAATTTGCTGACCTTGATAAGGTGATTGCGTTTACCTGCGAGTTCTTTTAAGAATGTCACCAACATTTAGCTCGTTGCAGCTTCTCTCATCTGTGTAACTGTCAGTGTCTGGGAGTGAAGTGGAGTAACAACTCACTCACATGCCCCAGGCTGGTTCCGCCCACACTCACTCATGCAGAGCGAAACAGACGGTGAACCAGAAATGAGATAGAGTGAAGAAAAAAAATGGGGTTTATGCTTCATGAGAGAGGAGAGCCCATCAACGCGAACGAGGGGTTGTATAGTTTGTCCAAGAACAGTGGTAACAAAAAGTGGGAAGAGAGTGTTTCCACTAAATTTATTATTACCGCCGCTGTTTCAGGATTATACCAACACTAATCCCAAATTACTAAAACCTGATTGATCTTTGTGTTTGGTTTGATTCGGTCACACACTAATACACCCACACACACATCATTTTTGTTCTATATATTTGGATATAGAAAATATTTATCCCTACCGATTCGCATAATGAAAAAAATGTTTGTGTCGAAAGCTTTAGCAGTTTTTTTTTCTTTCAGACTTTGGATGAGGAGGGAGTGCCAGATTTTGTAGGGAATCTAAGTAAAGCTGTCCAGAAAGAAAGACAGGCCATTGAAAATTCAACTGCAACCATATCAGCTATCGTTGACATCCTAAACACTGTTGCAAATGTTTCAACTGCTGTCGATGAAACCAGCATGCAGGTAAGTTTAACCTTACACTTTGTATTCTTTTAGTAAATGTGTATTATTTAAGCTAATGCACTGTTTGACATTTTGATGAGGGTGGACTTTCACAGAGACCTGTCTTCTGATCTACAGCATATCCTAGAGACTGTTGATGTCATCATAGGTGAAGAATCAAGAGAGTCTTGGGTAATTTTGAATGCAAACAACACCCGCAAAACCAGCTCCAAATTGTTGGGTTCATTGGAGAGTCTCTCCAGTTATTTGGACAGCGAGTTTTCCGTAAGGACGCCACGGATCCTGCTAAACAGAACGACGTTTGATGACTCCTTCATGGCAGACCTGAACTCCAGCATCGTCCTAAACATTACGAAAAACAGCATGAGCAATGTTTATATTACCACCATCCTCCTCTCAACCCTTTATATTGTTATGCCAACACGAAACTCCACCTTTGACGTCAGCCCCTTCAATACCACCAGTAATGAAACTGCCAGTGATAATGCCATCAATGCAGCCGTGTTGCTTGTCAAAATAAATGCCACAGTTCAGAATGTCATCCTGAGCTACGACAAGCTGAACAGCTCCTTGACAATGAACCCGCAGTGCGTCTTCTGGAACTTCACACTCTTTGACAATATTGGTGCTTGGGATGATGAGGGATGTAAGTTTGTGTCCGACATAAACAACATAGTAACCTGCAGCTGTAACCACCTCACCTCCTTCTCAATTCTGATGGCAACGGACATCCCCCCATCTATAAGAGAAGCCTTGGATATAATCACTTATGTTGGAGTTGGAATATCAATGGCAAGCTTGGTAATATGTCTAGTTATTGAAGGGTACGTTTGGAAAGCCATTACCAGGAATAGCACTGCCTTCATGCGTCACGTTTCCATCGTAAATACCGCCCTGTCTCTGTTGGTCGCTGATATCTGTTTCATCATTGGTGCCTCTATAGCAAACAATCCCCTTGAAAACCCAGGGGGGGACTACGAACTTCCTCTTGGACCATGTAGCACGGCAACATTTTTTATGCACTTTTTCTACCTTGCTCTATTCTTTTGGATGCTCGTGTCAGGCCTTTTGCTCTTTTACAGGACGGTGATGGTCTTCTCGTACATGTCCAAGTCAATCATGTTGGCCATTGGTTTCTGTTTAGGATACGGCTGTCCCCTGATTATAGCTGTTATTACTGTTGCTGTCACAGCACCAGGGAATGGATACATTAGGAAATCCGAGGCTTGTTGGCTGAACTGGTTTGAGACAAAAGCCCTCCTGGCCATGGTGATACCGGCCTTGACCATAGTTTTCATCAATATATTAATTGTAATTGTGGTCTTATACAAAATGCTGAAAAGAGGTGTGGGAGACGCTGCACAATCAGATGAAAAACACACGCTGGTGGTCATAACGAGATGTCTGGTCATTTTGACTCCTTTATTTGGATTGACCTGGGGTTTGGGTGTGGGAACCATGGTATCATCAACAAATAAGGCAATCCATATTGCCTTTGCATTCTTCAATTCACTACAGGTATTTACACCCAATGAATTTCAATGCATTGCTTTTGTGTAACAGAACATTCCATGTTCCTTCATTCTGATGATTATGAAATGTGAATGTCTGATTTTTCTCAGGGTTTCTTCATTTTATTGTTTGGGGTACTACTCGATTCAAAGGTATGTTGATTTTGAAATAGCCAATAATAGATCCGAGCATGTGTACACAGGAGGTAGCATTAGCAGCATAATGCACCTTTTGGTAATGTGTGATTTTTTAATTCGAATCCTATAACAAGCCTCTATGTTGCATTTGTGCGTGTATAACTAGTTAACCACAACAAGGGCATTGTGCCACAGGTTGTTTTAGATAAAGTTGTTTAGTTACAAAAGGCTAAAGCACCTCCTGTGTACACATACCATTATTCACAGAAGATCTATACCACTCTATCTTCAATTCTATACTTTCTCTGGGTGAACACGGTGTCGTTGTGTTTTTGTTACTTAAGCATTACGTCTACATCAGCCATGTTGTACCTCCAAATGTCTACAGTAGCCCAGAAAATACAAACCAATCCCTCTCATGTTTAATATTGCTTGAAGATACCGTAGGTTCTCCTAAATGTTTCGAATGGGATATGTTGCAATAAGCAGCTTCAATGTTAAATGACACTAAATTATACACACTTAGCCTTTAAGACCTTAGCTTGTACTCAGGTAATTTTTACACCTCCTACCCTTGTTTCTGCACACAAAGTATAGAGTTACCGGCAGGGGGCATTTAGATTAGCTTTGGGAATATGGCGGTGTTCACCATAGAAATTCAACAATCCATTTATCAGCACCTCGATACATCATCAACAATAATGACAGGTTGTAATTATAAATCGTTTCATGCTCTGACGCTTTTTTGTGATGGCTGTTAAGCACATACTATATGCGCATATACATATAGTATTATCCATCCTTTCATTATACTGTTGGCAAGTTAAAATCTCAAACTGCTCTTAAAGGGAAAGTTCACCCAAAAATAGAAATTCAATCCTTATCTACTCACCACTATGACAATGGAGGGATGTCAGGGCTACATCCTTGTATCCAAATCGAATAGAATTGAAGTAACTGGTGACCACTTCCACAACAGAAAGAAGCATAATATGCCTCCATACTGCTCCTGTGGTGTCATCCAAGTGTCTATAAAACCCAACATTCAAATTTGACCCGAATTAGCGTAATTTACACCAGGTTGTTAGCCTTAATGTCTGCTGTTATCCTCCTCTGGAGCCACGTTCATGCATGAATCACATGGAGACATTAAGGCTTAAACCACATTGTAAATTACCTTGTTTCGATTCCAATCTGTGGGTGAACTATACCTTTAAGTACTAGCATAACTGATAACTGGATACTGTTCATTTTGACATTGCAATCGTTTTGATTTTGCCTGCAGACTCGTTCTCTCCTCGGAAGGAAATCACCTCGAACAAGCACTGGCTCTAATTCTACGAGAGTAAGTGTTGATTTTTTCGTTTTTTGTTTTTATAAATGCTTAGAATGTTTTCAGGTTTTCTGGTTTTCAATGCATCCCAAATGTTGTTACAGAAGTGATATGCTCCAGAATTTGTTAGATTTTTCCTTCAATGACTTCACACATTTCTTTCTATGTAGAGTACAGGTGCTGGCATTTCCTCCTTGAGTGGAAATAATTTTATTGGCAGACTACTAGGAAGAAGAAGTAAGTTTTTTCACATTAAGCAGCTTTACAGCTTATTTGAATGTGTTGTCTTATCAACAATGTGTTTGTCTTTCAGATGTCTACCACGTTTCACAAGCTACAAACACAAACAGCAGCGGTGCAACGGAGTCATTTAGTAATATATGAATCAATGCTACAAGCTGTATAGGTAACATTTGTTTGATCATTCAAAATGTCTGTAAGATATGAATTTTCTGTTAAGTCAGAAACAGAAGTTATGAAATCAGTAACAAAATAGTGAGGTTTTAAAAGATTAAAAATGCTTGAAGGAATGTTCAGTGTGACATTCCTTCAAGCATTCCTTCAAACACTCTTAATATATAATATTTAATAATTTTGTATATATATATTGTGAATAAAACTGAAATAGCAATTGTTGCAACTTGCATTTTGATAGGTTTTCAAATCCCCAGAGCATCATTGGTGAATATTTATTTATCACCCACTGGATACTCCTGCTTGTGCAGATACAAATTTTATTAACCTATTTTACATTCTTAACACCCATGACTAATTATTCTGTGGCTCACTCTGACTCAGACCTCATGAAAATGATGTGCAGCAGCTGCCTTCATTTCTGTTGGTGCCCATCGCCCTCATGTGGCCCTCCTGGGTATTGCTCTTAAATCAAACTGATAGATTTGCTCACATCAGATAGTGTATAAGCAAAAATTAAAGTTGATAAATAATAGTTTAGAGATCAATGGGCACTATTCTTTCAACATTTTTGAATATTCCTGAAAGGTATAACAATTTGGACACAGTTTTTGGCTCAAAGTTGTAGATCTCTCTCTCTACTGAAAGCACGAGAATACAGCCCACCCCTGGATCAGACCCTGTGTAGAGCAAAATAGATCTTCAGCGTTTGGTAGGATTACCTTCTTTGTTTTTTTCCAATGTATTACACCTGCAAAAGTTGTTAATGCACCCACAACTCTTTCCTACAATCTAAGCACTGAGATAGGGCAGAGGGTCACTTACATTGTTCATGCTTCTTGTTATAATTGTACCGTGAGCAGCAACTCAACCCAAGTTTTTTCTGTCCACTGAAATCCACCGGTCTGCAGAGATCACTTATCAACACACATATGTTGTACTTTATCCTCAAGTGTGAGCCCTTTAAATGCAGCAGCTTATTGAGGTATAATACTAAGAAATAATTACTAATCTCAGTACCAAGTTTCAGCAAGCTAGATGTACGAGTACCCAGTGGCTCCATGACATGTTGTCAGATATGAGCCTTGTCATTAGGGTCTAGAAAAGAAGAAATGTTTCTCTTTTCTTGTGTGCACATTTGATTTGATTCATCATGGCTTCAGGCATGTTGTTCTTAATCTTCCTTACTTATAATACATACTTTCTCTTGATGGTCTGCTTGCTTGTTTAGGTATTTACCTTGTTACTGTTCTTAGTCTTACTTTTCATGTATCTGTAGATTACTTAAGTAGAATTATTTTGAGGTACTTCTCACTTTTACTCTACTACATATGTCAGCCAATATTGTTTAAACATTCAGAAGTAATCAATAACAAGAGTGTTAGACCCCAGCAGCATCAGGGGTGAACTAAAACCTAAAATGATTTAGGAGAAGGGTCAGCCGTTCATTAATATGAAAATGTGTGTAGTAGTAGCATCATCTGCAGCATTATTTATTAATATGTCTGTAGTATTGTTGTATTAATCTAAATATACAGTAGGCTCAGTTTATGGTGTAGATTGTGTGCATCCGAGAAAATTATTCATTCAGCAACTACCTTTGCTTTCAATACTTAAAGTACTTACTTGCTATCCTCAAGTTGAAAATAAATAATGTGGTACTTTTTTGTCTATTTATTTGTACTTTTCCTTCAGTTAAATGTTGAAGTACTTCATCTACCACTATTATCATGAACTTTCCTATAACTATTTTTAAGAAAAATAGCCCAATGATGTTCAGTTACAGATATTATTAAAACTTAATAGGTTGTCTGAATATTGCAGATAATTCAAAGTTCAAGTTGAATCCATCCAAGCAATGTTTTGTTTGACCATTTGCATAGAAGAATCAAACTCAGCTGTCGCAGTGGGGCCACCACCCTGACAGAACATGAGATACTTGCTCTGGTTTAAGTTCTCGTTTTAAATTACACTATTAACTGACTAAGCGAGACAAAAATGCATTAAGAGGCAACAAATTCTAACGGCAGGTGCTGAGAAACCTGCAAAGCATGTCCTCCAGCTCCTGTTCTGTGTGATTACAATTGTGCACAGCAGTTATGGAATCAGTTGCTGGGATTGAGCAAACACTGCAGGAGACCAGGTCGGTGTCAGATGTCAGCTGGATTTGGCCCCAGCTCACCCTGTGCCCATAGAAGGCAAAGCTGAATTGAAAATGGATAGATGTATGGATGGATGGACTTCATACTCAGCGATGTTGTTGTTTTCACTTGTATGTACATGAAAGACAGAATTAAATAAAAAATGTAAAAATAAAAAAAGCATTAGGGTTTCTGTTTGCATCTAAATGCACATGGTGAGGTTTTCTTCTATAGTTTAGAAAAATGACGAAAATTAAGAATGTTAGCAAACCACCTACACGACTAACACCAGATCCTGATAGTTGTGCTGATTCTTATTAGTTATGACACTTAAAATCTACGTCACTTTTTCCTTTCACCCTGACTGTGACCTTACAGGTATCCATCTGATAGGGAACAAAGGCCGTAGGTTCCCCACCCCTGTGTCAGTGCCTTACCAGTGCTAATGATTTTGTCTTGAATGCTTGAATGCCATTTCCCATTAAGTTAAACTGTATGTAACCTGCTTGCTAATATTTTGAAAGAATAATGAAGCACATTGCTTTTTTTCCACTCATGCTGATGACCAATGAATGGAGTCACTCTTTGTGATTTCCTAGCAATATCTAAATACCTTAATTAGACATAAATAATAATGGTGTGTTTATTTAGGTCTACATCTCTACATACAGAGTGTATCTGCTACCCCTACAGCGGATTTATCTGGATTTAAATTTAGTTTCCACTGTTGAACACTGGATCACTGTCCTGTAACCTGTAAAGAAAAAACCTAAATACATTTATCTTTGATCATGCATTTACAGGTCTAGCAGTTTTCCTGCACATTTATTATTCTTGGTTCACACACACATATACAGGTAAACACAGGTACAAAGAAAAGAAATGCTGACATAATCCAACAAGGAAACTCAAAGAATGATTAAACCTGTTGCAGCTGCAGCCCAGTCTGTCCCTTACTATATTTCAGGAAGTTTATTTCGGCACTCCGTAGTTCCTCTAGTTCAACATACGGGTTGTGTAGCTCCTACGGTTTCTTCAACACATTAGGGAGAACGGGTGAAGTGGAAAGAGTGAGGAAACCTAATATATGGTAAGAGATTTATACCTTTGCTTGTTTTGTTTGGTGTTTCTCAGGAATTGTTTCC
The DNA here is from genome assembly GCF_947347685.1 of Pleuronectes platessa. Taxonomy (NCBI): domain Eukaryota; kingdom Metazoa; phylum Chordata; class Actinopteri; order Pleuronectiformes; family Pleuronectidae; genus Pleuronectes; species Pleuronectes platessa. Next base: position 6,069,000 of record NC_070642.1, read on the forward strand.
CTGAGGGCGCAAGTTATTTAGAGGTTGACCTATTTTCAGTATTTTTTTTTCTGCAGTCTTTTTTTGGGCACAGCAAAGCTGGGTTAATGTGTGTTGTTGAGCGACTGAGATAACAGAAGCAACACTGAAAAGAATCTCAAACTAATAGTAAATCTGTTTGCTGTACTGATCTTGGTTAACTTTGACTGCACTGTGATTGCTGATCAAAGACAAATATTCCGTGACATTAACATAAATAAAAAACGTATTTGTCAATAAGAAACATCTTGTACAATATTTCTAGTAGTTGGTATATAGTGCACTCACTATATTATTGTTTATCTGGCAGTGCAATGTTAACATTTTTTATTATTAATAAAAATCACAATCCTTTGAAGTCAATTTCTGCCAGAGCATGATGAAGTAAACCAAATAGTTCATTGATATTAAAATCTGTCAATACTGAAACCGTTTTAACAGATATTTGGATAAACCTACCATCCACAATGACAGTTAAAAAATAAATAAGCTAGGTTTAAAATTCAGTAACATACCTTAAGTGATTCAAGAACAGACCGTAGAAGAAGGTAGAGAACACAGATTAGGACTAAATGAGGAAGATATAAATAAGGAAGACATAAATAAGAAGAAAGAAAGAAAGAATATATACATGTATATATGAATGCCAGACGAACAGTGTTCGAGATTAAAAACATAGTAGATCATGTTTATATTTGAAATTGTATTTATGTACATATATTTAAAGATATATTTGTAGTCAAAATAATATTCACACAAAAAAATTTGTAACAATTACATTGTCTCCCTGTTTTTGAGTATGTGTAGTGTTTATAAATAATGGACTGCATTAGATATGTTTCTCGTTTTTTTCTGAACTGTTTTAACTAAAGGGAATGGGCTCAAAAGCAACCAAAGAGGCTGTTGTACGACAATCATACAGAACAACTGACAGTCTGTTAGTAAGAGAGTGATTTAGAGGGGGATTACAGACGCAGCTTGTGTAGTTATAGCTTTTGGGGAACAAATTCAGATCTTCAGTTCTTTAAGATGACTAGTCAAATCTAACATGTACCATAAAACTATAGCAGCCAGTGAACTCTATATTTCCCTCGTCATATCGGCGAGGCAGAATAACAGAAATAAGAATGAAAGTGTTGCTTATAAGTCCAGTAGACTGTATATGCCCATAAGTAGGGAAGCAACACCTATATAGCTAATAATGTATATTACAGTATGAAACTAAATCTTCAAATATCACCATGTTAGCCATTTTTCATGTAGTTAAAACCCACTTATTTTGGGGAAATTAATCCAATATTACATATAAGTTATCATCTACAAATGATCACTTATTTTTGAATGAAAGGTCTATTATTTAATACAGTGGATCCCAAACTTTTTACAGTCGCGTACCCCTTCAGACATTCAATCTCCAGCTACGTACCCCGCGCAGCACGTGCGATAGGAAACGAAAGATGTTGAGCTATGCAAAACCTAAATCAAATATTCCCCCTGCGTACCCCCTGAACCACTTTGCGTACCCCTGGGGGCAGTGTCGTGCAAGTTCACACCTCTCATGAACTAGTTCAAAGTTCAGTTCACACAAGTAAATATGAATAGTTCACGTTCATGGTTCACCATTTAAATTCTGAACTAGTTCATAGTTCAGTTCATTTCATAGTTTAAGGTGGAAAGTGAGCCATTTTGTAAGAGACCAGAGCTGTTGTGTTGCAGGTGTGGCCTGCCCCTTTAAGGAAAGTTTGTAGTGTGTGACGTAGTGCACCTGGGTATTGTGGGAAGAGACGTTAAAAGTGTGTTTATAACGAGAAGTGACGGACCACCTAGAGGTGATGCGAGTGTTGCTCCTGCTGTATATCCGAGAAATAAAGTTGCCGCATTCCAAGAAAAGAAACATCTCCTCCTCCTTCTTCACGGAGCGGTCCGGACAGCGAGCCAAGATAACCCGTGAGCCGAGCTCCAGACTACGGCTCGGAGCCGAGAGACTGGCCAGAAGAAAACACTTGGAATGCGTTGCTTGTCTGGTGTGCATGTGTGTGTGCGATGAATCATGGGTAACGTAGTACGAAGTCGAGTTACTTGGTTCAGGTTAGGTTATTATGAACATAATAAAGTATAAAAACACAAATTACTAAACAATCAAACTAACTAACAAGGAGGTGTGTGAGTGTGTGTGTGTGTGAATGTAAATTAGCATGCTTTAAAAATGGTCCCTAAGATAAGAGCCCCCCCCCCCCTTCTTCTGAGGTTGCTTTATGGCCGTTGCTTTACGGCTAAGGGGGAAGGTTTAACTTGGTGAGATGTTATGCGTGTCTGTGTGTATGTTAATCAGATAATGATAGTCAGGGACAAAGCCTGTGGCGAGCCTAACTGCCATTAACCTTCATTTAACTTATACCTACAACATCACAGCATATATCAAACTTGTAAACACACAGAATTGAGTAAACGGTCTTGCTTAGCATGTATAATTATTAAGCCCAGATTATGTTACCAGTCCGAGGGAAAGAGGAAAAGAAAGTTGCCGTTCAGTTTGCAGTTCTGTGACGTCTCCTGGCTTTGTGGTCGTAGAGTTCTGCATTCGCGATTCTGTCTCAGTGTGCTCAGATGCTAGTTGAAGTTCTCCTGCAGGACATCGCGTCGCTACGAGGAGTTTTGTAGAGCTTGAAGGGCGAGGAGATTTCCTTGAGAGGGGTGAGCTGGGAGCTGCACCTCTGACCTCCGGTTGTGGGTTGGATAGAGAAGGAAGCTGGATCAGCTAGGCCCCCCCCTTGGCGATGTAGGAGAAGAGAGGCTGGACAGCCTGCTGGCCTTCGAAGGATTGTAGAAAGAGAGCAGCCTTCCGCCCTCGGCGGGATGGAAGAAGAGAGAGATTTTAGGCAGACCTCTCCTTATATTGGCCCCGGTGACCTCACAGGTCTTGGACCAGAGTGACCAATAGGAGTGACCCCCCAGGTTCTTGACACCTTTGTGTGATATTGCCCAGATCCCAGGACATGCAGCATCCTGTTACATCCTCTGGGACACTGAGTTCCTTGACTGTCTTAAGACAAAGGGAACATGTGGCACTCTGGGAGACTGAGTTCACTCCAGAATGTGGCTCCCTTGTTTCAAGTTTGACTGAAGGGAGGACTGTGGTTTGCACAAAAACAATGTCCCAACAGCACGTTGGCCCACCAGGAAAGTGCCAGATTAGGTAGCATCACTGTAAACCTCTCATAAATAGCTAAATCATTTGGAAGGTTATTTAGACACAATTGGCTAATGATAATCAAACCATTTTAGTTTTTGATTTATCAAACAGTGTGTGAAAGGAGACATTAAATAACACATTTACACAAAGTCCTTGACGAGATAAAGCCCTTACTTCTTCTGTTTCTATAAAAACAATAAACCACGTCCCTTTGTAAAATGATGAAAGTAAGGCTGGAGGTGTTAAGGTTGAGTGAGTGATGTCCAGGACGTCTTGAAGACGTTATGTCTGGACCTCAAAAGACAGATTCTCCTGTTCTCCAGACAAATCAGGCTTTTAGAAAAATATTTTTTGTTTATACGTGTGACAGTCGTTTCTTTGTTAAGTTGTGCACCTGTGAACCGACTGGTGTTCCCTCACACTAATGACTTATAATGATATGTCACCGGTGTCTGTGGTCAGCGGAGCCACACGTTATGTCTTTGTACCTCGCTGAAGTACCTCATTGTGGATTGTATTTTAACACAAACCTCAAGCACACATGACACAAGTAGATCTTAAGACCAGTTAAAAAATTGCATGAATTTGCATTTTGCACTGTTGGATCCTAGGAAGGTTCTAAGTAGAGCTTCAAAATGCAAAAAGAAGAAATTAGAACAAGAGACCAAAAGTTGTGAGCTGGCAATTTATTGAAGACAACAATTTAACTCAAATAGGCTGTTGATCAGCTGATCAAAAGTTTAAGACCACAGCCTTTAAAAGCCAAAATCTGTGCAAAAATTTGGATTCCATATCATTTCCTGTCAAGTAATCACACTGTGAAGATCTCTTGATGGCAAAGGCAAAAAAGCTCACCGTCTTTGAACGTGGTAGGATTGTTGAACTGCATAAACAAGGCCTCTCACAATGTGCCATCGCTGCTGAGGTTGGACGCAGTAAGACAGTCATTTTGCATTTCTTAAAAGATCCTCAGGGTTATGGAGCAAAAAAATCAAGTGGTAGACCCAAACAAATCTCACCGGCGCTGAGCCGGAGGATCCGAATGTCTGTCCTTCAAGACACGGGACGATCCTCGTCCCAAATTAAGGCCATTACTGGTGCTGACTGCAGCCCAATAACCATCAGACGGCATCTGCGAAGGAAGGGCTTCACAAACAAGAAACGTCTTCAAAGGCCACGTCTCCTTCAACACAACAAAATTGTCTGTTTAGACTTTGCAAGGGATCACCAAACATGGGACATTCAAAGGTGGAAGAAAGTTTTATTCTCTGTCGAGAAAAAATGTAACCTTGATGGTCCTGATGGCTTCCAACGTTACTGGCATGACAAGGAGATGCCACCTGAGATGTTTTTTCCTTCAATGGAACAATGGCGCTCCAGGTTGTGCAGGGGTGTCAAAGAGCAGCTGGCTATGTGGAGATGTTGCAGCGGGCATCCCTCATGACTGAGTGCCCTCGTCTGTGTGGTAATGACTGGGTTTTTCAGCAGGACAACGCTCCAATTCACAATGCCCGTCTGACCAAGACTTTTTTCCAGCAGAATAACAACTCTCTTTTGGACCATCCTGCGTGTTCCCCTGATCTTAATCCAATTGAGAACATTTGGGGATGGATGGCAAGAGAAGTTTACAAAAATGGACTTTAGTTCCAGACAGTGGATGCCCTTCGTGAAGCCATCTTCACCACTTGGCGCAACATTCGCACTAGCCTTTTCGAAACACTTGCATCAAGCATGCCAAAACGAATTTTTGAAGTGATCAACAATAATGGTGGAGCTACTCATTACTGAGTCAGTTTTTGAAACTTTAATTTCTGTTTTAGGAGGTTTTTAGCTGTGGTCTTAAACTTTTGATCAGCTGATGAACAGCCTACTTCAGTTAAATTGTTGTTTTCAATAAATTGCCTGCTCACAACTTTTGGGCTCTTGTTCCCATTTCTTCTTTTTGCATTTTGAAACTCGACTTAGAACCTTCCTAAGATTCAACAGTGCAAAATGCAAATTCATGCAATTTTTTAACTGGTCTTAAGATTTTGATCAGGAGTGTATGTGTGTCTTTTACATGATCAATCTTAGGCTGCTGAGCCATTGTGCTGGGTTTTGATGACGCACACTAGCAGCACTATTGGAGCTACTGTGTTTAATGAGGCTAAATTTACCTTCAAGGGGACGAGCCATTAAAGGTGTGTACACTGTGACATGTAATTATTAGTGCTAAATTAAAAAGTGTATGCACAACCTACTGGATGAATAACCTTAAAACTCGGTGGTTGGAGTATCTACTACGGCTAAAAAACAAGCCTATAATATTTTTGTGTGGAGCCAAATCAGACTTTTTTCTTATTTTACTTTCTTTAACATCTAGAGGTGTTTTTCAAGAAGTCCCTTGATTTCTCAGGGAATAATTCATGGACCTATGGATCACATTGCACAGAAGTTTGGGGTCTAGCTTGTGTCAGCTGTCTTACTCTTACTGGTTGGTCCCTTTGTAATGAGGAAGCATTAGCCGTCTCCCAGCAGCAGCTAGTGTGGTTAACCTCAGCACTCTGTATGTTACACTTCACTACACAATGTGATGTTACGGATGCAACAAATCCGCACAGTTGGAATAATTGCCATTCATTTAAGTGACACAACAAATTAATTTCAGTTTTTACAAGCACAACATTTGCAAGATTTAACTTACAGTAGAAACACTGTAAGTTGGGCTAGAACCGAACCATATCTTAGTTAATAAACGTAAGTGTCCATCTATGTATTGTATTTCCATGTATTTCAATATGGCCCTGACCATGCCCACATGTTAAATGACAAGGCTTAAGGAGAGACAAATGGCAATGTAATAAGATCATTATTCAGTGAAAGCGTCTCAAGGCATTTATATTTTTGACCTACCCTTTCTTTGTTCAGTGGTTCATTAATAGGGCAGTTGTGACCATGTGAATGTTCCCTGTCTACTCTCTGTAACAACAGGCTGTAAAACAATGAGGCAAGTAATGTGGATGGAAACCCTGTGTAACCTCTTGATTTGTCTCTGCCTTTCTTGAAGGAATGGCAATATCTAAGAACAGCTTGACCATCTGTGCCCTTCTCGTGACACTTGCTGTTTTTGAAACATGGGACTTCATTGAATTTCCATGTCTGGTTACGCCGGTAGGTCGGGGGTGTTCAGCAACTCAGAAGAAAATATGCGACTTGTGGTGTGATGAACACTAAGCTGTAATTTGAACCTGATGTCTTTTTTTTTTACTTAAGGAACTTCACAAAGAACTCCTACCTCACACTAGACAGAGAAGAACTGGTGAGTCCAATGATTTGATGTTATGTTTCCTCAGATTTAGATGAGAATATTTAGCCTACTTTTATATCAGCCTGTTAAACTTGATGCTGCTAAGACTGTCTTGGCCAAGTGTGGTCGGTGTGAGAGTCCTGTGCTTACCAGCAGCGTTTACAGGAGGTGAATGCCTCAAGTCCAAACAAGCACAAACCCCTCTGCAAGACCTCAACTGTTTATTTTCTTCATGTCTGTGATTGGAATTTAGAACATATTTTTCTCGTTAACCTTTAAACACAACAGCAGGGGCCCATTTTTACAGACCCACATCCACAAATCTCTATCAAAACCTTCCCTTTCACGCATAACTACATGATACATGCCACCCAACCCATCACACATAATTATCTAAGCATGTGTAGCGGTTGTGTACTCTCTCGTTGCGTTGTGTGATTGAGACCACGATGGAACCATTGGCAGCCAGCCGTTTATTCTGATGGAATATTTAACATGGGAAATGCTCTTTTAGAACCCTCACAATGGCAGCCTCTCCCAGCCGGGATATACACAGACTGAGCATTTACATGAAAATAAATATCACATTAAACAAATGACACACAAAATATTTGAATGGGCGTTTGGTGACATACCTGATGGAATATTTAACATGGGAAATGCTCTTTGAGAACCCTCACAATGGCAGCCTAACATGGGAGAAAGACAAGCTGAAGTACACTTTCATGGCGAAGTCGACGCTAGCTAAGTAGCTACGACCAAAGCTAATGGTAGCCAAGCTAGCGATCCTAAGACTAAAGTCCATTTAAAAGTAATTACAGATTCCAAGCAACACAATTTATATATACAAGCAACCAAGTATTAATACAGTATTATGTACATTTAGACTCCCGTAATACATCGCCAAAGTGTGGATTCATGTTTAACTGCTCTGACTACCTACCTCTCCCAGCCGGGATATACACAGACTGAGGAGAGGAGGCAGCAATGTAAAATACAACCCCCGCATTCCGCTAGAGGGAGCTCTAGCACTCCAACCAAGGCTCCCACTACCACAGCCAGCGCAAGGATCTCGCTGGCAATGGCAAGTGGGAAGCATTAACCCTGCTACACATGCTAACCACAAAGTCACTCACTGGGTTGTAGCTTCCTTGTTCTGGGAATTGTCACCGCACCCTTTCTCCTGTTTACTAAAATGTCTCCCCTTATAATGTATTTATTTTTTACGCCTCACACATCTTTTTTAGTCTCTATTTGAACAAAGCTGGGGTCTGATTACAGGCTTTATACTAATCTTAGCTAAATGTCAGTTTCGTTCATCTCATTCAAATCTGTCTTCTTTTCAAACTTCAATCCCTGCAGTTCCAACAGGCAAGTGGAAATACAGCATTGATGTCGTAGTGAATGTCTCTGATGCACAAACCTTTGAGCTGATTCATTCGTCCTTGAATGCTACTGATCTTCCCGCACAAATCGACAACCAAACGGAGATCTCGGACATCAGTATCACAACCGGTGAGTGGAAACAACTCCATAACAAACATAAAGTCAAGGTTAATGGTATGTGATTCGAAAATCTTCTTCTCTTCTGACAGTGTGTTCGTCAACTGACTCTGGTTTCCAGTGCAGATGTGAGGAACAGTTTGCTTGGCCGTACAGCACCTGTGTCACATACGGTGCCTGTGAACGCACGTGGAGCAGCATTTGTAAATGCATCAATGCTATTCCGCCCGGCAACCAGTCCTGTCAGCCGATATCAGGTAATCAAATCCTTATTTCTTTGTTAAATCCAGTCACCATGAATTCAGCATCATATTGATATGATAGTACTAATAACTAGGGATGCACCGATATGGAAATTCTTGGCCGATACCGATACCGATATTTAAAATAACAATCTGGCCGATAGCCGATACCGATATTTGTTTATTTTCTTTTTGTTGTTATTCATTCACCCTTTTGTGCCAGAAAAATAATTAAATCATTATTTAAAAGCACTATTTAAAAAAATGTTCAGCCCTTCATCACTCTTATCTTTTAATGAGTACAAATTGAATCAGATTTATGAAACAATCTTTGATTTAACTAAACTTTATTGAACAGAGACATATTATGCCCATTTTACCGCAAGTTGAAATGGTTCCTTGGGATCTTAATGAAATGACTGTAACATATTTTGGTCAAAATACCATAAGGATAATTTAAAACAGCACCTTTTTACCCTGTCTAAAACAGCCCTGTTAAAGTATCATTATAGAGAACGCTCTTCTCATTGATTTACGGTAGCAGTATTGCCCGTTTATTAGATGTGTTACGGCTTCTGTGTGTATGACGTATGTTGTCAATTCCCTTGTTACCTGTGCATGAGACGGATGAATAGAGCCGGTGCACATGAGAATAAAGTACTTAAACAGACGCTACGCTCATACTTTTTACGCCAAGTTACACTGCGTGAGTCAAGATAACTTAACAAGCCCTCCTCAGTTTTACCTGTTTTTAGTGTCGGGCAGAAATCACATCGCGTCAACACCCACCGTGGCCGTGCTTGTTTTAATTAAACAGTCGGATTCCCCTGGTCCGCACCAGTTCTCAGTCAGCTGCTAGGCGCCAGCCGAGGCGCACCGCAGGGTGCCCCCCCCCCCCCCCCCCCCCGCGTGAACAGAGGGTTCCCCCAGCGGTCGCCGTAGCTGAGGTGATCCGCGAGAAGGGCCCGACACGCGTCCAGAGTGGCCGCCGCTGACCGCGTACCCGGTCCCCTCCAACGGCCCGCCTTCCGCGCCGGCGATGGACACCGCCCGGCGGTACAAGAGAAAGAAAGCCCCCGCACCAGCGCCGTTAGGCGCCACCGGATGAGGACCTCCGGGTGCCGCACACTGAGCCTCCGGCGGCGCGGAGAGGAGGGCGACGGAGCGACTGCTCCCCCAGCCGCGGCACGTGCCCAGCGGTTTTACCACAAATATGAACATCGGCCAATGATATCGGTGAAAGTCAAGTTTATTACCGATAAGCCTATATCAGTTAACGAGGCGAATATCGGCCGCTACCGATGTTCGGCCGATAAATCGGTGCATCCCTACTAATAACATAGAAATACAGTTATTCCAGATTCCGAGACTTTGTAGTGCAGAACACAGACACACAGCACAACAACAAACACGACACACAAAATTGTATCAGTTGTCTGTGTTACATGACATATACATATATGTGACCAGTGGAATTTCTGGGACCTTTGGAAATAATTTAATCTGCCACACTGCATATATGAACATGACTATAGATTTAACAATTGTCAGATTCATATTTCCTTTTGATGTTCTAGTTAGGTAATACTACAATTTACCAATCTGGTTGTGTATGGTATATCCTCCAAGCCAACACCCATGCACAAAAAGTGTGAAATGCAGTGTGACTGATTTGACCAAAAAGGTGGTAGCTCCACTTTAAGATAATAATCACATCAATGTTTTTACAAAGGAAGCCTTCTATGATGTATTTCTTCCACAGCGCTGCTAACTCAGGAAGAGTTTGACGTGGAGGTGGAGCTGAACGTGACAGATGTTGCGACAGTGGACTACCAAAGGAGCCTATTGAACAACAACAGCTTCTCGTTCAACCTGGGTCCTCTTGTGAATGTCACAAACATCGACATCAACACAGGTAAGAACGGAGCACCCGCTGATTTGATGGGAGCCTTTTTAGTCAGATGTGTGTTGTTCTAAGATTGTTATGTATCTTTATTCTAAAGCAATTTCATTCATCAGCACCACACCTGGCATTCTATTGGTTGGGGAATTTTGAAAGACTTGTTGCAGGAAAAAAAAGAGCACAGAAAAAGCATGAATGTGAGGAGAAGAGCTGAAGCTGGAAGTCTAAGCACAAGCTGGGTATATTAGAGTGCAAGCGCAGGGTTTTGAGTGAAAGTATTACAAAATCTGAAAGTAAATTCAATAAAGCTGCTCTCAGACATGCACTGAACTCTGGAGGTGCAAGTGTGAACGCAAATGTCAGAGTGAGAGCCTCCAGATTATCTATGGACTTTCTCTGCCTGGCCTCTTATATAAAGTCTACAGAAAGTCTTGAAAATCCGATGTAAGAGCACAGCAAGGGAGCCTACGCTGATATTTACAGAGAGCGAGTGGGGGGTGGGGGCTGATGAAGCTTCTTACACGCGACAGTAGCAAAAGTGAAAAAGAAATATCTCCCGGTGTATCATACATGTAGAAGACATGGAGGAAGATGTCGTGAGAGTTTGTTGTGATAAGAGCCGACACGTGTGTCTGTGTGTTGTCAAGAAAATCATGTGATCTCTGCAGCTGTATTAATACGTCACTTCCTGCCCCTGCCTGAATGATGCAGAGGTTTTGATGCTGTTGTGCACATTGTGCAGGTGTGAAAAGCAAACTGCGCGTAAAGTCCCGACCCAGTTATTCGGTCTTTATCCACAGATCATGTCTGAGGTCATGTCTGAACAATGCTTAAGTCTTGCTCAGGAAAATCCACATTTGAATTTTCCAAATAAAAGGTGATATTACAGTTTTTTGACATTGTGTTTATTGTGTAATGCTTCACCTATTAACTTTAGATATTTGGAGAAAAGAGTTAAAATCTGCCACCAGCTCTGCGACCTCTGTCACCAGGAAACTGGTCAACATCGCCTTTAAAAGATCAGCGAAGGATTTAATGAGCAATTTAATCCAACTAAATCCACCTCGCCTCAATCCTAAGTGGTCTGCAGGTTACATAAATAATGAAAGGTTCTCGATTTGTCTTTTATTTGTCTGCTCTGACCTACTGTAGAGACATGGCGGACTCCGTGGAAATGGATACGCTCTTGATGTAGACCTCATTATAAGGTCATAGAAACACAGTGTTTTAAATGATTTTATTCGATTTAACGCTAAAAACTAGATTCTGAATACTCCACTTTTTCCGATAGAAATCTTTAAGTGAGGGATGGGGAACCTCCAGCCTGGCCGTATACGGCGCAGGAACCAACAATACAACTGGTGGTCCAAAAAATACAATAAAACGATTCATGACACTGGGTTAAAACAATCAAACTCGGGGTTGCCCATGCAGGCTGTGTGCCTGTCAGGTCACACTCAGGGTGAAGGAAAAACTTGTAGTTGTGTCATCATTGACAAGCATTGTGGCGACTATAGAGCTGAATGTTGGATTTCCATTAGAAATTGGCAAATGATAAACACAGGCCAGTGCACCGAGTTTAGGGTGAAGCAGTGATGAAAAAAGCTGATCTTGCCAGTTATTACACCTGGAAAGATTTATCTAAAATGGAATCAGTTGAAAGGAAAATGTGCTTTGATTATAATGTAAAAACTCGCTGGCAAGGTTGGTGGTGACTGAGATGATGGCTGTGAAGCTGACACCTAATTCACAATCACAACAATCACTGCCCAAATAGACATGTTTGCATGTGGGATCACTGCAAACTTTGATATGAGTTAGTAATTGCTGTCTTTGCAAGCCAAGCATGATAATATGAGGGTTTGTTTGAGCTGGTTGTTTTGGCTAAAAACAGCCATGTTGTATAATAATCTCTACCATCTGACATCAGACACCCAGCCAAAATAGAAGAAGGTCCATCTGAGAGAGCTTGTGTGTTGTAGAACCCCCCCCCCCTCTGGCTGATGCAGCTCTTGGTCTGGTCCAGTGCATTTAAACAGGCTCCACCAACAGCTTCCTTTTTTGGTCAAACCAGGAAGAAGAGATGACAGCACATATGATACCTCAGAAAGAGAAAAATGTGTGAACAATGTGACATCCGTCATCTGCAGGGAAACTGTTGTTGGTGAAATTGAATCTGTGTTTTCAATTTGCATGTTGAGTGGAATGAGACAGGGTGTGGATTCAACCATGGCAACATGTTATGCTGAATATTACAGACACTTCCTTATAAGCTGAGAATTTCCCTGCCTCTCACGGTTATGCTGTACTTTAACCTTTACTTTAACAAATTAAAGAACTGTCAATAGATCAATTAGGGCCTAATCTCTGAACACAGTATCTAATCTACATAAATTAAATAAAATACACAAAGGAAGTTGCATGACAACGATTTCCAAAGTTATGTTTGAATCAATGGAATGATTTCAGAGTTAACTGCAGCAAAGAGCTGATTACAAACTACCCAAAGCCCTGAACAGCAATCGAGTTCCAGTTTTTCAGTTTGCCCTTACAGCTGCTTTCAAACCATTTTAATGGTGTTTTTCAAATTGTCGTTGCCCATCAGGTTCAGTGTGTGGTTAAATTTGAGTCTTAAATCACTTAATCTCCTTCCAGCTCAGTACAGAATTATATGAACAAATTCTAATTTAAAAACTTATTTTACAGATGGAGTTCATATTGAAAAATTAAAATAAATGATAACATATAACAAACACCAACTCTCCAGCTTCATGTCCGTCAAATGTAAAAAAGGCCTTGTTCTGCAGTACCTGACTGAAGTTTCATTTTACTAAAATAATACTTTTACAACAATGTGTAGGTGGCACTTTACTTTGGTTGCAGATTAAGATGTAACGACCCACGCTGTAGTCTACCCACTTTACATACAGTCAGATAGCTTTGTCTCCTCTAAAGCTCAGACTATAAAACTAAGTTCTGAATCACAAATCCGATTTTATTTCTCGGAACCTTTTACTTATCTTTGTGTTTTGTAAATTATTGAATTATTTAACCTCCATCCAAACCATCCAAGAAGTTAAGAGGGTAAATTATCTTTGAGGGAACTTTTCAAGTCAACAAGTCTTAGATCTGAGTCTGACAGAAGCTAAATGGTGTGGAACTACCGGTTTAATCTAAGAAAAAGTTACTATATCTGTAAAATGGGCAGTGAGGTAAACCTTTCTACTTTGAAAAATGGAAAAGTACAAGAATGAAGTAGCACACCCTGTTCAGACATGGTATAACTTCTTTCTTGGGTGTTCCAATCACAAGTGAACCCCAAAATGACAGTGCAATCTGTAACCACATAGACATTCACAACTTTATTTGATTAGGCTCTGTGGTCCTGCACAAACCATTTCCAAAATGGTCCAGACATTGTAGCCAGATCGTTGCTCTATATGAGCTACAAACATTATTCAATTAGCTTTAAAGCCTCAATGGTGAATGTCCTTATCGCCACTGTGTGTCAACAGAAAAGCCCTGTTGGGTTTCACAGGTGAGTGAAGGTAAACAAACAAGCACTAGTTCAACAAAGAAAAAGCTATCTGACATCAATATTTTTTTGCTTTTGCTTTTGTGTGTTTAGTTTGTTACCTAAATGGTAGCACATTCCAGTGCAGATGTGAGGACCAGTTCGTCTGGTCTTCTACGGACTGTGCTACATACAGAGCCTGTGATGAGATCACTAATGACACGTGCAGTTGTATCAACAGTATTCCATCCAATGGACAGTACTGCCAGCCAAAGACAGGTGAACTTTAACTGCGTATTCTGTACTTATTTAATGTGCACTTTTACATTTTAAAATCATCTTGATATTTTTATTCTATATTAAGATATTTTTACTTAAGACCCATTTGATTAGAGCTTACATGTTTTTTCTTTTACCATGAAGAGGCTAACTTAAGTTTCCCATGTCGCTCTGTTATCTTCTGTAGCTCCTCCAGTTGTTTATACATACCTCATTTCTGTTGAGTTGAACATCGCAGATGTTGGACTAATAAATCCACTGAGGACCATTCTGAGCAACATCAGTTACCCAATCAGCATCAACCACATGCAAATCTCTGATGTCATCATTTCTACAGGTAGGAAAAACATATGCACACACACTCTTGTTGCAGTTGTTTCTAAAATGTCATGCTCAGAATATAACTTTATTTGTTATGTACTTGTATAGCACTCATCTAGACAAGGTAACAAAGTGCTTCACAAAAATCGATGGCAAAAAAATGAATGAACTTAAATAAAAGTTATTTAATTCAGTTAAATTTTAAGCACCAAATCATAACCTCAAGACAGTAAATGTAAATATGTAACCCGACAGTTCACACACAGTCACAAAATGCTAAACCCCTCATCCCCAAACTTTGTTCTTTAAGAAGTCAGATCTATGTTTGTTTGTCCAGTTTGCTCTCTGAGCAGCAGTGGTTACCAGTGCAGATGTGAGGATCAATATCGTTGGTCATGTGACCAGTGTTTCATGTATGGATCCTGTGACCACATCACCTCCAACACATGTGGATGCATCAATGCCATCCCTGCTGATGGACAGCATTGTCAGCCTGTTGACATATATAGTAAGCAGCTCTACCAAATTGTTTTAACAGACAAATTGTCAAATAAACTCTTATTTTGCCTAAAACTTTTTCTCCTTTTCTATGAGTAATTATTATTTGTTTCACGTCTCTTTAACATTTAGAGTAAAATTCAAATGATCTTAATATTTTCCCATGTATTACTCAATGAACACAGATACTTATGGCTACATTTGAACTTATTCTGCTGTTATTTTTCTTTCTCTTTTTCCATAGACTTTACAATTTGTTCAGTTACGACGACCACTCTATCACCAACAAGTAAGACTGAGGAAGCAACACAAATCAGAAACATAATATGAAAACCACAGCACAGATCACAAGTGATTCATGTTTCTTTTCTGTCTCTGCAGCTTCTCCAGTTCTCTATGAATATATTATTACAATTGAGCTGAACACCACAGATGTTACAGTGATAGACCGACTGAGAAACATCAGTTACCCAGTCAGCATCAGCAACAACACACAAGTCTCCGGCACGAACATCTCTACAGGTCAAAATTACACCTTAGTTACTGTTTTTGTGTGTAGAATGTAGAGACATCTAGTGGTGAAGTTGCATGCTGCAGCTGAATACACCTCACCTCATCTTCCCCTTCCATACATGACAGAGAATCTGTGGTAGCATTCAGTTCAATAGCGGCTGGTGAAAAATATTCTCGCTGGGGCTGGGCTGTGCCCTACTCAGTTTTTAGTAATCATCCCACTACGGTTTAACAAAAATTGCAGGATACCAGTTCTTTATGAAATAGTATGGAATTATTTGAGTCCAGTACATGATTACATGATTTTCAATATATTTTCTGTCTCCAGTTTGCTCTCTGAGCAGCAGTGGTTACCAGTGCAGATGTGAGGATCAGTATCGTTGGTCATGTGACCAGTGTTTCATGTATGGATCCTGTGACAACATCACCTCCAACACATGTGGATGTATCAAAGCCATCCCTGCTGATGGACAGCATTGTCAGCCACAGACAGGTAAGAAGCTGGAAGTCTGGTGTAAAACTATTCATGCCTAACTTACCTTTGACAGACCTGAATTTAATGATTTCTATTTTCATACAGATGACTTGATTTGTCCATCAACAACTCCGCCAGTTGGTATGCCACACCATATTCGTGAAGGCCACAGTCACCTTTTCTTCCTCTCTCAGCCATGTTCTCTCCGATTCAGTCTGTGTGACAGAGTTTTTCAATATTGTTCTTGTTGTGATGTCTTTTCGTTTTTCATCACTGCCTTTTTTTAGTAACAACTACAACTGCTGCAACGACAAGGAATACTACAGCATTCTTAACACCAACCACCACAGCCATAACAGGTATGTATTATTATCAAGTGTGTGTCTGTGAACACGATAATCACTGCCATTTGATGTTGCATAAGCTTTGCAACCTCACCTGCCCCCTCCTTCTACGGGGAACTCAGCAAGGTGCTGTCTGTGGCCCCTTAACACACAACTAGGAACAGCAATGAATAAAGCTACTGTGCACAGGACATCCAACAAAAGAGCAATCCACCAAGTTATTCAAAATAACCAAATTTTTCCCACGTTTCATTAAGCATTTACGTGTTGGTAAAATGATCTTTGCAGATTCAACACTCACAACACATATGAACACCACAACAGCTCCAACAACAACTGTAACAAGTTAGTGCTTTCAAATAATCTCACAACCCTTTTTAAAATGTCCTTAATATTTGTCTGTGATTTATCTTCATTTTATAGATTTTAATGTCACCAAAAACAAGTGGTGTTTTTTTTTTCTTTCTTAACCACAGTGAAATATTCTTAATTGTACATTTCCCCCCAGATTCAACATCGGCTACAACACATGTTAACACCACAACAGTCAGATCAACAACAGTGGTAACAAGTAAGTATTCAACAACTACCTGTTCCAACAACAAATGTTCAACTCAGTAATAGTACAGTGTTCCTAATAAAGTGAAGCTTGGTGAATGTATGGATGAACAATCATGGTAACAGTGGTATCTATTAGTACATTTTGGTTAGTGTTCAATTTTTAGTTAGCATTTAATTTACGGCTATATCCTAACTTGGCTGAAACCTTACACTTAATAATCTGAGGATGAATAATTTTTGTGTTTGTAAAATTATATTTGCAGATTCTATACCTATTGCTACAACAAATATGACTACGACAACAGCTGCAACACCAACTGTAACAAGTCAGTGATTTTGAATAATTTTACAAATATCCACATTTTTTGTCTGTAGTATTTCCTCATACATCAGATTTTACTTTTACCAACACCAACAACTGTTGTTAGTGGTTGGATTTCAAATAGCCTTTTAATTCAACATCTGCTCCAACAGATTTTAACACCACAACAGTAACACCAACAACAGGTTTTAACAAGTAGTGTTCAACAACTAACTGTTAAAAAATACATTTAATCACCTGAGGTTGAACAACATAGTCATTAAAATGTTTTTTTTTACTCTGAACCTGCACTAGCAAATGTCCAAAAGTTCCTATAAATGAGTTATTTTTTTCAGATTCGACACCTGTTGCTACAACAGTTATGAACACTACAACAACTGCAACACCTGTGCCAAGTGAGTGTTTGAGAAAAGATGACTTATCGATTTAAAATACAAATTATGTAAAAATAATGAGTCAGTCATTGTTAAAATTCAAAACAGTCAAAATGAAAAGTAAAGTGAAATATGTGCATAGTAGCAACACTCACTGCTTTTTCTGTGAAATATCAGTACTATACATTTGAGCCCGTTTCAGCCATGTTCACTCCGAATAAGTCTGTTTGACAGAGTTTTAAAAAAAAAATCTTGTCGTGATGTCTTTTTCGTTTTTCGTCACTTCCTTGTTTTAGTAACAACTACAACTGTTGCAACGACTAGAAATACTACAGCATTCTTAACACCAACCACCACAGCCATAACAGGTATGTATTATAATCAAGTGTGTGTGTGAACACGATAATCACTGCCTTTTGATGCCCCCTCCTTCTCCGGGGAACTCAGCAAGGTGCTGTCTCTGGCCCCTTAACACACAACTAGGAGCAGCACTGAATCAAGTTACTGTGCACAGGACATCCAACAAACGAGCAATCCACCAAGTTGTTGGTCAGACTGGTTAAACTAATTTGTCAGTGTCTCTGAGAGAGAATCCTACACTGAAAGCCGAAGTACTTTTGTCTTTTACTGTCAATAAAACACAGATCTATACTTTCCGACACACCAAATGTTAATGTGACAGTCCTGAACACGACTAAACCCACAGTGACCCCAGCAACTGTAGTAACCAAAGTAGTTAATAATAATCAATAGTAAGGCTCTTTTCAACATATGCTTGAAAATGAAAAGAAAAATCATTTAGTTTTTACGTTGTAATTTTAGATTATATGGTAAACATGTTGTGAAATGATGTAAGTGATCTAGACTTAAACAACAGTTTCTGTTGTATTATTGGAAAATGGTCACTACTATAGATGTGAACACTAAAACAGTTTAAACAGCTGTAACAAGTAAGTGTCCCACTATGCTATAACAAAGGGTCAGTGTTTGACTTCATGAGCAGGTAGTCCACTAACGGGACGGTTGCGGTTCAATCCCTTGCTCCTGCAGTGTGCATTTCATTGTGTCCTTGAGAAAGACAATGAACCCCAATTTCCCCCAGTGTGTAAATGTAGTCTGAAAGAAAGAAAAGCAACATATACTAGCTCTCTTATAATGCAGCATTTGAATGGTTGGTGAATTGAACAGATAATCTGAGCATGAATTAATCTCATGTTTCATAAAGCATTTACATGTTTGTAAAACGATCATTGCATAATCAATACTTACAACACATATTTTAGATACAAATTATGTAAAAATAATGAGTCATTCATGGTTAAAACTCAAAACAGTCTAATGAAAAGTATTGTGAAATATGTACATAGTAACAACACTCACTGCTGTGTATTTTTTTTTTCTGTGAAGTATCAGTACTGTACATTTAAGGCCGTTTTTGATTATGTCTTCTTTAATATATTTCCAGCTACTAATGCAACCAGCCAAAACACCACAATTACCTCAACAACAACAGACCTTTCACCCACAACCATTATAACAAATACAAGTAACACAGCTACTACAAATGTCCCCACCATGACCACTACTGCTGCCACTACCACCACAACTACGGCGGCTACCACGACCACTACCCCTAGGACGACTGTTACTACGATTTCTACCACCGCTACCATCACGACTACGATTGCTACCACTGACACAACCCCTACCACGGGCGCTAGCACCAGTGCACCAACGACAACTAATAACCAAACAGGTATTGTTTTACTGAGAAAAACGTGACATATTCTGTACGTGCTCTTTTATTAAATTGTATTTACAAAGGGCCAGTTGTCACTTGCTGCAGAAAAGAAATTGAATTAAAGAATATGAGTAATTTTGAGATGAACAGCTGTATGATACTGTACCACTGAGCTGCACCTGCACTGCACCTAAATAATACAATGAGTCTTATTTCGTTCTAGAACAACCAACATATTTTAAAAAGGTTCTGTGTTTATCCGTGTCTTTGCATTGCAAGAAATGAAATGTTAATCAGTAGCTTTGCTCATGTTTTTCATCTACCTTTTACAGAAACAGTTTTCAAAATCGAAATGTCAATGAGATTAGACAAGGATTACACATCAGAATTAAGTGATACGTCAAGTAACGTCTACAAAGATTTGAAGTCAAAGATCGACGAAGTGGTAAGTGCACTGTCAACACTATTCAATGTGAACTTTGATCTCCAGTTCATATGTTATCACTAACCATGTCTCTCCCACAGATACTTGAGGATTATGGAGGAATCCCAGGATATAGAGGAGGTTTTGTGACAGAATTCAGGTACAGTGTGGGAATTCAAGCATTAACAAAAATTGGGAAGCTAAAGATAAAGCCCAATCCACATTCAATAAAATGTTAATCTTAATATACATTATCTTGAGGCATTTACATAGAAAGTCAAGACCTTAAAATGTATAGATAAACCCAACATCACATCTTTGCTTTTCTGTTCTTACAGCAAAGGAAGCATTATTACAAAATATGTTCTACAGACGACACAAGTTGACTTTGATCAAATCTTTGTTGAAAATCAAAACTTCCGTAAAGCAATAAATAATAGCATTGCTCCTGTCATTGGAGCAGTTTCTGCATTTTACCAAAGTAAGTATGAAAATTGAGTAGTAGTAGTTTCCTTCTTTTGTTTAACTTAGGTAAATTTGACTGTTCAACTCTGTTTTATCCAAAGGTTCAACTTCGATCAACCTTCCAAACCTCACTTACACTGGTGCCAGCCTGTCCCTGAAGTGTAAGCCTTCAGAAAGCGTTATAGTGGGACTAATTCTCAGTTCCAGATGGACATTTAATGGACGGGAAATTAAAGACGGTGGAAGGTTTAAAATAACTATTTCCAACTCTATGTCTATGCTTGAAGTTAACAACGTCATTCCTGCTGATAGTGGTAAGTCAGAGCTGGCCTAATTTGTTAACTAATAAGGAGTCAATAAACATGAACTCCTCACAACTTAATAAAACAAGACGTTCTCAGACTTGAACTCCGTAGTAGCCACACAAAGGTGTACGGATTTTCTCCGGTGTTTGCCCTTCAAGGCAGGATGTAATTTATTATTCAGAGATCAACTTGTTGTTGATATAATATTAGCAATTATACAAATTGTATTCGCTACTACTGCATCATTGATCAAATTTGTTGGTAAGTTAGTCCAGTTCGACCCAGCATGCTCTCATCCTGAATGACATGCAGTATTCATTCCTATTTACTAGAATGTTTTTTATTTGATTGTTTTACTAATGCATTCAGTGATATCTTCTTCTCTTGATCACAGGAAATTACAGTTGTACTCTGAGCAAAACCGACCTGGAATTCCAGCAAAAAGGAATTGTAATGGAAAGCAAAATCAAAGAAGCTCCTGTTGTGCGTCTCAAGAGTAAATTTCATGTTAAATGCGTACCTGGACAGATACAACCCTTCAAGTGTTGTGTGCAGCGTCCCTACACAATCAAGTGGTTTCAAGGCAAAGACCAGTTGACCTCAGGTAAGGACTGGTGTTGGAAACTCCTCATTCCGACCATTCTAGGAATTTTTTGAAAGATATTAAAAGTTTATCTCCTCAACATCACTTCAATTTTCAGTTTCTGTTACCGGTGAAGACGCCAACTGCATTAGGCATGATTACAAACTTGGAAGCTGCAGAGATCCAGTCATTCTTACATGCAGGGTGGATAACCCATCAAGTTATGAAATGACATCGACCATGATGATCTTCAAAGAGAGTAAGAGCAACTTTTAAAGTGTAACTACACAATTTGTTTGCTGTTTTTCCTGTCTTTTTCTATAATCGTTTATTGAACTCTATCAGATTCCAAATGCAATGACGCTCAGTATGGGGACGGCCGAGTAGGAGACCGAACAAGCATTGAGTGTGATATAGGTCAAGTAGGAAGAAGGCTGGCGGAATGCCAGGAAACGGGCAAGTGGAAACTGGTCGAAGACACCTGCATTGTCATAGAAATCAACGAATTACTGATTGAGTCACAGGTAGGTGAGCTACTGATCCATCAAACTGCTTCCTATTTGTTAATCGATACTGATGTTTCATATAGGGGAGGCTGAGCTAATTTCGATTAACAAGATGCAGGTTGTTTCGGGTAAACTTAGTCAAGTTCCAAAATCCTACTTTAGTGATCAACAGCCCTCTCAACACGCATGTGTCATATTACCGTTTCCTTAAAACAGTCTTTGAACACCCAAATTTGTGTCTTGATATTTCGAAAATGTTATGATGGATTAAACCTGTATATATAGACTAATCGTATGATATATAAACATGATGGAGATAAATTTGCTGACCTTGATAAGGTGATTGCGTTTACCTGCGAGTTCTTTTAAGAATGTCACCAACATTTAGCTCGTTGCAGCTTCTCTCATCTGTGTAACTGTCAGTGTCTGGGAGTGAAGTGGAGTAACAACTCACTCACATGCCCCAGGCTGGTTCCGCCCACACTCACTCATGCAGAGCGAAACAGACGGTGAACCAGAAATGAGATAGAGTGAAGAAAAAAAATGGGGTTTATGCTTCATGAGAGAGGAGAGCCCATCAACGCGAACGAGGGGTTGTATAGTTTGTCCAAGAACAGTGGTAACAAAAAGTGGGAAGAGAGTGTTTCCACTAAATTTATTATTACCGCCGCTGTTTCAGGATTATACCAACACTAATCCCAAATTACTAAAACCTGATTGATCTTTGTGTTTGGTTTGATTCGGTCACACACTAATACACCCACACACACATCATTTTTGTTCTATATATTTGGATATAGAAAATATTTATCCCTACCAATTCGCATAATGAAAAAAATGTTTATGTCGAAAGCTTTAGCAGTTTTTCTTTCTTTCAGACTTTGGATGAGGAGGGAGTGCCAGATTTTGTAGGGAATCTAAGTAAAGCTGTCCAGAAAGAAAGACAGGACATTGAAAATTCAACTGCAACCATATCAGCTATCGTTGACATCCTTAACACTGTTGCAAATGTTTCAACTGCTGTCGATGAAACCAGCATGCAGGTAAGTTTAACCTTACACTTTGTATTCTTTTAGTAAATGTGTATTATTTAAGCTAATGCACTGTTTGACATTTTGATGAGGGTGGACTTTCACAGAGACCTGTCTTCTGATCTACAGCATATCCTAGAGACTGTTGATGTCATCATAGGTGAAGAATCAAGAGAGTCTTGGGTAATTTTGAATGCAAACGACACCCGCAATTCCAGCTCCAAATTGTTGGGTTCATTGGAGAGTCTCTCCAGTTATTTGGACGGCGAGTTTTCCGTAAGGACGCCACGGATCCTGCTAAACAGAACGACGTTTGATGACTCCTTCATGGCAGACCTGAACTCCAGCATCGTCCTAAACATTACGAAAAACAGCATGAGCAATGTTTATATTACCACCATCCTCCTCTCAACCCTTTATATTGTTATGCCAACACGAAACTCCACCTTTGACGTCAGCCCCTTCAATACCACCAGTAATGAAACTGCCAGTGATAATGCCATCAATGCAGCCGTGTTGCTTGTCAAAATAAATGCCAAGGTTCAGAATGTCATCCTGAGATACGACAAGCTGAACAGCTCCTTGACAATGAACCCGCAGTGCGTCTTCTGGAACTTCACACTCTTTGACAATATTGGTGCTTGGGATGATGAGGGATGTAAGTTTGTTTCCGACAGAAACAACATAGTAACCTGCAGCTGTAACCACCTCACCTCCTTCTCAATTCTGATGGCAACGGACATCCCCCCATCTATAAGAGAAGCCTTGGATATAATCACTTATGTTGGAGTTGGAATATCAATGGCAAGCTTGGTAATATGTCTAGTTATTGAAGGGTACGTTTGGAAAGCCATTACCAGGAATAGCACTGCCTTCATGCGTCACGTTTCCATCGTAAATACCGCCCTGTCTCTGTTGGTCGCTGATATCTGTTTCATCATTGGTGCCTCTGTAGCAAACAATCCCCTTGAAAACCCAGGGGGGGACTACGAACTTCCTCTTGGACCATGTAGCACGGCAACCTTTTTTATGCACTTTTTCTACCTTGCTCTATTCTTTTGGATGCTCGTGTCAGGCCTTTTGCTCTTTTACAGGACGGTGATGGTCTTCTCGTACATGTCCAAGTCAATCATGTTGGCCATTGGTTTCTGTTTAGGATACGGCTGTCCCCTGATTATAGCTGTTATTACTGTTGCTGTCACAGCACCAGGGAATGGATACATTAGGAAATCCGAGGCTTGCTGGCTGAACTGGTTTGAGACAAAAGCCCTCCTGGCCATGGTGATACCGGCCTTGACCATAGTTTTCATCAATATATTAATTGTAATTGTGGTCTTATACAAAATGCTGAAAAGAGGTGTGGGAGACGCTGCACAATCAGATGAAAAACACACGCTGGTGGTCATAACGAGATGTCTGGTCATTTTGACTCCTTTATTTGGATTGACCTGGGGTTTGGGTGTGGGAACCATGGTATCATCAACAAATAAGGCAATCCATATCGCCTTTGCATTCTTCAATTCACTACAGGTATTTACACCCAATGAATTTCAATGCATTGCTTTTGTGTAACAGAACATTCCATGTTCCTTCATTCTGATGATTATGAAATGTGAATGTCTGATTTTTCTCAGGGTTTCTTCATTTTATTGTTTGGGGTACTACTCGATTCAAAGGTATGTTGATTTTGAAATAGCCAATAATAGATCCGAGCATGTGTACACAGGAGGTAGCATTAGCAGCATGTTGCACCTTTTGGTAATGTGTGATTTTTTAATTCGAATCCTATAACAAGCCTCTATGTTGCATTTGTGCGTGTATAACTAGTTAACCACAACAAGGGCATTGTGCCACAGGTTGTTTTAGATAAAGTTGTTTAGTTACAAAAGGCTAAAGCACCTCCTGTGTACACATACCATTATTCACAGAAGATCTATACCACTCTATCTTCAATTCTATACTTTCTCTGGGCGAACACGGTGTCCTTGTGTTTTTGTTACTTAAGCATTACGTCTACATCAGCCATGTTGTACCTCCAAATGTCTACAGTAGCCCAGAAAATACAAACCAATCCCTCTCATGTTTAATATTGCTTGAAGATACCGTAGGTTCTCCTAAATGTTTCGAATGGGATATGTTGCAATAAGCAGCTTCAATGTTAAATGACACTAAATTATACACACTGAGCCTTTAAGATCATAGCTTGTACTCAGGTAATTTTTACACCTCCTACCCTTGTTTCTGCACACAAAGTATAGAGTTACCGGCAGGGGGCATTTAGATTAGCTTTGGGAATATGGCGGTGTTCACCATAGAAATTCAACAATCCATTTATCAGCACCTCGATACATCATCAACAATAATGACAGGTTGTAATTATAAATCGTTTCATGCTCTGACACTTTTTTGTGATGGCTGTTAAGCACATACTATATGCGCATATACATATAGTATTATCCATCCTTTCATTATACTGTTGGCAAGTTAAAATCTCAAACTGCTCTTAAAGGGAAAGTTCACCCAAAAATAGAAATTCAATCCTTATCTACTCACCACTATGACAATGGAGGGATGTCAGGGCTACATCCTTGTATCCAAATCGAATAGAATTGAAGTAACTGGTGACCACTTCCACAACAGAAAGAAGCATAATATGCCTCCATACTGCTCCTGTGGTGTCATCCAAGTGTCTATAAAACCCAACATTCAAATTTGACCCGAATTAGCGTCATTTACACCAGGTTGTTAGCCTTAATGTCTGCTGTTATCCTCCTCTGGAGCCACGTTCATGCATGAATCACATGGAGACATTAAGGCTTCAACCACATTGTAAATTACCTTGTTTCGATTCCAATCTGTGGGTGAACTATACCTTTAAGTACTAGCATAACTGATAACTAGATACTGTTCATTTTGACATTGCAATCGTTTTGATTTTGCCTGCAGACTCGTTCTCTCCTCGGAAGGAAATCACCTCGAACAAGCACTGGCTCTAATTCTACGAGAGTAAGTGTTGATTTTTTCGTTTTTTGTTTTTATAAATGCTTAGAATGTTTTCAGGTTTTCTGGTTTTCAATGCATCCCAAATGTTGTTACAGAAGTGATATGCTCCAGAATTTGTTACATTTTTCCTTCAATGACTTCACACATTTCTTTCTATGTAGAGTACAGGTGCTGGCATTTCCTCCTTGAGTGGAAATAATTTTATTGGCAGACTACTAGGAAGAAGAAGTACGTTTTTTCACATTAAGCAGATTTACTGCTTATTTGAATGTGTTGTCTTATCAACAATGTGTTTGTCTTTCAGATGTCTACCACGTTTCACAAGCTACAAACACAAACAGCAGCGGTGCAACGGAGTCATTTAGTAATATATGAATCAATGCTACAAGCTGTATAGGTAACAATTGTTTGATCATTCAAAATGTCTGTAAGATATGAATTTTCTGTTAAGTCAGAAACAGAAGTTATGAAATCAGTAACAAAATAGTGAGGTTTTAAAAGATTAAAAATGCTTGAAGGAATGTTCAGTGTGACATTCCTTCAAGCATTCCTTCAAACACTCTTAATATATAATATTTAATAATTTTGTATATATATATTGTGAATAAAACTGAAATAGCAATTGTTGCAACTTGCATTTTGATAGGTTTTCAAATCCCCAGAGCATCATTGGTGAATATTTATTTATCACCCACTGGATACTCCTGCTTGTGCAGATACAAATTTTATTAACCTAATTTACATTCTTAACACCCATGACTAATTATTCTGTGGCTCACTCTGACTCAGACCTCATGAAAATGATGTGCAGCAGCTGCCTTCATTTCTGTTGGTGCCCATCGCCCTCATGTGGCCCTCCTGGGTATTGCTCTTAAATCAAACTGATAGATTTGCTCACGTCAGATAGTTTATAAGCAAAAATTAAAGTTGATAAATAATAGTTTAGAGATCAATGGGCACTATTCTTTCAACATTTTTGAATATTCCTGAAAGGTATAACAATTTGGACACAGTTTTTTGCTCAAAGTTTTTTGCTTTTTGCCTTCTACATATTTGTTCCTGTTTGTAAAAATATGTTGTAAATCAAAATTGTACAGATATCTACATAATTTAATAAAAACAGATTATTACAGAGTAATGTTAAAAGAGTCATCCAGACTTCCTGTTAATGGCTTGAGGCGAGTAGAAGTTCCACATGTTGACTTTACCTTTCATTCAGAGATAAGTATTTTTGACCTGTTCATGTTAGTTCATGTTAGTCGAGGCTGTGCATGAGGGCCCATAGCTATGCTGTTAAACTTTTCATTGCTTTTTAATAAATACTTGAATTAGACCAGACCGGCTCTTCTCATATTTGGGATAAACGAACACGCTGACAATATCCATAAATCAAATAACAATAATTTAACTTGCTAATTAATCTCAAACAGAGGAAAACGTGCTAGAATATAAACTGGCATTCCACTCCCATTGTCTGTCAATAGAGGAGCATGCAAGCTCAGCGAGCCAAAGGCAGATGTGGCATTTCGGGAGAAGGCGTGTTTCCCCCTTTAGCGGGAGGATGATTGTAAGGGCAAGGAAAAATCATGAAAAGTGTGTGTGTGTGTGTGTGTTGTCACACAAAGGAGTTCCTGCGCCCACAGTGACTCAGCTTTCCTCTAGTGTGTTTTTTCTTTGTTGTAGATCTCTCTCTCTACTGAAAGCACGAGAATACAGCCCACCCCTGGATCAGACCCTGTGTAGAGCAAAATAGATCTTCAGCGTTTGGTAGGATTACCTTCTTTGTTTTTTTCCAATGTATTACACCTGCAAAAGTTGTTAATGCACCCACAACTCTTTCCTACAATCTAAGCACTGAGATAGGGCAGAGGGTCACTTACATTGTTCATGCTTCTTGTTATAATTGTACCGTGAGCAGCAACTCAACCCAAGTTTTTTGTGTCCACTGAAATCCACCGGTCTGCAGAGATCGCTTATCAACACACATATGTTGTACTTTATCCTCAAGTGTGAGCCCTTTAAATGCAGCAGCTATGAGCCAGATATGTCAGATATGAGCCTTGTCATTAGGGTCTAGAAAAGAAGAAATGTTTCTCTTTTCTTGTGTGCACATTTGATTTGATTCATCATGGCTTCAGGCATGTTGTTCTTAATCTTCCTTACTTATAATACATACTTTCTCTTGATGGTCTGCTTGCTTGTTTAGGTATTTACCTTGTTACTGTTCTTAGTCTTACTTTTCATGTATCTGTAGATTACTTAAGTAGAATTATTTTGAGGTACTTCTCACTTTTACTCTACTACATATGTCAGCCAATATTGTTTAAACATTCAGAAGTAATCAATAACAAGAGGGTTAGACCCCAGCAGCATCAGGGGTGAACTAAAACCTAAAATGATTTAGGAGAAGGGTCAGCCATTCATTAATATTAAAATGTGTGTAGTAGTAGCATCATCTGCAGCATTATTTATTAATATGTCTGTAGTATTGTTGTATTAATCTAAATATACAGTAGGCTCAGTTTATGGTGTAGATTGTGTGCATCCGAGAAAATTATTCATTCAGCAACTACCTTTGCTTTCAATACTTAAAGTACTTACTTGCTATCCTCAAGTTGAAAATAAATAATGTGGTACTTTTTTGTCTATTTATTTGTACTTTTCCTTCAGTTAAATGTTGAAGTACTTCATCTACCACTATTATCATGAACTTTCCTATAACTATTTTTAAGAAAAATGGCCCAATGATGTTCAGTTACAGATATTATTAAAACTTAATAGGTTGTCTGAATATTGCAGATAATTCAAAGTTCAAGTTGAATCCATCCAAGCAATGTTTTGTTTGACCATTTGCATAGAAGAATCAAACTCAGCTGTCACAGTGGGGCCACCACCCTGACAGAACCTGAGATACTTGCTCTGGTTTAAGTTCTCGTTTTAAATTACACTATTAACTGACTAAGCGAGACAAAAATGCATTAAGAGGCAACAAATTCTAACGGCAGGTGCTGAGAAACCTGCAAAGCATGTCCTCCAGCTCCTGTTCTGTGTGATTACAATTGTGCACAGCAGTTATGGAATCAGTTGCTGGGATTGAGCAAACACAGCAGGAGACCAGGTCGGTGTCAGATGTCAGCTGGATTTGGCCCCAGCTCACCCTGTGCCCATAGAAGGCAAAGCTGAATTGAAAATGGATAGATGTATGGATGGATGGACTTCATACTCAGCGATGTTGTTGTTTTCACTTGTATGTACATGAAAGACAGAATTAAATAAAAAATGTAAAAATAAAAAAAGCATTAGGGTTTCTGTTTGCATCTAAATGCACATGGTGAGGTTTTCTTCTATAGTTTAGAAAATTAACTGTTAGAATGTTAGCAAACCACCTACACGACTAACACCAGATCCTGATAGTTGTGCTGATGCTTATTAGTTATGACACTTAATATCTACGTCACTTTTTCCTTTCACCCTGACTGTGACCTTACAGGTATCCATCTGATAGGGAACAAAGGCCGTAGGTTCCCCACCCCTGTGTCAGTGCCTTACCAGTGCTAATAATTTTGTCTTGAATGCTTGAATGCCATTTCCCATTAAGTTAAACTGTATGTAACCTGCTTGCTAATATTTTGAAAGAATAATGAAGCACATTGCTTTTTTTCCACTCATGCTGATGACCAATGAATGGAGTCACTCTTTGTGATTTCCTAGCAATATCTAAATACCTTAATTAGACATAAATAATAATGGTGTGTTTATTTAGGTCTACATCTCTACATACAGAGTGTATCTGCTACCCCTACAGCGGATTTATCTGGATTTAAATTTAGTTTCCACTGTTGAACACTGGATCACTGTCCTGTAACCTGTAAAGAAAAAACCTAAATACATTTATCTTTGATCATGCATTTACAGGTCTAGCAGTTTTCCTGCACATTTATTATTCTTGGTTCACACACACATATACAGGTAAACACAGGTACAAAGAAAAGAAATGCTGACATAATCCAACAAGGAAACTCAAAGAATGATTAAACCTGTTGCAGCTGCAGCCCAGTCGGTCCCTTACTATATTTCAGGAAGTTTATTTCGGCACTCCTTAGTTCCTCTAGTTCAACATACGGGTTGTGTAGCTCCTACGGTTTCTTCAACACATTAGGGAGAACGGGTGAAGTGGAAAGAGTGAGGAAACCTAATATATGGTAAGAGATTTATACCTTTCCTTGTTTTGTTTGGTGTTTCTCAGGAATTGTTTCCCTGAGGGCGCAAGTTATTTAGAGGTTGACCTATTTTCAGTATTTTTTTTTCTGCAGTCTTTTTTTGGGGACAGCAAAGCTGGGTTAATGTGTGTTGTTGAGCGACTGAGATAACAGAAGCAACACTGAAAAGAATCTCAAACTAATAGTAAATCTGTTTGCTGTACTGATCTTGGTTAACTTTGACTGCACTGTGATTGCTGATCAAAGACAAATATTCCGTGACATTAACATAAATAAAAAATGTATTTGTCAATAAGAAACATCTTGTACAATATTTCTAGTAGTTGGGATATAGTGCACTCACTATATTATTGTTTATCTGGCAGTGCAATGTTAACATTTTTTATTATTAATAAAAATCACAATCCTTTGAAGTCAATTTCTGCCAGAGCATGATGAAGTAAACCAAATAGTTCATTGATATTAAAATCTGTCAATACTGAAACCGTTTTAACAGATATTTGGATAAACCTACCATCCACAATGACAGTTAAAAAATAAATAAGCTAGGTTTAAAATTCAGTAACATACCTTAAGTGATTCAAGAACAGACCGTAGAAGAAGGTAGAGAACACAGATTAGGACTAAATGAGGAAGATATAAATAAGGAAGACATAAATAAGAAGAAAGAAAGAAAGAATATATACATGTATATATGAATGCCAGACGAACAGTGTTCGAGATTAAAAACATAGTAGATCATGTTTATATTTGAAATTGTATTTATGTACATATATTTAAAGATATATTTGTAGTCAAAATAATATTCACACAAAAAAATTTGTAACAATTACATTGTCTCCCTGTTTTTGAGTATGTGTAGTGTTTATAAATAATGGACTGCATTAGATATGTTTCTCGTTTTTTTCTGAACTGTTTTAACTAAAGGGAATGGGCTCAAAAGCAACCAAAGAGGCTGTTGTACGACAATTATACAGAACAACTGACAGTCTGTTAGTAAGAGAGTGATTTAGAGGGGGATTACAGACGCAGCTTGTGTAGTTATAGCTTTTGGGGAACAAATTCAGATCTTCAGTTCTTTAAGATGACTAGTCAAATCTAACATGTACCATAAAACTATAGCAGCCAGTGAACTCTATATTTCCCTCGTCATATCGGCGAGGCAGAATAACAGAAATAAGAATGAAAGTGTTGCTTATAAGTCCAGTAGACTGTATATGCCCATAAGTAGGGAAGCAACACCTATATAGCTAATAATGTATATTACAGTATGAAACTAAATCTTCAAATATCACCATGTTAGCCATTTTTCATGTAGTTAAAACCCACTTATTTTGGGGAAATTAATCCAATATTACATATAAGTTATCATCTACAAATGATCACTTATTTTTGAATGAAAGGTCTATTATTTAATACAGTGGATCCCAAACTTTTTACAGTCGCGTACCCCTTCAGACATTCAATCTCCAGCTACGTACCCCGCGCAGCACGTGCGATAGGAAACGAAAGATGTTGAGCTATGCAAAACCTAAATCAAATATTTCCCCTGCGTACCCCCTGAACCACTTTGCGTACCCCTGGGGGCAGTGTCGTGCAAGTTCACACCTCTCATGAACTAGTTCAAAGTTCAGTTCACACAAGTAAATATGAATAGTTCACGTTCATGGTTCACCATTTAAATTCTGAACTAGTTCATAGTTCAGTTCATTTCATAGTTTAAGGTGGAAAGTGAGCCATTTTGTAAGAGACCAGAGCTGTTGTGTTGCAGGTGTGGCCTGCCCCTTTAAGGAAAGTTTGTAGTGTGTGACGTAGTGCACCTGGGTATTGTGGGAAGAGACGTTAAAAGTGTGTTTATAACGAGAAGTGACGGACCACCTAGAGGTGATGCGAGTGTTGCTCCTGCTGTATATCCGAGAAATAAAGTGGCCGCATTCCAAGAAAAGAAACATCTCCTCCTCCTTCTTCACGGAGCGGTCCGGACAGCGAGCCAAGATAACCCGTGAGCCGAGCTCCAGACTACGGCTCGGAGCCGAGAGACTGGCCAGAAGAAAACACTTGGAATGCGTTGCTTGTCTGGTGTGCATGTGTGTGTGCGATGAATCATGGGTAACGTAGTACGAAGTCGAGTTACTTGGTTCAGGTTAGGTTATTATGAACATAATAAAGTATAAAAACACAAATTACTAAACAATCAAACTAACTAACAAGGAGGTGTGTGAGTGTGTGTGTGTGTGAATGTAAATTAGCATGCTTTAAAAATGGTCCCTAAGATAAGAGCCCCCCCCCCCCTTCTTCTGAGGTTGCTTTATGGCCGTTGCTTTACGGCTAAGGGGGAAGGTTTAACTTGGTGAGATGTTATGCGTGTCTGTGTGTATGTTAATCAGATAATGATAGTCAGGGACAAAGCCTGTGGCGAGCCTAACTGCCATTAACCTTCATTTAACTTATACCTACAACATCACAGCATATATCAAACTTGTAAACACACAGAATTGAGTAAACGGTCTTGCTTAGCATGTATAATTATTAAGCCCAGATTATGTTACCAGTCCGAGGGAAAGAGGAAAAGAAAGTTGCCGTTCAGTTTGCAGTTCTGTGACGTCTCCTGGCTTTGTGGTCGTAGAGTTCTGCATTCGCGATTCTGTCTCAGTGTGCTCAGATGCTAGTTGAAGTTCTCCTGCAGGACATCGCGTCGCTACGAGGAGTTTTGTAGAGCTTGAAGGGCGAGGAGATTTCCTTGAGAGGGGTGAGCTGGGAGCTGCACCTCTGACCTCCGGTTGTGGGTTGGATAGAGAAGGAAGCTGGATCAGCCAGGCCCCCCCCTTGGCGATGTAGGAGAAGAGAGGCTGGACAGCCTGCTGGCCTTCGAAGGATTGTAGAAAGAGAGCAGCCTTCCGCCCTCGGCGGGATGGAAGAAGAGAGAGATTTTAGGCAGACCTCTCCTTATATTGGCCCCGGTGACCTCACAGGTCTTGGACCAGAGTGACCAATAGGAGTGACCCCCCAGGTTCTTGACACCTTTGTGTGATATTGCCCAGATCCCAGGACATGCAGCATCCTGTTACATCCTCTGGGACACTGAGTTCCTTGACTGTCTTAAGACAAAGGGAACATGTGGCACTCTGGGAGACTGAGTTCACTCCAGAATGTGGCTCCCTTGTTTCAAGTTTGACTGAAGGGAGGACTGTGGTTTGCACAAAAACAATGTCCCAACAGCACGTTGGCCCACCAGGAAAGTGCCAGATTAGGTAGCATCACTGTAAACCTCTCATAAATAGCTAAATCATTTGGAAGGTTATTTAGACACAATTGGCTAATGATAATCAAACCATTTTAGTTTTTGATTTATCAAACAGTGTGTGAAAGGAGACATTAAATAACACATTTACACAAAGTCCTTGACGAGATAAAGCCCTTACTTCTTCTGTTTCTATAAAAACAATAAACCACGTCCCTTTGTAAAATGATGAAAGTAAGGCTGGAGGTGTTAAGGTTGAGTGAGTGATGTCCAGGACGACTTGAAGACGTTATGTCTGGACCTCAATAGACAGATTCTCCTGTTCTCCAGACAAATCAGGCTTTTAGAAAAATATTTTTTGTTTATACGTGTGACAGTCGTTTCTTTGTTAAGTTGTGCACCTGTGAACCGACTGGTGTTCCCTCACACTAATGACTTATAATGATATGTCACCGGTGTCTGTGGTCAGCGGAGCCACACATTATGTCTTTGTACCTCGCTGAAGTACCTCATTGTGGATTGTATTTTAACACAAACCTCAAGCACACATGACACAAGTAGATCTTAAGACCAGTTAAAAAATTGCATGAATTTGCATTTTGCACTGTTGGATCCTAGGAAGGTTCTAAGTAGAGCTTCAAAATGCAAAAAGAAGAAATTGGAACAAGAGACCAAAAGTTGTGAGCTGGCAATTTATTGAAGATAACAATTTAACTCAAATAGGCTGTTGATCAGCTGATCAAAAGTTTAAGACCACAGCCTTTAAAAGCCAAAATCTGTGCAAAAATTTGGATTCCATATCATTTCCTGTCAAGTAATCACACTGTGAAGATCTCTTGATGGCAAAGGCAAAAAAGCTCACCGTCTTTGAACTGAGCTTTCCTGATGGCTTCCAACGTTACTGGCATGACAAGGAGATGCCACCTGAGATGTTTTTTCCTTCAATGGAACAATGGCGCTCCAGGTTGTGCAGGGGTGTCAAAGAGCAGCTGGCTATGTGGAGATGTTGCAGCGGGCATCCCTCATGACTGAGTCCCCTCGTCTGTGTGGTAATGACTGGGTTTTTCAGCAGGACAACGCTCCAATTCACAATGCCCGTCTGACCAAGACTTTTTTCCAGCAGAATAACAACTCTCTTTTGAACCATCCTGCGTGTTCCCCTGATCTTAATCCAATTGAGAACATTTGGGGATGGATGGCAAGAGAAGTTTACAAAAATGGACTTTAGTTCCAGACAGTGGATGCCCTTCGTGAAGCCATCTTCACCACTTGGCGCAACATTCGCACTAGCCTTTTCGAAACACTTGCATCAAGCATGCCAAAACGAATTTTTGAAGTGATCAACAATAATGGTGGAGCTACTCATTACTGAGTCAGTTTTTGAAACTTTAATTTCTGTTTTAGGAGGTTTTTAGCTGTGGTCTTAAACTTTTGATCAGCTGATGAACAGCCTACTTCAGTTAAATTGTTGTTTTCAATAAATTGCCTGCTCACAACTTTTGGGCTCTTGTTCCCATTTCTTCTTTTTGCATTTTGAAACTCGACTTAGAACCTTCCTAAGATTCAACAGTGCAAAATGCAAATTCATGCAATTTTTTAACTGGTCTTAAGATTTTGATCAGGAGTGTATGTGTGTCTTTTACATGATCAATCTTAGGCTGCTGAGCCATTGTGCTGGGTTTTGATGACGCACACTAGCAGCACTATTGGAGCTACTGTGTTTAATGAGGCTAAATTTACCTTCAAGGGGACGAGCCGTTAAAGGTGTGTACACTGTGACATGTAATTATTAGTGCTAAATTAAAAAGTGTATGCACAACCTACTGGATGAATAACCTTAAAACTCGGTGGTTGGAGGATGTACTACGGCTAAAAAACAAGCCTATAATATTTTTGTGTGGAGCCAAATCAGACTTTTTTCTTATTTTACTTTCTTTAACATCTAGAGGTGTTTTTCAAAAAGTCCCTTGATTTCTCAGGGAATAATTCATGGACCTATGGATCACATTGCACAGAAGTTTGGGGTCTAGCTTGTGTCATCTGTCCTACTCTTACTGGTTGGTCCCTTTGTAATGAGGAAGCATTAGCCGTCTCCCAGCAGCAGCTAGTGTGGTTAACCTCAGCACTCTGTATGTTACACTTCACTACACAATGTGATGTTACGGATGCAACAAATCCGCACAGTTGGAATAATTGCCATTCATTTAAGTGACACAACAAATTAATTTCAGTTTTTACAAGCACAACATTTGCAAGATTTAACTTACAGTAGAAACACTGTAAGTTGGGCTAGAACCGAACCATATCTTAGTTAATAAACGTAAGTGTCCATCTATGTATTGTATTTCCATGTATTTCAATATGGCCCTGACCATGCCCACATGTTAAATGACAAGGCTTAAGGAGAGACAAATGGCAATGTAATAAGATCATTATTCAGTGAAAGCGTCTCAAGGCATTTATATTTTTGACCTACCCTTTCTTTGTTCAGTGGTTCATTAATAGGGCAGTTGTGACCATGTGAATGTTCCCTGTCTACTCTCTGTAACAACAGGCTGTAAAACAATGAGGCAAGTAATGTGGATGGAAACCCTGTGTAACCTCTTGATTTGTCTCTGCCTTTCTTGAAGGAATGGCAATATCTAAGAACGGCTTGACCATCTGTGCCCTTCTCGTGACACTTGCTGTTTTTGAAACATGGGACTTCATTGAATTTCCATGTCTGGTTACGCCGGTAGGTCGGGGGTGTTCAGCAACTCAGAAGAAAATATGCGACTTGTGGTGTGATGAACACTAAGCTGTAATTTGAACCTGATGTCTTTTTTTTTTACTTAAGGAACTTCACAAAGAACTCCTACCTCACACTAGACAGAGAAGAACTGGTGAGTCCAATGATTTGATGTTATGTTTCCTCAGATTTAGATGAGAATATTTAGCCTACTTTTATACCAGCCTGTTAAACTTGATGCTGCTAAGACTATCTTGGCCAAGTGTGGTCGCTGTGAGAGTCCTGTGCTTACCAGCAGCGTTTACAGGAGGTGAATGCCTCAAGTCCAGACAAGCACAAACCCCTCTGCAAGACCTCAACTGTTTGTTTTCTTCATGTCGGTGATTGGCATTTAGAACATATTTATCTCGTTAACCTTTAAACACAACAGCAGGGGCCCATTTTTACAGACCCACACCCACAAATCTCTATCGAAACCTTCCCTTTCACGCATAACTACATGATACATGCCACCCAACCCATCACACATAATTATCCAAGCAT
Source organism: Pleuronectes platessa (assembly GCF_947347685.1). Lineage (NCBI taxonomy): Eukaryota > Metazoa > Chordata > Actinopteri > Pleuronectiformes > Pleuronectidae > Pleuronectes > Pleuronectes platessa. The sequence goes on from NC_070642.1 coordinate 6,105,136, forward strand.
GCTAACCACAAAGTCACTCACTGGGTTGTAGCTTCCTTGTTCTGGTAATTGTCGCCGCACCCTTTCTCCTGTTTACTAAAATGTCTCCCCTTATAATGTATTTATTTTTTACGCCTCACACATCTTTTTTAGTCTCTATTTGAACAAAGCTGGGGTCTGATTACAGGCTTTATACTAATCTTAGCTAAATGTCAGTTTCGTTCATCTCATTCAAATCTGTCTTCTTTTCAAACTTCAATCCCTGCAGTTCCAACAGGCAAGTGGAAATACAGCATTGATGTCATAGTGAATGTCTCTGATGCACAAACCTTTGAGCTGATTCGCTCGTCCTTGAATGCTACTGATCTTCCCGCACAAATCGATAACCAAACGGAGATCTCGGACATCAGTATCACAACCGGTGAGTGGAAACAACTCCATAACAAACATAAAGTCAAGGTTAATGGTATGTGATTCGAAAATCTTCTTCTCTTCTGACAGTGTGTTCGTCAACTGACTCTGGTTTCCAGTGCAGATGTGAGGAACAGTTTGCTTGGCCGTACAGCACCTGTGTCACATACGGGGCCTGTGAACGCACGTGGAGCAGCATTTGTAAATGCATCAATGCTATTCCGCCCGGCAACCAGTCCTGTCAGCCGATATCAGGTAATCAAATCCTTATTTCTTTGTTAAATCCAGTCACCATGAATTCAGCATCATATTGATATGATAGTACTTATTACATATAAATACAGTTATTCCAGATTCCGAGACTTTGTAGAGCAGAACACAGACACACAGCACAACAGCAAACACGACACACAAAAGTGTATCAGTTATCTGTGTTACATGACATATACATATATGTGACCAGTGGAATTTCTGGGACCTTTGGAAGTAATTTAATCTGCCACACTGCATATATGAACATGACTATAGATTTAACAATTGTCAGATTCATATTTCCTTTTGATTTTCTAGTTAGGTAATACTACAATTTACCAATCTGGTTGTGTATGGTATCACCTCAAAGCCAACACCCAGGCACAAAAAGTGTGAAATACAGTGTGACTAATTTGACCAAAAAGGTGGTAGCTCCACTTTAAGATAATAATCACATCAATGTTTTTACAAAGGAAGCCTTTGTTGTATATTCAGCTTGAACATGGTTATATAAAATGATGGCATGTTACTGTTGTAAATTCAGCTAATGGAGCTTTCTAATATGTGTATATACTATGCTGACATGCTTCCTCCTAAGTTTTGAGTTTGAGGTATTCGTCCCCCTCTGGGGAATGATCTTTGACCTATCATATGTTATCTTGCCTGCTAAGGGAGGAGCAAAGATGTGGGGGTTGACTTCAAACTTACAGTAACTAAAAACATGTGCAAAGTTAGACATAGACCCTATGTGCTACGTCATTTTATCTATAGGTCTGTGGTAAACAACTCCTCTATAAAAGGGCTTGCCTGGCGGAGGCGAGCCAGATTTTCACTATCTGGCCTTTGTGAATTCTCCGGGCATACCATGGAGCCCGTCTGACCTGTGAAACTTCTGTGTAATAAATTCTGTTATGCTGCAAGTTCTGGGTCCGCGTCTCCTCTCTTCAAACACCAACTTCGACAAGACACTGCTGCTTCAAAGATACGACACCTTCTATGATGTATTTCTTCCACAGCGCTGCTAACTCAGGTCGAGTATGACGTGGAGGTGGAGCTGAACGTGACAGATGTTGCGACAGTGGACTACCTCAGGAGCCTATTGAACAACAACAGCTTCTCGTTCAACCTGGGTCCTCTTGTGAATGTCACAAACATCGACATCAACACAGGTAAGAACGGAGCACCCGCTGATTTGATGGGAGCCTTTTTAGTCAGATGTGTGTTGTTCTAAGATTGTTATGTATCTTTATTCTAAAGCAATTTCATTCATTCATTCAGCACCACACCTGGCATTCTATTGGTTGGGGAATTTTGAAAGACTTGTTGCAGGAAAAAAAAGAGCACAGAAAAAGCATGAATGTGAGGAGAAGAGCTGAAGCTGGAAGTCTAAGCACAAGCTGGGTATATTAGAGTGCAAGTGCAGGGTTTTGAGTGAAAGTATTACAAAATCTGAAAGTAGATTCAATAAAGCTGCTCTCAGACATGCACTGAACTCTGGAAGTGCAAGTTTGAACGCAAATGTCAGAGTGAGAGCCTCCAGATTATCTATGGACTTTCTCTGCCTGGCCTCTTATATAAAGTCTACAGAAAGAATCCGATGGAAGAGCACAGCAAGGGAGCCTACGCTGATATTTACAGAGAGCGAGTGGGGGGTGGGGGCTGATGAAGCTTCTTACAAGCGACAGTAGCAAAAGTGAAAAAGAAATATCACCCGGTGTATCATACATGTAGAAGACATGGAGGAAGATGTCGTGAGAGTTTGTTGTGATAAGAGCCGACACGTGTGTCTGTGTGTTGTCAAGAAAATCATGTGATCTCTGCAGCTGTATTAATACGTCACTTCCTGCCCCTGCCTGAATGATGCAGAGGTTTTGATGCTGTTGTGCACATTGTGCAGGTGTGAAAAGCAAACTGCGCGTAAAGTCCCGACCCAGTTATTCGGACTTTATCCACAGATCATGTCTGAGGTCATGTCTGAACAATGCTTAAGTCTTGCTCAGGAAAATCCACATTTGAATTCAATCCAATAAAAGGTGATATTACAGTTTTTTTGAAGAATGTCTCTGTCCAGTCATCTCCATTGCCTTAATGACATTGTGTTTATTGTGTAATGCTTCACCTATTAACTTTAGATATTTGGAGGAAAGAGTTAAAATCTGCCACCAGCTCTGCGACCTCTGTCACCAGGAAACTGGTCAATATCGCCTTTAAAAGATCAGCGAAGGATTTTATGAGCCGATTAATCCAACTAAATCCACCTCGCCTCAATCCTAAGTGGTCTGCAGGTTACATAAATAGTGAAAGGTTCTCGATTTGTCTTTTGTTTGTCTGCTCTGACCTACTGTAGAGACATGGCGGACTCCGTGGAAGAGGATACGCTCTTGATGTAGATATAAACTCATTATAAGGTCATAGAAACACAGTGTTTTAAATTATTTGATTTGATTTAACGCTAAAAACTAGATTCTGAATACTCCACTGTTTCCGATAGAAATCTTTAAGTGAGGGATGGGGAACCTCCAGTCTGGCTGTATACGGCGCAGGAACCAACAATACAACTGGTGGTCCAAAAAATACAATAAAACGATTCATGACACTTAACTTCTTCTGGGTTAAAACAATCAAACTCGGGGTTGCCCGTGCAGGCTGTGTGCCTGTCAGGTCACACTCAGGGTGAAGGAAAAACTTGTATTTGTCTCATCATTGACAAGCATTGTGGCGACTATAGAGCTGAATGTTGGATTTCCATGAGAAATTGGCAAATGATAAACACAGGCCAGTGCACCGAGTTTAGGGTGAAGCAGTGATGAAAAAAGCTGATCTTACCAGTTATTACACCTGGAAAGATTCATCTAAAATGGAATCAGTTGAAAGGAAAATGTGCTTTGATTGTAAAGTAAAAACTCGCTGGCAAGGTTGGTGGTGACTGAGATGATGGCTGTGAAGCTGACACCTAATTCACAACAAACACTGCCCAAATAGACATGTTTGCATGTGGGATCACTGCAATCTTTGATATGAGTTAGTAATTGCTGTCTTTGCAAGCCAAGCATGAGAATATGATGGTTTGTTTGAGCTGGTTGTTTTGGCTAAAAACAGCCATGTAGTATAATAATCTCTACCATCTGACATCAGACACACCCAGCCAAAGAGAAGCAGGTCCATCTGAGAGAGTTTGTGTGATGTAGTAACTCCCCCCCCCCCCCCCACACACACATCCTTGCTGATGCAGCTCTTGGTCTGGTCTGGTTTATTAGACCTGTGCATTTAAACAGGCTCCACCAACTGCTTCCTTTTTTGGTCGAACCAGGAGGAAGAGAGGACAGCACATATGGTAACTGAGAAAGAGAAATATGTGTGGACAATGTGCGTCCGTCATCTGCAGGGAAACTTTTAATTTAATCCGTGTTTTCAATTTGTATGTTGAGTGGAATGAGACAGGATGTGGATTCATCCATGGCAACATGATGCTGAATATTACAGTCACTTCCTTATACGCTGGGAATTTCCCTGCCTCTCACGGGTATGTTGTACTTTAACCTTTACTTTAACAAAATAAGGAACTGTCAATAGATCAATTTGGGCCTAATCTCTGAACACCATATCTAATCTACATTTACTTAAATAAAAATACACAAATTAAGTTGCATGACAAATATTACGTTTGAATCAATGGAATGATTTCAGAGTTAACTGCAGCAAAGAGCTGATTATAAACTACCAAAAGCCCTGAATAGCAATAGAGTTTCAGTTTTTCAGTTTGACCTTACAGATGCTTTCAAACGGTTTTAATGGTGTTTTTCAAATTGTCTTTGCCCATCAGGTTCAGTGTGTGGTTAAATTTGAGTCTTAAATCACTTAATCTCCTTCCAGCTCAGTACAGAATTATATGAACAAATTCTAATTTAAAAACTTATTTTACAGATGGAGTTCATATTGAAAAATTAAAATAAATGATAACATATAACGAACACCAACTCTCCAGCTTTATGTCCGTCAAATGTCAAAAAGGCCTCGTTCTGCAGTACCTGACTGAAGTTTAATTTTACTAAAATAATACTTTTACAACAATGTATTTTGCACTTTACTTTGGTTGCTGATTAAGATGTAGCGACAGTCTACCCACTTTACATACAGTCAGATAGCTTTGTCTCCTCTAAAGCTCAGACTATAAAACTCAGTTCTGAATCACAAGTCCGATTTTATTTCTCAGAACCATTTACTTATCTTTGTGTTTTGTAAATGATTGAATTATTTAACCTCCATCCAAACCATCCAAGAAGTTAAGAGGGTAAATTATCTTTGAGGGAACTTTTCAAGTCAACAAGTCTTAGATCTGAGTCTGACAGACGCTAAATGGTGTGGAACTACCGGTTTAATCGAAGAAAAAGTTACTATATCTGTAAAATGGGCAGTGAGGTAAACCTTTCTACTTTGAAAAATGGAAAAGTACAAGAATGAAGTAGCACACCCTGTTCAGACATGGTATAACTTCTTTCTTGGGTGTTCCAATCACAAGTGAATCCCAAAATGACAGTGCAATCTGTAACCACATAGACATTCACACCTTTATTTGTTCAGGCTCTGTGGTCCTGCACAAACCATTTCCAAAATGGTCCAGACATTGCAGCCAGATCGTTGCTCTATATGAGCTACAAACATTATTCAATTAGCTTTAAAGCCTCAATGGTGAATGTCCTTATCGCCACTGTGTGTCAACAGAAAAGCCCTGTTGGGTTTCACAGATGAGTGAAGGTAAACAAACAAGCACTAGTTCAACAAAGAAAAAGCTATCTGACATCAATATTTTTTTCTTTTGCTTTTGTGTTTAGTTTGTTACCTAAATGGTAGCACATTCCAGTGCAGATGTGAGGACCAGTATGTCTGGTCTTCTACGGACTGCGCTAAATACGAAGCCTGTGATGAGATCACTAATGACACGTGCAGCTGTATCAGCAGTATTCCATCCAATGGGCACTACTGCCAGCCAAAGACAGGTGAACTTTAACTGCTTATTCTGTACTTATTTGATATGCACTTTTACATTTTAACATCATCTTGATATTTTTATTCTATATTAAGATATTTTTACTTATGACCCATTTGATTAGAGCTTACATGTTTTTTCTTTTACCATGAAGAGGCTAACTTAAGTTTCCCATGTCGCTCTGTTATCTTCTGTAGCTCCTCCAGTTGTTTATACATACCTCATTTCTGTTGAGTTGAACATCGCAGATGTTGGACTAATAAATCCACTGAGGACCATTCTGAGCAACATCAGTTACCCAATCAGCATCAACCACATGCAAATCTCTGATGTCATCATTTCTACAGGTAGGAAAAACATCTGCACTCACACTCTTGTTGCAGTTGTTTCTAAAATGTCATGCTCAGAATATAACTTTATTTATTATGTACTTGTATAGAACTCATCTAGACAAGGTAACAAAGTGCTTCACAAAAATCGATGGCAAAAAAATGAATGAACTTAAATAAAAGTTATTTAATTCAGTTCAATTTTAAGCACCAAATCATAACCTCAAGACAGTAAAATGTAAAGATGTAACCCGACAGTTCACACACAGTCACAAAATGCTAAACCCCTCATCCCCAAACTTTGTTCTTTAAGAAGTCAGATCTATGTTTGTTTGTCCAGTTTGCTCTCTGAGCAGTAGTGGTTACCAGTGCAGATGTGAGGATCAGTATCGCTGGTCATGTGACCAGTGTTTCATGTATGGATCCTGTGACAACATCACCTCCGACACATGTGGATGCATCAATGCCATCCCTGCTGATGGACAGCATTGTCAGCCTGTTGACCAATACAGTAAGCAGCTCTATCAAATTGTTTTAACAGACAAGTTGTCAAATAAACTCTTATTTTGCCTAAAACTTTTTCTCCTTTTCTATGAGTAATTATTATTTGTTTCACGTCTCTTTAACATTACAGTACAATTCAAATGATCTCAATCTTTTCCCATGTATTACAAGATGAACACAGATGTTTATGGCTACATTTGAACTTATTCTGCTGTTACTTTTCTTTCTCTTTTTCCATAGACTTTACATTTTGTCCAGTTATGACGACCACTCTATCACCAACAAGTAAGACTGAAGAAGCAACACAAATCAGAAACATTATATGAAAACCACAGTACAGATTAGAAGAGATTCATGTTTCTTTTTTCTGTCTCTGCAGTTTCTCCAGTTGTCTATGAATATATTATTACAATGGAGCTGAACACCACAGATGTTACAGTGATAGACCGACTGAGAAACATCAGTTACCCAGTCAGCATCAACAACAACACACAAGTCTCCGGCATGAACATCTCTACAGGTAACAATTACATGTTAGTTACTGGTTTTGTGTGTAGAATGAAGTGATTTTAACTTTTTTTATTTTAGCTATCATGTGGTTCATGTCTTGACATGATCCTCCCAAGAGTTCTTAAATGTTGTGTTGACATGTTTAATGTTTGACATGTTTAATGTCATTGCACTTATATTTGTAAAGATTCTCCTTTAATTAAAAATAACTGTTTTTGTATTGGATTTATGACCCGTTGTCCTTTTTTGCACTGTATAGGAGCGGCCCCCATCAAGTTGTTGGAAGTAACTAAGTTACTTTTACTTAAAGTACATTTTAAATGAACTACTTTTTACTTTTAATTGAGTAGATTTTTAGATGGGTACTTTTACTTGTACTTGAGTAAAATTTCATCAAAGTAAAGGTACTTTTACTTGAGTACAATATTTCAGTACTTTTTACACCTCTGAGTACTATTAACAAACACTATTAAGACTAAATAAAAGGAGGTGCCATACACTGCTGGATATCTGTTGGGGTAAACTATACAAAAAAGAAATGACACGCAGAATTTGACAAAGTCAACTTATCCACCTCTTCATTGTGTTTTCTCACCCCAATCCTGTGGCCTTCATCCAGCTGCACAGCGATGTTAGGCGGGCCCAGCTTGGATTTAGCATCATTGTATTCTCCATGTGTGCCCTCGTAGACTCATGTTTCTTTATTTTCTCGGATAAATGTTTCATATATCTTACTCGAGTAACAGTCCATGCTGTATCTGCCCCAACTGTTTTAAAAAGTAAAAATGAAAAGCAAAAGACTGCATTTACATGGCTTCTTCCTGCTTGCCAAGCCTTTGTGCTCTACCAGTTACGGGAAAGTCCTCGGGTGTACGTAGCGCGGCTGCAATGCTGTTTCATGTGTACATGAGTCAGTCATTGTCGCTAGTACCGTCTGATTTCCTCCCCCACTGACCATTGGCGACCGGGTTTTGGAGCTAGCAGAATCGCGTTTTCAGGCATTCGTTTTCAACGATGTTCATTCGCCAAATTTACCTTGCTATACGCGTATCTTGCCCAGCAACAGTCCCTTATTGGCCACTTGTCTCTGCTTTATTGGTGACATTTCCAGCGCTCCTGAACCATAGACCGTGTCCCGATCGTTTCCCACACATTTCCACTGAACATATACATTTTTTTTAAATAAAAAAGTTTGGTAATCAAATAAACAGACTCTCCACAAAAGAGGCCGGCGCAATACCGCCCTCTATTGGCCAGCCGCCACTGCTTCAGTTGTAATGAAAACTCAAAAGTTATTTAGTTTGTCCAGTCTGGCCAACTGTGACAAACATGGTGGCCTCAGTGGAGGCCACCATGTTTATTTTGTATAAAATTTCTGCCATCAGATCCTTTTATGTCTTGGAAATGTGTTAAATATTGACATTAGTTATGTACTTTTTATAAAATTTTCTGTCTCCAGTTTGCTCTCCGAACAGTATTGGTTACCAGTGCAGATGTGAGGATCAGTATCGTTGGTCATGTGACCAGTGTTTCACGTATGGATCCTGTGACATCACCTCCCACACATGTGGATGCATCAATGCCATCCCTGCTGATGGACAGCATTGTCAGCCTGTTGACCAATACAGTAAGCA